>NC_136957.1:205000-207500 GCF_032717465.1 Coenobita brevimanus
AAAGAAGTGCTCGCCCTCGTAAGCTGACGAAACAGTTCTCTCTCTCTCTCTCTCTCTCTCTCTCTCTCTCTCTCTCTCTCTCTCTCTCTCTCTCTCTCTCTCTCATCCGCATAGTTAGAGATTAGTAATAGTTGTGGTGGATTGTGGTAGTAATGGTGGTAGATTGTGGTAGGTAAGCTTCGGGTGGTGGCAGGTGATGGTGGTGGCTGCGATGGTGGTAGGTGAGCTTCTGGTAGTGGTGGTAGTTGTGGTGGAAGCTGCACAGGCGATGGTGGTAGCAGAGATGGTGGTAGTGGTGGTGGTAGTAGCGATGGTAGTTTAGTAGACAGGTAGCTGGCAGTAGTTAGTAGTGGTAGTAGTAATAGTAGTAGTAGTGGTGGTAGTGGTGGTGGTGGTGGTGGTGGTGGTGGTGGTGGTGATGGTAGTAGTCATGGTAGTGATGGTTTCCCTACTGACAATGTTGTAGTAGTTGTGGTACTGTTGTGGTGTGGTAGTTGTGGTAGTGTAGTAATGGTGTGGTTAGTAGTTAGCAGATGAAGGTAGTTGAGCAGTTAGTTGATGAAAGTAGTTACAGTGGCCCAGAATTTCGTCCTGCAATTAATTTCGCACTTCTTCGTGACTAGCATCTCAGCATTCAAGATGGAGAGATGGCAATTTTAGGCCAAGGTATATGAAACGATGAGAGATTGTAAGTGTTAAGTAGGCGGTCTGTAAGTGGCTGTGTAAGTTGTAGTATTAGCTGTTAAGTAGAATAAGAGACTGTTTAAGTGTGATAGGTCCTGTTAAGTGTGTCTGGCTGTTTATAAGTGTGGCTGTAGCGGTTTATAAGTGTTAAGTGGGTGTTGTAAGTCCATAAGTGGCTGTGTAAGTTGTAGTATTAGCTGTTAAGTAGAATAAGAGGCTGTTTAAGTATGATAGGTTCTGTTTAAGTGTGTCTGGCTGTTTATAAGTGTGGCTGTAGTGGTTTATAAGTGTTAAGTGGGCAGGTTAGCCGCAGCAATTGGCCCACTTGGCGTTGTAAGTGCCTCCCTTCATGAGACCATTGAAGTCGGCTGTGTGGAAGTGAGAAGGTAAAGTTAGCTCTCTCTCTCGCTCTCTCTCTCTCTCTCTCTCTCTCTCTCTCTCTCTCTCTCTCTCTCTCTCTCACTCATCCACTTACCAACCTATACATTCACCTGCTCTCCTGTCTATCTATTTTCTTTATCTATCTATCTATCTACCTAACTATCCCTATCTATCTATCTATCTATCTACGTATCTCTCTATCTGTTTTTCTCTCTGTCTATCTAACCACCTAACTACCTATCTATCTGTCTATCGTTCGATCGATCTATCTATCTGTCTGTCCATCCCTCCATTCACCCATCCACCCACCCAACCATCCATCCATCCACCCATCCATCCACCCACTCATCTATCCACCCATCCATCCATCCATCCATCCATCCACCCATACATCCACCAACCCCTCCACCCTCTCATCCACCCCCCCACCCACACACCAACCCAACCATCCATCCATCCATCAACCCCCTCACCCTCTCATCCACCCCCCCACCCACACAGCAACCCAACCATCCATCCATCCATCAACCCCCCTCCCTCCCACCCACCCTCTCATCCACTCCCCCACCCATCCATCCACCCATCCACCCACCTGTCCACGTGCCGCCAATATCCAAGGTGCCCAGGTCAGCTTGGGTCTTGCCGGGAATCGCCGTGGGTGCTGTGGCGGAGCTCTTTATGCCCGCCTGTAAGGGGAAGCACTCTTATAAGGGGTGTATCGGGGTGTATATGGGTGTACTGGGGTGTATATGGAAGCTCCCTAACACCTTATCCTAATCGATTTATTTTGTTTAATACACCTTGCTGTCCTCCTCTGTGTTACATAAATCCTTCCAATATCACCATACTCTACAAAAATAACGTACAAAAGGAACCTGGCCACCCTTATCCAAAAATAAATCGCTAAGGAAAAGGTGTTTGGGAATATGAACCTGAAATTTAGTGCTCTCGGGTTTCTATAATTTTTACGTCAGGTTTCTGCATATTTTCTTCCAAATTAATTATCTTTTTATGGAAATTCGCTGCTAAATACATGTCTATATTATAATACGAATTTAAACTGCAGGATTATCGCCGTCATTATTTCTAACAGCGATTACGGAAAAAAAAAAAAAAAAGCTTCAGTGAAATGGGGCAACACAAGTCCGTAGAGTTTTCCAGGTGAGTTTTACAGGTGTGTGTAATTCACCGGGTCGGTCAGGATCACTTGATGGTCGTGATCGTGTGTGTGTGTGCGTGTGTGTGTGTGTGTGTGTGTGTGTGTGTGTGTGTGTGTGTGTGTGTGTGTGTGTGTGTGTGTGTGTGTGTGTGTGTGAGAGAGAGAGAGAGAGAGAGAGAGAGAGAGAGAGAGAGAGAGAGAGAGAGAGGTAATTACACACACCTGGAGCGAGTCAGCCACGATCGACCAGTTGACACAATCACTGGAGCTCACCAT
>NC_136957.1:210000-232500 GCF_032717465.1 Coenobita brevimanus
CAGTGCTCAGGGTCTGTGGACACGTGGGCAGAGGGCCTTCTTCGACACCAGGATACTCGATCCCATGGCAGCATGTCATCGCGAACTGTCTCTCGAAGCTGCACACAAGACGAATGAACAAGAAAAAAAAAACAGAAACTATCAAGAAAGGATCCAACATGTGGACCACGGTCGATTCACTGCCCTTGTGTTCACAACATCAGGTGAAATGGGTCCAGAGGCAGTGAGATTCTACTCGAGACTGGCAGAGGTTCTTTCTGAGAAGAAGCGTCAACCACAGAGTTCTGTTATGGCCTGGATGAGATGTGGACTGTCATTCTTCCTTGTGAGGTATGCACTGCTATGTCTCAGGAGCACAAGATCATCAGCCCTCAGGCCTGCCTCTCTGGCGGGTATGGATTACGAAGCTACTGTGGTCGAGAGTCGCGTTGACCTGCGACTCCAATAGTTTAATGTCTTTATTAACACTGTAATATCAATAAACATAAATAAAGTAATAAAAGTAATACAGTAGTAGATAGTTGGTCAGCACAGCCGTTGGCGTGCTTGGGACCAACTGATTGTAATACGATTAGTGTTAACCTTCACATTAAACCTCCAAATGGTGAACTGTATTAGGAAGGTTGGTGCTGATCTTTACAATACAGTATAATTCCCAAATGGATAGAGACGATTAAAAAAAACACTGGTGGTAGTAGTAGTAGTAGTAATACTCACCATCACCATTGACTTGGTACACCACATATGCTGTAGGGCCGCAGTACTTGAGTGTCGTCTGGGTGTTCGTGGTACACACAAGCCTGAGTAGTGTGGTGGCGTTCACTACACCCAGGCCCTTCGGTATAGCCCTACTGGGGTCCACCGTGAGGCTGAAGTTGCCCTCCAGGATGTCCGTGAAGAACAGATAATCCACCTGTAGGTGAGAGGAGTTGCTAGTAGTGGTGGTTGTTGTGGTAGTAGTAGTAGTAGTAGTAGTAATGGTTAGTAGTAAACTTATTATTAATATAGTAGTAGTAGTAGTAGTAGCAGCAGCATCACCAGTACAAGTAGTAACAGTAATCCATCAACACTACCTCAGCGCTGCCAACACACCGTATAGTCGAGGTAACTGTTGTAGGTAGCGACGCCGGAGATGTTGGCAGTGATGGTGTCAATGGGGGGGGTGGTGGTGTCATTGATGAAGCTGACGTACTTAGGCATCAACACGCGGATTGATGCTGTGCTGGCCTCCACCTGCGACGCGTTGGTGTGGTAGGCGCGGAAGGTGAGATCTACCTGTTGGCTGGTGAGAGAGAGTGAGGAAGGGAGTGAGTGAGTGGGTGAGGGAGGGAGGGAGGGAGTGTGTGTGTGTGTGTGTGTGTGTGTGTGTGTGTGTGTGTGTGTGTGTGTGTGTGTGTGTGTGTGTGTGTGTGTGTGTGTGTGTGTGTGTGTGTGTGTGTGTGTGTGTGTGTGTGTGTGTGTGTGTGTGTGTGTGTGTGTGTGTGTGTGTGTGTGTGTGTGTGTGTGTGTGTGTGTGTGTGTGTGTGTGTGTGTGTGTGTGTGTGTGTGTGTGTGTGTGTGTGTGTGTGTGTGTGTGTGTGTGTGTGTGTGTGTGTGTGTGTGTGTGTGTGTGTGTGTGTGTGTGTGTGTGTGTGTGTGTGTGTGTGTGTGTGTGTGTGTGTGTGTGTGTGTGTGTGTGTGTGTGTGTGTGTGTGTGTGTGTGTGTGTGTGTGTGTGTGTGTGTGTGTGTGTGTGTGTGTGTGTGTGTGTGTGTGTGTGTGTGTGTGTGTGTGTGTGTGTGTGTGTGTGTGTGTGTGTGTGTGTGTGTGTGTGTGTGTGTGTGTGTGTGTGTGTGTGAGAGAGAGAGAGAGATTCAGTTCCGAATTCTCGTCAAAGGAAGCTCCCTAACACCTCTCCTTAAGCAATTTATTTCTGGATCCGGCTGGTTAATATCCGTGTGTACGTTATTAGGGCATCGGGCTATAGATAGACAGATAGATAGATAGATACAGATAGATAGACTGATAGATAGATAGGTAGATAGATAGACAGATGTTACTTATTCTGGGTATGGTGGCATTTGGATAATTTAAGTGACACACACGAGGACAGTAAGGATTAATAAGCAAAATAAATCGCTTAGGAAGAGGTGTTAGGGTGCTTCCTTCACTGACAACAATGAACCTTTGAGTTGGTAGACAGCGATAGATTTAGGCCGATGGGTATCTACCCATCTATCTATCTATCTATCTGTCTAACTCTCTAGCTATCTATCTACATGTACCTGTCTGTCTCTGTCTGTCAATCAATCAATCTACGTAATCTAGCTATCTTCTAATATGCATATGAAAGAGAGAGAGGGATATATATATACTATATATGTTTATATTTATATATATCTATATATCACTCGGAAATACCCCTGACTGAAGAGCGTTTGCGAGGCTTGTGTCAGGAAGATCTCCGTCACCACCTTCATCTCCAGTGTGCCACTCTTGTCTACGGTCAGCTGCTTCTTCACTACGATGATTAGCGTGTCTTCCACCTGTATGGGTACACAAGGCAATGCTATACTCCTTTCACCCTAACTTGGTCCAGATTTTCGTAATCTTGCAGCTTATCTCACCTCAAAGTGAAAATGTTACTGTACAACGCCCTTTCCATAGCACTTCTTCATGACTAGCATTACACTCTAGTATTAATCCACAGCACTTCTTCATGACTAGCATTACATTCTAATATTAATCCATAGCACTTCTTCATGACTAGCATTACATTCTGGTAGTAATCCACTGTTGCAGCTCAGCAGTCAAGATGGAGAGATGACAATTTTAGTCCAAGTTAGAGCGAAAAAGGCATAGGTAATGAAGAGGACGTATTGGTGGATGGCTTGTATCTATCTGTATCTATCAGTATATCTATCTGTCTACTTGAGATAAAATGAGAGGAGATCAGAATAACATATGCATTACCTTAATTATATTTTCACCTTCTCTGGCTAGTGTTGTAAGATAATAGACTGTTTTAATTCTAACACCAAATATGCTCTCCCTCTCTCCCTCTCTCTCTCTCTCTCTCTCTCTCTCACCTTGACGGCAAAGTGGACGTCTATGGTACCCCCGTCGGTAATATCAGGATGGTCGGCAATCATCACCTCTGCCTCGAACCATAATTCATCATCTTCTGGCTGTTCCCGATTCTGATTGTATGTCATGCCTGTGGAAAGAGAGAGAGAGAGAGAGAGAGAGAGAGAGATTCATCAAAGACCATCCCATTGATTTTCAAACATTATAATACAAATTGAATAATTATATAAAATAAATGTATGCAGCACAACAGTATATGCAATTCACCATCCAGCTCTCTCATTTGTCTGGCTATAAACACTACATCTATCTATCTATCTATCTATATTTTCGCATACACACTCTATCTATCTGTCTATCTACTCACCATGGTTGGTCACATAACCGAGGTCAACAATGAGGGTGTCTTTCTGGGACTCGTGTATGAGGGGTTCTGGGATGGATGCGTTCTGAGTCAAGTCATATGTGTAGAGGGAGACGTCCTCGAAGATGCAGCCCAGGTTCTGTCCGATGGTGCCTGTGGTGTTTAGCCTGTGGGGGAGAGACAGCGTGTAAATCATCATCATCATCATTATTATCAGTTTCATCACCATCATTATCAGTTTCATCAATACATGGTGGTGGAGAGGGGGAGAGTAAGGGGGAGACCGAGGATGAGATGGAGGGATGGAGTGGAGGGGTATATGAGAGAGGAGGGGTGTGCTGGGGGAAGGGCAGCTCACCTAAACCCGTGTAGAGTGGCGTAGGCTCGTCCGCCAGCAGAGGGAGTCATCACGCCCACCTGTAAACATAAATCATAAACATCGCAACACAATACACTTCATCTAACTTGTGCCAGCTTAAATTAACCGAAGCTGACCTAACCTAATTTAACTTTCCTTAATCTAACCCTGACTAATGTAAACTAACATAAACTAATCCAAATTTATTGTACGTAACCACTCCAGTCTAATCCAGTGCAACCCAACCCAACCCATCTCAACCTAACCCAACCCAGCAAGACCCAATTTATAAGGATACAACTCATCCCATCTCAACTCAGCCAAGCCTAGCGTAATCTAATCTAATCCATCGCACTCCAACTCAGTCCAACCCAACACAGCATAACCTAATCCTACCTTACCCAAACCCAACCCAATTCTGCCAAATCTAATCACACATCCGCTAACCCAATCCAACCCAGTCCAACTCAGTCCAACCCAGTCCAGTCTAACCCAGCCTAACTTAAAACAACTAAACCTAACACAGCCAGACCAAACCTGACCACCTAAAGGGGCAAGACTGGACCCCTCACAGTTGTTTTAATCCAGTCATTTTCTAACCTCACCTAATCTAACTTTATTTAATCTTACCTAACCTCAGCTTTTCCCATCCAGCTCTGTCATATACAAACTAACCAAACCCACAACCTAACCCAGTCCAGCCTAACCTAGCCAAACCTGACTCACCTCAAGCGGGAAGACAGGACCCCTTGGAATGGTGATTTTAACACCAGCCCACAGCCTCTGTCCAGGAACCACCGTGTCCGTAGTGCCATTGGCTGGCACTGCAGTCAAGCCAGTCGTGTTGATGCTGGGTGGTGGAGTGTACGCCCCAGATGCTTTGGTCAGGGTGAAGGAAATGTCCGGTTGAGGAGTACCACCTTCGTCCACCACCACCGTGAAGGCCGCTGAGGTTCCGGTGGAGCCTGGGAGGAACGTGGCTCCCAGCTGGATCACTATCTTGTTCTCCGTGCCATTCTCCGAGACCTGGTAGTAGCAGACCTCCTTGATGTCCACCACGTACTCCTCCTTCACCCCCGCCTCCGAGGTTGGTGTGGAGATGGTCTGGTCTGGCATCACACAGGGTACATCAATGCCAGCCTGGTGGGTGCCAAACACAGAATGACAAGACCTAGTGAGGAAACGTGGAATATTAGGCGTAAACTCTGCAATGTAAGAAATAAATTGTACTCTTGGTGACACTTCTTAAGGATATACTGGTTGTCCCCTGCTATATCATGCAATCCAATCATCCATCATTTACCTACCTATCTGGTGAAATGTCTGTCTGTCTGTCTATCTACCCATCCATTCATCCATCCATCTATCTATCTATGTGTCTATTTATCTATCTACCAATCTACTTCTCTCACCGTCACAACAGCAGCATAGCAGAGAGAGACGTCAGCAGCAGCAGTGGAGGTAATGGTAACTGTGATGGGTTTCATGTAGCCTGAGGGGACTTCAAGGCTCATCTCCATCAACTTCATTACGCCTTCATACGCCTCCAGGCTGCCGTCTAAGCCATTGGGGCCGGTGACGGTAACAGTGCTGCCAGCCTGGGAGAGAGAGAGAGGTGAAGGATGGGGGAGAGGCATAGTCAGGGGGAGGGAGAGAAACACAGAATGGCGAGGCAAGCAGTTTGACGATGCACATCAGGAACACTATTAACACAAACGGTTCTCACAGTGCCATCATAATTTCATCCAGCAGCATAAACAGCAAGTCAAAGAGGCCACACACACAGTACTCACCGTAGTCAATGGCGATGCAACAGTAAGGAACGGGGTTAAGGTAGTGACCACGGTTCCGCTGGCTTCGAGTTTAACGGATAACGTATCAGTGCCGTCAACTCTTCCCTTCACCAGCACCCCCACCACAATACTGTCATCATCAGCGGCCGCCCAAGGGTACATGGAGCCTGTGCCTGTGGGAGGGAGTTGGTAGCGACATTGTTAAATCATCATCATCAACAGTCCTCCTCCTCCTCTTCTCATCATCATCATCATCAACCCTCCTCTTCGGCAATACGTCCACCACATTAATAATTTTTTCAGTAACAGCATATACCACGTCTGAAATATATGTATACCATGTGGAAACAGCCTGGAGGTAATATCAAGTCCTTGCTAAACATTGCTATGCTTCGATTTAGCTGCAGATAAGGAAAATAGTAAGAAGTTTCTCCGGCACTACGAAAAGATGGACGGTCTTCGGTACTGTCCTTCCCTTACTTACGGCAACAGCGAAGCAAGGCGTTGGTCAGCAGGTACTTCTGTCAAATCCATTTTCACGCGATACCTGTCAATTAAAAACGCGTCTTATGCTGATCTATCTATCTATTGCCAGACGCCTTAATCCCGTACGGGGTGGCCACAAACTAATCACCTCCATGTCGCCCTGTCCCCCGCCATTTCATTGCCCTGCTCCCAGCTCACACCCCCTCTCTCATATACCTCTCCACTCCATCTTATGCTGATACCTCGCCAGTGCCAAAAGTCGCCTGAATGTGGTGTAGTGGAATGTAGTGTATATTATCATTTAACTGTGGCTGATAATGTGCACCTTTGCCCATAACACACTGAGGCATCTGTGAATATGAGGGTGAAACATTAGGAACAGTTAGCTGATGGAAAGACCCAGATAGACATAGGAAAGAAAAAAGATAGACAGATACACCATATATCTTTCCTTCTCACCCTCTTTCTCTCCTCCCCTTCTCTCCTCTCCCTCCTCCCCTCTACCTCTCCCATCCCTCCTCCCCTTTACCTCCCCCCTCTCCCCCACTCTCTCTCCTCCCTCCTCCCCCTCCCTCACCCCTACTCACCCAGGTTTCTCAAAGGCCCGAGGTCCAAAACTGCCGCCTTGGCATACTCCACCGCGTCGTGTGTAATCTTGGTGGGTTGGTGCGGCAGCGACTCCTTCAGGTACGGCTCTTTGTCCACGCACGGGAAGTTGTCGCCTGCAGGAGGGACGAGAAGGTGCATCATCATCATCATCATCATCATCATCATTATCATCATCATCGTCATCATCATCATCATATTCATTACCAACATCATCATCATCGTCATCACCATCCTCATCATCGTCATCATCATCATCATCATCATCATTATCATCACCATCGTCATTACCATCATCATCAACCATCATTATCATCATCATCATCATTATCATCAATAGATTAAGATTTATTATTTTCCATCCATCATCATAATCGTTATTAAAACTATCATCATCATCAATCTCTCTCTCTCTCTCTCTCTCTCTCTCTCTCTCTCTCTCTCTCTCTCGCTGCTACCCACCCACGTCGAGGATAAGGATGCGGCACACACTGAGGGTGGTGGTGGAGGTCAATGATGCAGTGATGACATAGTTAGCCACGGAGCCAGGCGGGGTCTTCAATACAATCTGAAACGTCATCCGGATTTAGACCATGACTGAAGCGTTACGAGAAATACAAAGGAGTACAAAGGGAACGAGATACGGTAACTAACAAACCTATACGTTAAAGACAAGGATAGACAAGCAGGAAGGCTCTCCCCCACCCACCACACCCACCAGTCGAAGCCGGCAGGAAACAGTCAGAAGGACCACCAGGCTCCTCCGAAAATACTTTTGAGATGGATGAGACGGAGGAGGGGCAGACCAAGGATGAGATGGAAGCATGGAGTGGAGAAATATGTGAGAGAGGGGGGGGGTGAGGTGAGATGAGGGCAACCATATGGCAGAGGACAGGGAGACGTGGGGGCGATTTGTTTGTGGCCACCCCTTATGGGATTAAGGCGGCTGGAAGTAGATAGATAGATAGATAGGTTGTTTTTTGTCTATATGTCTCTTACGCTGATCAAACTCCATTTATTCTAATCTTATCTAACTTAATCTAATCCAACCTGTCTCTCTTTCTCTCTCTCTCTCTCTCTCTCTCTCTCTACTTAATCTGATCCAACTTGACATTCTCTCTCTCTCTCTCTCTCTCTCTCTCTCTCTCTCTCTCTCTCTCTCTCTCTCTCTTATTCTACTCCTATAACTTAATCTGATCCAACCCGGCACTCTCTCTCTCTCTCTCTCTCTCTCTCTCTCTCTCTCTCTCTCTCTCTCTCTTATTCTACTCCTATAACTTAATCTGATCCAACCCGGCACTCTCTCTCTCTCTCTCTCTCTCTCTCTCTCTCACCTTCAGCAGCGTGGGCGCCCCGGGCTGCACCGTCGTCGTCTCCAGCGGCAGTAGGTCAAATCTCGGCTCTTGGTTGGCGTCGTAGGCGGGAGAATTCACCACGACGCCCAATTCGTCCCATCCCGTCCAGATCATTTCGGCTCCAAGGCTGATCCCGGCACTCATGTTGAACGTTGTGGCTGAGTCAATGAGGAAGTGATGAGTGCGTGGTGAGTAAGTGAACTGGTGATGAGTAAGTGATGGGTAAATGAGTCAGTGGTGAGTTGGTGATGAGTAAATGAATTAGTGATGAGTAAATAAGTGGTGAGTAAGTGATGAGTAAATGAATTAGTGATGAGTAAATGAATTAGTGATGAATAAGTGAATTAGTGATGAATAACTGACAGAGTGATGAATTAATGATAGGTAAATGAGTTCATGATGAGTAAATGAATTAGTGGTGAGTATATGGTGAATAACTGAATAATACTTCACCCAAGCCTCACCCCATGCCTCATGCCTCACCCCCTGCCTCACCCATCAATTCCACCTCATCCTGCCTTACCCTGCCTCACTCTCTGTATTATGGTCGTCTGGCAGGTCGTGGTACCCCTGCCTCAGCCTGCCTCACCATCTCTCACCTAGTACCCCTCCTCACCCTGCCTCACCCTCCTACATCTAGCACCCCTCCTCACCCTACCTCACCTTGCCACACTCTGCCTCACCCTCCTACATCTACCACCCCTGGCTCACTCTGCCTCACCCTCTTACACCTACCACCCCTTCCTCACTCTGCCTCACCTTGCCTCACCCCTGCCTCATCCCTGCCTCACCTGACACTGCCTGGTCGTCTGGGAGGTCGTAGTACATGCGCACGACCACCTCATTGGCGAGGGTGGGGGACACGTGGGAACGGCCTGTCCCACACGCTGGTCCCATGCTGAGTTTGAAGGCGTCATTGAACACTGAGTCCGCCTTGCTGTGGACCAGAGAACAGGTGGTGATAGATAGATAGACAGATGGATAGATAGATAGATGGATAGATAGATAGATGGATGGATAGATAGACAGATAGATGGATGGACAGATGGAAAGATAGATAGATAGACAGACAGCTAGAGATAGATGGATGGATAGATAGATAGATAAATAGATAGATAGATACATAGATGTGATAGACAAAGGCACATATTCAGATGATTATACTGATAGATAGAATTAGACAGACAGACAGACAGACAGACATTAATAGATAGACGTAGATAGTTACTTACGCCTTTTGCATACTCTGAGACACGCGATACAAGATAGATAGACAGACAGATAGATAGACACTACAAATAGATAAACAGATAGATAAAACTACTCACGCCTTTTGCTTCACAATGCCCTCGTTGATGAGAGAGATCGCGCCGGCCACGCAAGGTACATTGTTGCCCGCCCACACCACTCGCGCCGCACACAGCCTCGCACCATACGCTGTGAGATCCAGGTCCCCAGCCCCCTCCAGCTCCAGGGAGGTGTAGGGGGCGCCGTTAGCTGGGGGGGGGAGAGGAGGGGTTAGTGGGGGAGGAAAAGACTCTCTCTCTCTCTCTCTCTCTCTCTCCAAAATTATTCCTGAAGTTCAACAGTAACGTCTCTCTCTTCTCTCTCTCTCTCTCTCTCTCTCTCTCTCTCCAAAATTGTTCCTAAAAGCTCAACAGTAACGTCTCTCTCTTTTCTCTCTCTCTCTCTCTCTCTCTCTTTTCTCTCTCTCTCTCTCTCTCTCTCCAAAATTATTCCTGAAGTTCAACAGTAACGTCTCTCTCTCTCTCTCTCTCTCTCTCTCTCTCTCTCTCTCTCTCTCTCTCCAAAATTATTCCTAAAAGTTCAACAGTAACGTCTCTCTCTCTCTCTCTCTCTCTCTCTCTCTCTCTCTCTCTCTCTCTCTCCAAAATTATTCCTGAAGTTCAACAGTAACGTCTCTCTCTCTCTCTCTCTCTCTCTCTCTCTCTCTCTCTCTCTCTCTCTCTCTCCAGAATTATTCCTAAAAGCTCAACAGTAACGTCTCTCTCTCTCTCTCTCTCTCTCTCTCTCTCTCTCTCTCTCTCCAAAATTATTCCTAAAAGTTCAACAGTAACGTCTCTCTCTTCTCTCTCTCTCTCTCTCTCTCTCTCTCTCTCACCTACCTGGGAATGTTAAAGTTATCTCTAATCCCGCCTGAGAGCCAGCGTACCAGGTTGTATCAGTAACTATGCTCCGTACCGTACCAACCATATCCTCTGTACCAGCCGTCTGTTGATAGATAGATAGATAGATAGATAGATAGATAGATAGACACATACATAGACTGGTAATTGGGTGGGTGGGCTGGGAGGTAGACTGATAGATAAAAAGATAGATAGATAAATAGATGGTTGGTAGGTTGACAGGTAGACTGACAGAGAGAGAGAGAGAGAGAGAGAGAGAGGAAAAATTGAAACGGAGAATATTACCCAACCCAACCCAACCCAATCCACCCCAATTCCAACCCAACCTAACCCAACCCATCCCAGCCCAATCCCAATCCAACCCAATCCCAATTCCGACCCAACCCAGTTTAACCCAACCCAATCCCAGCCTAACCCAGCCCAACCTAACCCAACCCAGCCCAACCCAACCCATCCCATCCCAATCCCAACCCAGCTTTCCCTAAACCAGTTCAGTCCACACTAACTTCCTCTTATTCTGCTCTAACTCTCCTCTCCTCTCCTTTCCCCCTCCTCTCTTCTTCTATCCTCTCTTCTCTTCCCTCCTCCTCTCCTCTCCCCTTCTCTTCAGTCAGTGCTCCTCTCCTCTTCTCTCTTCTCCTCTCCTTTAGTTTGCTTTCCTCTCCTCTCTTCTCCTCTTCCCTAATCTGTTTTACCTTGCCATCCTCTCCTCTCAAATTCTCTAGTTTGCTCTACCCTGCCCTCCCCTCCTCTCCTCTTTTCCCCTCCCTCTTCTCTAATCTTCCCTCCTCTCCCTTCCCCTCCCCTCTCCTCCTCTCCCGGTACTCACGCCTGTGGTTGGGCTGAGTGTGGCGGAGTAGCTATTATCACAGGAGACAGTAGCATCAGCTGGGGTGGTGGGGTACTGCACTGAGATCTCAAACACCACGTAGTCAGAGTCAGCTTGAGATGTGTCCTGTAAGGCGGAGAGGGATTATTATTATTATTATTATTATTATTATCATTATTATTATTATTATTATTATTATTATTATTATTATTATTATTATTTGTTATTTTTATCTATCACCATCATCAACATCATTATCTTTTATCATCACCATCATAATCATCAACATAATCATCATCACCTTCATCATCATCATCATCATCTCTCTCTCTCTCTCTCTCTCTCTCTCTCTCTCTCTCTCTCTCTCTCTCTCTCTCTCTCCCTCCCTCCTAACAGACTAGTATTAACAATCACTCTCCATCGAAACACATTCACATTTATTCCTTACTGAATCATGCACATCCACATCCACATACTGACTCCACATCCACACATTCATCCTATCTCCACATCCACATACTAGCCCAACATGCACACGCTCCACATCCATCCTAACTCCAGATCAACATACTAACTCCACCTGCAATCATTCATCCTAACTCCACTTCAACATACTAATCCCACATGCAAACGATCCACATCCACATCCTAACTCCACATCAACATACTAACCCCAGATGGAAACGCTCTACATCCTAATTCCACATGCACATACTAACCTCACATCCACATACTAACCCCACATGCAAATGCTCCACATTCACATCCACACATCTACCTACTAAGTCCACATGCCCATATTATCTCCACATCCACACAATAACTCCACATCCACATACTAACTCCACATCGACAAACTCCACATGCACATACTAACCATGCCGGTGGAGTTGATGTGGATGTCAAAGGACGCTGCTCCAGTGCCCTCATCGTACGTGACTTCAGTGGAGAGATCCGGCAGACCGTATATGTTGGCCCCGACCCTACCGTACACCACACCACACACCTTATCTGATGGGGTGAGGTGAGGTGAGGTTAGATAAGGTTAACTTGGCTGGGTTGGGTCAGAATGGTTGGGTTGGGTCAGGTTATCCCACATTGCTTTAAACCGACCAAATCCAACCCAGGCAGCTCACCCCTGGTAAGGCAGAGTGAGGCACGCTGAATAGAATATAATTTTCTAATGTGTGGAGGAGCCCGCGTGTGTACGAGGCAGCTTAATCCTACACCAGGTAACACCTTGACTCTCTACCCCCCACACTCCCTTTTTACCCCCCCTCCTGGGTTTGGGGTAACCCAGACTGTCCTCCTCATAAGGTGGCTTAGCCCCCTTTCCCCCGGCCCCCCAGGGAGTTTTGGCACAGTGAACCATTTTTTTTTGTTTTTTTTAAGACAAAAAATGGAGGAAGGGAAGACCATGGTTAATACCGCCCCTTAATTCACTGCTCCAGTACCCCATTCACGGCCATTAGCACCAACACATCCCCCGGCCTGGTATACACACACACACACACACACACACACACATCCACACACACACACACACACACACAGGGCCACGTACGTCCAGCTGCAGGTGTGACGGTACATTTAACCTGCGCGGTGCTGGCGGATGGTACCTTGGCTGTCACCCCCCACGTCGCTGTACCGGGTGTACCCACGGCTGTAGAGGTTAGCGCCACCGCCTGTATTAGAATCGAGTTAGAATCAGCATTACGAGTTAGAATTAGAGCTTAGAATCAGGAGTTAAGAATCAGTAGAGTCTGATTACTGATTGCAATAAGTCAGAATCAAAAGCTGAAATGCAACTACCGGTAAATTTAGACTTAGAAAGTAGAATAGAAGTAGTATGCGGTAGTGGGCGTAGTAGTAGTCGTAGTAATAGTGCCAGAGTAATAGTGGCAGTAGTAGTAGTGGTAGTAGTAGCAGCAGTAGTAGTAGTAGTAGCAGTAGTAGTAGTAGTAGCAGTAGTAGACGCAGAAGGAGTACTTACAGGGTCCATAGTGGCGTGGGAGCCGGTAGGAGGCGCTCCGGTACCTGCCGTCACCGTCAGCGTCTTCACGTCGGTCCAAGCCTGTACCGCGCCTACCGTGATACCCATGGCCACTTGCACCGTATCACCGTTCCTAGCACCATACATCATCACCGTCACGAACAACTGTATCCGGTAGCTGACATCACTGGTTGCTGTCCCCCCGATGTCACCTGTGTGCGGTGGGGGAGAGGTGGTGGGGTTGGGGGAGAGGTGGTGGGGGTGGGGAGAGGTGGTGGGGTTGGGGTGGTGGTGGGGTTGATGGAGAGGTGGTGGGGTTGGGGGAGAGGTGGTGGGCCTAACCTAACCTAACCTAACCTGGTCTTACCTAACCTAACGCACTAAGAATATAGTTGGTGTTGGTTTGGTCTGTGATGGTCTTTTGGTAGGAACAGGGGTGGTATGTAGCCTACCAATTGCCCTACCACTCACCTGCCACTCATGTCTACTAGTTCCTTCCCTACCCTACCACCTATTACCACCCCTACCCTACCTTACCATACCGTACCCAATCTAATCAAACCTAATTCCAACACAGTCAAATTTAACTCAACTAACTCAATTCTAACACAGCCTAACTTAACCTAACCCAGCAAATCTAAGCCAAGCCAAGCCAACCCACTTTCATCGAGGTGTGAGATCAGGAGCTTCATCTAACCTATCGCAATTCTAACACAGCCTATCCTAACCTAACTCAATTCTAACACATTCTAACCCCAATCCAGCAAATCTAAGCCAGTCCAAGCCAACCCACTTTCATCGAGGTGTGAGATCAGGAGTTTCATCGAACATATTGCAATTCTGAAACTATTCTAACCTAACTCAATTCTAACACATCCTAACCCTGCCAATCTAACCCAGTCCTAAGCCAAGCCAACCCACTTTCGTCAAGGTGTGAGAGGAGGAGCTGGATGGACATCACGCCGCGGGTGTTGGTGCGTCCCGTCACACTCTTGTCGTAGGTGACGGTCTTGTCGTTAGTATCCATGCATGACCACTTGTCCCCCGTCGCCAGTAAGCCGATCTGTGCCACCGTGTAAGCATCCTGCGAATATAGTTGGGTCACAGTTTAGTAACGTCTCATCCTTGGCGATTTATTCAGCGCCTTGTACCTGAGTCACGCTGTATACATCCTGGGAATACAATAGTAGGGTGGTTATAACTGCCTTTAAACATCCATTGCCTGTTTATTTTTCGTGATAGTATTTTTATATATAAGCTCATAACGAAGGGTTGTTAGCACCTCTTCCTAAGCGGTTTATTTTGCACTTCACACTTTAGCACTGTGTTGTACGTTACGTATATCGTGTTAAGTTGAAGGCAGTGTGCATGAATAGCATAGATTAGTACACTTGGCGTAGCGTGCGTCATAAAGGCAGCTTCACACGGAATTCAATGTTACCTACAGTACGCCATGCTCTGGTCTGGCCGCCGTACACGTCACCTCCATGGTTTCTCAAGTCGCCACCTCCACAGCATTTGTGGCTGTGGGTTCCATGATGCATACACACCAGAGCACATAGGGAGAGTGCTGGCACGGTGTGGCAGGCGCCTTTACCAATGTAGCACGCACGGTGGGAGAGGATGGCAGAAAATGCCGAAAGCAAACGTAGTACATGGAACAACTTAAGGAGGCAGTACGGATATAACCATGTATATAGGAAAGACCTTGAACAATATGGTGGTATGTGCCCTTTGGTCTCTTCACATACTTTGTTTCATGTATGTACTTCTTTTTCCTTTACACAGACTGTCTCGATTGTGTCATAACAGTTCCTCCTTCCCCCTGGACCACGCGGCACTGCCATCCACGGCTGCGGTAATACAACTGAGTGACCAGTGTCTCTGGAAACATCGGCACTGTAGCAACAGCATGGCATCTGGTGTGGAAATTACCATATTAAGCATCACCAGCGTACGTCCACAGCGCGGCCAGCATCGCATCGGCTGTCTTACAAAATATCTAATGTAACTTGGATTATGATCCTAAAAAGGCATCTTGCGGGAGAAAGTGCTTACAGTAGACTGCAGCCAGCTGGTAACACACCCAATACTGCCCTACAGAAAAGATTTACCAGAAATAATTCATATGTATATTTCTTTACTGTCTTATTCTGTCACTGAGCTATGTGGAATAAGTAGCCACAGAGCAAAACTCCGGGCCAAGTTAAGGTGACAGGACTATAACATATGAGTGACTGCAGGTAAGGCCATGATATCGCCACTCACATAAGGGGTGTCCTGCTGGGCCACCTCAAAGATCAGCTCCTCGAAGGGGTAACTGATGAAGGCGTCCAGGATGAAGGTGGCGCCGGAGTACTCAGCGGCAGAGGTAGGCGGATTGTTGAAGGTGACGGCGGCATCGTAGCTCCTGGTCTGAAAATACACCATGGCAAAGCTGGTGATGAAAATGCACCATGGCAAAGTTGGTGATGATATTACAGGATGTCATAGATAGTGTTGAAAATACAGGATGTAATAGCTGGTTCTGAAAACAGAGGATGTCAAAGTTGGTTTGTACAGTAGGATACGTCGTGTGGGCGTCCATCATCCATTCACTTGATGTAGTGCTGCCTTCAGGTGACTTTGCAGTAACAAACCAACTGCTTCTTGTAAATCAGAAAACCATTTTCTTAGCTGGGTGGTAATCATTTAACCATATGATGCCTGGTGGCTTAGTGGGTTAAGCCTGTGAGAGTTTATATCAAGGGATGGTTGGGACTTACTGCTCACATGACGCCACTCAGGGGCGAGTGTGGCTGGTCACCCTCACCTTAAATATTAGGAACAAGTATCCTAGCCCCGGGCTCCTACGCTCCTGATGGGGCAAAACAGGACTGATTGGTGACGCAATTTTCCCTTTATTTTTCCTGGGGGTGATATAGTTTCCCTGGCGACAGATGGCTCCCTAATGTTCCCTGGCGACAGATGGCTCCCTAATGTTCCCTGGCGACAGATGGCTCCCTAATGTTCCCTGGCGACAGATGGCTCCCTAATGTTCCCTGGCGACAGATGGCTCCCTAATGTTCCCTGGTGACAGATGGCTCCCTAATGTTCCCTGGTGACAGATGGTTCCCTAATGTTCCCTGTTCCCTAATGTTCCCTGACGACAGATGGTTCCCTAATGTTCCCTGGTGACAGATGGTTCCCTAATGTTCCCTGGTGACAGATGGTTCCCTAATGTTCCCTGTTCCCTAATGTTCCCTGGCGACAGATGGTTCCCTAATGTTCCCTGGTGACAGATGGTTCCCTAATGTTCCCTGGTGACAGATGGCTCCCTAATGTTCCCTGGTGACAGATGGTTCCCTAATGTTCCCTGGCGACAGATGGTTCCCTAATGTTCCCTGGCGACAGATGGCTCCCTAATGTTCCCTGGCGACAGATGGTTCCCTAATGTTCCCTGGCGACAGATGGCTCCCTAATGTTCCCTGGCGACAGATGGCTCCCTAATGTTCCCTGGCGACAGATGGCTCCCTAATGTTCCCTGGCGACAGATGGTTCCCTAATGTTCCCTGGTGACAGATGGTTCCCTAATGTTCCCTGGTGACAGATGGTTCCCTAATGTTCCCTGGTGACAGATGGTTCCCTAATGTTCCCTGGTGACAGATGGTTCCCTAATGTTCCCTGGCGACAGATGGCTCCCTAATGTTCCCTGGCGACAGATGGTTCCCTAATGTTCCCTGGCGACAGATGGTTCCCTAATGTTCCCTGGCGACAGATGGCTCCCTAATGTTCCCTGGCGACAGATGGCTCCCTAATGTTCCCTGGCGACAGATGGCTCCCTAATGTTCCCTGGCGACAGATGGCTCCCTAATGTTCCCTGGCGACAGATGGCTTCCTAATGTTCCCTGGCGACAGATGGTTCCCTAATGTTCCCTGGTGACAGATGGTTCCCTAATGTTCCCTGTTCCCTAATGTTCCCTGGTGACAGATGGTTCCCTAATGTTCCCTGGTGACAGATGGCTCCCTAATGTTCCCTGGCGACAGATGGTTCCCTAATGTTCCCTGGCGACAGATGGTTCCCTAATGTTCCCTGTTCCCTAATGTTCCCTGGCGACAGATGGTTCCCTAATGTTCCCTGGCGACAGATGGCTCCCTAATGTTCCCTGGTGACAGATGGCTCCCTAATGTTCCCTGGCGACAGATGGTCCCCTAATGTTCCCTGGCGACAGATGGCACCCTAATGTTCCCTGGTGACAGATGGCTCCCTAATGTTCCCTGGTGACAGATGGTTCCCTAATGTTCCCTGGCGACAGATGGTTCCCTAATGTTCCCTGGTGACAGATGGTTCCCCTGACTCACGTATTTGGTGTTGGCGGGGATGGAGTCTGTGCTAACGCTGACGTACTTCTGGCTGTCGTACTCAGCGCCAGCGGTCACCAGTGCCGTCGAGTTGTCGTAGTCGTCGTTCTTGATGAGGGTGGCCGTGAAATGTATGGTGATGGTGCTGTCCGTGAAGTCAGTGGCGGCGGAGTCGTACGTGTCTCCGTTCTTCACCTGCCCGAAGTCGATGAGGATCCGATCATGCTGGGGGGAGGACAGAACAGGTTATGTTGTGTTTCGTTCCGTTTCTGAAGGCTCAAACATACTTGCATGCGTCAGTTTTGGTCACCTAATGGCGGCTCTCCATGCTGCTCGATCTCTGGCAGCTTCCCTGTTTAGTCCCTTATCCCTGAGGTCATGACCTCGTCCCAGGTCTTTCTCGGTCTACCTCTTGCAACCCTGCCCCTAACACTTCTCACTTTCTGCACCCAGTCTAAACCATCTCAGTCTACCTCTCCTCAACACAGCATCAATGCACTCCAGTCCCATGCTAGGTGTGTTTACTGTTACCGTTTTTTATGCAAGGAAGAAGGAACCAAAGGCCAGGACCCAGTAAATTATTCCCTCCAAGAAAAAAAACAAAAACAAGATAACAGAGAACCGAATTCAAGATCCGTTCATTTCGAGAGGGGCGCCTTCGCGTGGTGGCACTGCCATGGCCAGGCGGATCAAGGACCTGGTAATACACACGCCCCTCAACGACTTCCCTATCCCACAAAAGAAGGCTGGAAGACCGCAGAAAAAGGGAAGTTCAAGCCTGTAGGTCACTGGGTTCACATTTACTCCTTTACTTACTTTTTCTTAATGCAGGAAAGAAGGAACCTAAGGCCAGGAGTCCGCAAACCGTTCCTTCCAAGAAAAAAAACAAAAAACAATACAAAAGAGAGCCAAATTCTAGATCTGTTGTTACGTCAATTATTACCTGACAAAGACCCCTAACCCATACCAGCTCAGGTGATGGCCAGGTGTAGTCAGAGTGAAGTGTTGCTGTGACTAGTAACCAAGGAGACTCATTCCTGCAACTGCGACTTAGTGTTAAGGTTGTAAGTCCACACATGAAAAACAATTAGGCTCCTGGTGTTAGAGAGAGAGAGAGAGAGAGAGAGAGAGAGAGAGAGAGAGAGAGAGTATTTTCACTCAATGTCCAAATTGGTTATTGATGTCTTGTGCACTGGCCTGTAAACACACTCACACACACACACACACACACACACACACACACACACACACTCACAAAATTTCCGAACTGCTTATTAATGTCCTTCTGTGCACTGTCCTCTATGGCGTCCTTATTCAGCGCCCCGCCACTCGCGTCCGTGATCTGGGCGCCGATGCTGACGATCTCGAAGCCACACATGGCGAAGGGACTGATTCCACTGACAGGGTCTATCACGAAGATCTCCACTACCAGGTCCATGGCAACGGCTGGAAAAAAATGTTGTAGTAGCAGCAGTAGTAGTAGCAGTAGTGGTAGTAATGATAATACTGTAATATCATTATAAAAATGATGATAATAATACAGTAAGCATCATCATCACCATCCCCCGGACCTCCTTTCCCACTCAAGGGCGGGGTAAGGAGTGGCAACGTCCAGACAGCCTAAATTTGCCCAGTTCAATGGGCCACGCTTCCATTCACTCATCATTCAAACCTCGAAATCCTGGCTCCATCAGATAGGCCAAAATATTTTCACCACGTTCTGTAGCTTCACATAAACGTATCCGAAAGTCAATCCGGACACTGCCACGCTAAAAAGGGGTGCCAAATCCCTGATCATGTACTTCTTCTAACAATATTCATCCAGCCAGCTCGATCTCATGTCAGTTCCCTAGCCTCACCGACTTCCAAACCTCTCTTCCTCACACACTCATCCACCGTATCTCTCCACCTTCTCCTCGGCCTACCTCGCCTCCTCCATCCTTCAAATTCGCTCAGATATACCTTTTTCACCACTCTATTGTTATCCATTCTCTCCACATAACCATACCATCTCAGTACACTCTTCGATTCTGGTGTCCACCGACTTCCTCACTCCACATCTTTCACAGATCACATTATTTCGTGTCTTATCCACCCTCTGTACTCCACACACATTCCTCAGCAGTCCCATCTCCACTGCTCTCACTCTTGACTTTTCATTTTCATGCCACACCATAGTCTCACATCCATATGTTAAAGCTGACACTAACGCTCCTTCATGTAGGCCGCGTGCAGCTGCAACATTCAAGCCTCTGTTTCTTATCAAGGCCTTCATTGCACCAGCTACCCTCCCTCCCTGCGTCAAGCTGTGTACGAGTGTTTGTCTGTGCGTTTGTCCATTTCTTTCATGAGAACTGTAATAAACACCGACCTAATTCTTTTTACATTAGGTCGAGGTAAGGTCAGGGAGTGTCTGAAAAATACCATACGAAAAATACCATACAAAAATACCACACGAAAAATACCATACAAAAATACCATACGAAAAATACCATACAAAATACCACACGAAAAATACCATGCGAAAAATACCATACGAAAAATACCATACAAAATACCATACAAAAATACCATACGAAAAATACCATACAAAATACCATACAAAAATACCATACGAAAAATACCATACAAAATACCATACAAAAATACCATACGAAAAATACCATACGAACATTTGGCGATCGCAAAATGATCGTAAGTGGCGACACGCAAAAATTTCATTCATTCATTGCCAGACGCCATGTATCCCAAACGGGGTGGCCAAGGGCTTAGAGTTACTTGTTTTACAGGGAGGGGCACTAATCCTCCACCAACCCCACTTGACACGCAAAAATATGAGGAAATATTGGAGTTAGTCCGAAGTGGTCACTGCGGGTTGAACAGCAGTATGGAAACAGAGGTAATGATACTTGCAAATAATTCTATGATGGAGAGGTTACATGTTTGCACCAACAAATTTTGTAGTAGGCTATCTATCTGTCTATCTATCTACTGCCAGACGCCCCAATCCCTCAAGGCGTGGCCACAGACAAATCGCCTCCATGCCGCGCTGTCCCCCGCCATTTCACTGCCCTCCCCCCAGCTCACACCCCTCTCTCGCATATATCTCTCCATTCCATCCATCCATCCATCTCATCCTCGGCCTACCCCTCCCTCTCCCTCCCTCCACCTCAATCACATGCACTCTCCTCGTTAGTCTCTCGCTCTTCATCCTCTCCACATGGCCAAACCACCTCAGTGTATTTCTCCTAACGCTTTCTATCACATCCACATCCACACCACAAGCACTAGTAAATATATATCAATAAAACGTGATTTTGGTCCAAGGAAGAAAAGTAATGTGTCAGACCTCTATATTAATGCTTACTTTGAATGGAATTATAAACGAGTTACACAGACCATACAGACCATTCGCGGTCCACTTACTCAGCGTGGGCAGGATAACCTTGACCTCATAGTCGATGCTGTTGCCGGGGGTCATGGGATTAGGCGGGGTCGGGGTGGTGGCGCGGCGGGCGAATTCCAGCTTCACCGTGCCCTTCTGGTCCGCCTCGCCTGCCGACTGAAGGGGAGAGAAAGGAAGGACGTGGGGGAGGAGGGGAAGGTTAGAGGTTTGTCTGTCTATCTTTCCAGCTGTCTATATCTGTCTATTTAGCTATATACCGCTTGTTATATATCTATTTATGGCTATCTATCTATCTCTTCTTGACCTATTTATTTATCTATCTATCTATCTGCTCACGCGTATCGCTCTGCCTGTCTCTGCCCATCCGTCAGTCATCTGAGGAGGGAACTGCAGAGAGAGAGAGAGAGAGAGAGAGAGAGATCGACTCACCTGAAATAGTGCTGCCTACTTCTCTGTTCACCTTTACCATTCCTCTCCCGTGCCTGTCTTCCTCTCTCCCTCTCTCTCCCATCCCTCCTATCACTTTCTATTAACCTTCCTTCCACTTGCAGTGCTTGTACGCTGAGTGACAAGCCTAACGATTTCCTGTGACCCAGGGACTATTTACAACGCTGGGTGGTAACCATATAAGTAAATTACGAGGTGATGTGAAGCCTACTATGGTGTCCCTATTAAGTGGATGGAGAGCCGCAGATGCAGCGTCCATCCAGGAACCAAACCTCTACACTCTTCCCTGAGGCGTTCTCTGCCGCAGGGGAACATTGGATCACTGCACGGGACGACCCTGCAGGGGCGGTTGCTTGCCTGCAGTTGATGGGTGTGCTCAGCTAGGCAGACCGGGTTACTCAACAACAACAACAGCAACAACAACTCACGGCTCTCTTCCTCCTGTCCAGGGCGTGGGGTTCGTCCAGACTGGCTTCAGGGTCGCCGTCCAGCTGACTGCCGTACAAGCCATCACTGGGGTCTGGCAGCGGCACCACGGCCTCTGATGCCTGGACACACAACGTACTGTTTATTAACTGACAACACTACACTACATTACCTGACACTACATTACCTGACACTACATTACACTACATTACCTGACACTACATTACCTGACACTACATTACCTGACACTACATCACCTGACACTACACTACACTACATTACCTGACACTATATTACACTACATTACCTGACACTACATTACCTGACACTACATTACATTACACTAGATTACCTGACACTATATTACCTGACACTACATTACCTGACACTACATTACCTGACACTATATTACCTGACACTACATTACACTACATTACCTGACACTACATTACATTACACTAGATTACCTGACACTACATTACCTGACACTACATTACCTGACACTACAATACCTGACACTACATTACACTACATTACCTGACACTACATTACACTACATTACCTGACACTACATTACACTACATTACCTGACACTATATTACCTGACACTACATTACCTGACACTACATTACCTGACACTACAATACCTGACACTACATTACACTACATTACCTGACACTACATTACATTACACTAGATTACCTGACACTACATTACCTGACACTACATTACCTGACACTACAATACCTGACAGTACATTACACTACATTAGCTGACACTACATTACATTACACTACATTACGTTACACTACATTACATTACACTACATTACATTACACTCTTATAGATTAGGTTACACTAAATTAGGTTACATGAGATTCGGT
>NC_136957.1:237500-242500 GCF_032717465.1 Coenobita brevimanus
GGCCCCCTCCAAATCGCCCCTGAGGGAATACGTGACGGTGGCGCATGGACAGCGGGTGTTGAGGCCGGGACCCAGAGGACAGGTGAGGCCAAGGTCTTCGTCTTCTGCTGTAGCCTTGTATACCACGCCTGCAGGTACCAGCATCATCACTATCATCATTATTATTATTATTAACACCATCATCATCATTATCATCATCATCATCATCATCTTTATACCACGCCTGAAGGTACCGTCATCACAATCATTAAGTATTATCATCATCATCACTATTATCATCACTATCATCATTATTATCATCATCATCATCATCATCATCATCATTATTATTATCACCATTAATCATTATCATCATCTTCATCATCATTGTCATCATCATCAATCTTCAATCATCATCATCATCGTTATCATCATCACCATCATCATCATCATTATTATCATCATCACCATCATCATCATCATCATTTTCATCCTCATCAATCGTCAGCCATCAATCATCATTCTCATCATCATCAATCTTCAATCATCATTATCATCAATCAATCATTATCAGTCATCACTCACTCTCTCTCTCTCTCTCTCTCTCTCTCTCTCTCACACACACACACACACACACACACACATTTATACATCATATGAGTGGATGGTGGCCGCCTTCACAAAACAAACAGCTAAACATACATACCAGTGTGTTTGGCTGAGACAATGACCGTGTCCTCTGTAATGGCGAACCTGGGTCCGTACTTGTCCTCTGAAAGCATTTAAATATATCATCATCATCATCATCATCATCATCATCTTCATCACTATTATCATCATCACCATCATCATCATCATCATCATCATCATCATCATCATCATACCACCACCATCATCATCAACAAAACCTCTTCCATTCAATGTATTATTTTAAATTCAAGTTCCAAGAAAAACTGGAATGGGGAGAGAGAGAGAGAGAGAGAGAGAGAGAGAGAGAGAGAGAGAATTTATACCACCCTAAATACTACAAATGAGAGCGACCCTTTCATAACTTTACAAAAAGAAAAAGAGAGAAATGAGATAATAAAGTGGAGAGAGAGAGAGAGAGAGAAATGATACATGATACAGTCCCCCCCCCCACCACACGCTGCTCTGCTATTCCTACTGCAATACCTTCACTACTGAACCCTGTCCTTTCCCAGCTACATAAAGCAGCTGCAGGCCCATCCTTGTCTCAGGTCTAGCAAGCGATTACCACCAGAATACAGTGTTAGTCACGAAGAAGTTGTAGACTGTAGGAAGCGCCGTAGTACCGTCTTATTCTGGCACTGAACTAAGGGCAATAAGCTGCCAACACAATGACTGCCCCTTGTACAAATGATTCACCTGTTCTGCCCCCATACACAGAAGCGCACCTTTGATGGTCCTTGTCAGCGTTATTACAAGAACTAGAAAGTACTCAGAGAGCGTATACCTCCGCCAACGCCTGGAATATTGAGATTTACTGATATATATGTAATTTCTTTCCTCCCTGACGAATTCTTTTACAGTCTCACCTAGACAATTAATGAACTGGACGGTGTTAGACTCGTTGCTGAGCCTCAGACCCTGTACGTGTATACCTCAGCCGACACCAAGGATATTTAGTATTTATTCCTGCATCTTGATTCGCATCCACGGCAAAATCTAGTTAACTCCTCCTTGACCCACAGCCCACACATCTACCAAGTTTCATCGGAATCCCATCACAACTTTTTATTATATATCTTTCCAGAGACAGACAGACAGAACCTCCTCCAGTTTCGTCGGCTGTGGTCACCGTATATAGCCGCGTCATCGTCCTGAAAGTCTTTATCTTTCGCTGTACTGCGCAATAGGGAAGGCCGGCCACCCTGTCCCTGCTACGGGTGAAACTAGCCTTCTCCCTCACAACAATGCTCCCCTGATTTTGCCCCCCTTCCGCCATGGCACTTCTTCGTGACTACCACCGTAGTGAAGGAGCTAAAAGGATTATTCCCCTCTATACCGTGAAACAGGGAAAGGCCAGCCACCCTCTCCCTTCCGCGGATAAAACTAGTTCTCTCCCACACGACAATGCTCCACTGATTTCGCTCCCCTCGGCACTCTCGCCAAAACCCGGGCTGCAGTGGGGATGACGCCATATACCACAGCCCGCCACGGCCACGCCAAAAGTGAGCACAAAAGCCGCGCGCCAATTACACCGCGAGAGGCGCCTTCACTCCCCCTTTTGTATTCCTCCGCCGCGTGAGAAAAACACCCCCGCCATTGTCCTGCCGCCGGGAATATTTCTTTAAACGGCGTAATACTCCCTAATGGCGCCCTCCCTCACTCCTTTTCTCCACCTCACTGCATTTATTAACACATATTTCGCCAGATTTGAGACTTTTTTTACTTTCTCTTATGCGTCTAGCTCCGGGCAAAGACTAAACTGTTCCCTGCAGGCCTCCTACGTATACAGCTCCACATGTCACCACTTCGGCGCTAACACCCACCGTCCATACTGAATACATGCTAGAGCTGTCTCATACAGGACTGGTGTGCTGGTATTAGAGGGGGTATTTTTACACGTCGGCGGGTCTTGTGGTAAATCAGTTAAGTCTGCCTTTAACGAAATTCAGATCCTTAAATCGGTGCGTACATCAAGACACACAAGTAGCAAGGTGCACACATTAGACGTACACACAGGAAGGTGTACATGTAATGGTGAGTACATACAGGAAGGTGTACACATAAGACGTACATAGAGGAAGGTGTACATGTAATGATGAGTACACACAGGAAGGTGTACACATAAGACGTACATAGAGGAAGGTGTACATGTAATGATGAGTACACACAGGAAGGTGTACACATAAGACGTACATAGAGGAAGGTGTACATGTAATGGTGTACATACCGTAATGCTGACAGGAAGGTCCGGAGTAACATGGTAGGCACTCACACCCACCATGGTCTCCGCAATAACCATGGCTGCACTGGATACGCCTGAGGGAGAGAGAGAGAGAGGTTAGGGAGGGGGGGGGAGGAGAGAGAGAAGAGAGGAAAAGAGGAGAAGGGAGGAAGAGGAGGAAGAGAAGAAGAAGGGAGGAAGAGAAGAGGAAGGGAGGAAGAGAAGAGGAAGGGAGGAAGAGAAGAGGAAGGGAGGAAAAGAAGAGAGGAAGAGGAGGAAAGACTGAGGAGGGAGAGGGAGGAGGAGGAGGGATGGAGAGAAAATAAGGAGAGAGAGAGAGAGTGGGCGGAGGAAAGATGACGGGACAGGAGGAGGAGAAAGAAGGAAAAAAATGATTAAATGAGAAGCGAGGAGAGAGAGAAGAGAGAGAGAGATGAGAGAGAAAGAGGTAACGGAGGAAGCAGGTGTGAACAGAACACTGGAGAGAACAGAACACTGGAGAGAACAGAACACTGGAGAGAACAGCAAGGAAGGAGATGAGGAAGGAACGAAATATAATGAGGAGAAAATATGAGAAAAAATAAAAAAGACAGTCTTGGCGATGATTCCATATGGTTTGTAAAGGTATATTCTTATTATGATACTCTCTCTCTCTCTCTCTCTCTCTCTCTCTCTCTCTCTCTCTCTCTCTCTCTCTCTCTCTCTCTCTCTCTCTCTCTCTCTCCAATTAGCCCAGGTTTCCTCTTACTTTACCAACTTCATTGTTTGCTCTGTGTGTGTGTGTGTGTGTGTGTGTGTGTGTGTGTGTGTGTGTGTGTGTGTGTGTGTGTGTGTGTGTGTGTGTGTGTGTGTGTGTGTGTGTGTGTGTGTGTGTGTGTGTGTGTGTGTGTGTGTGTGCTCGCGCTGGTGCTCGCGTGTATGTTTTCCTGTTTAGTGTGCTTGTGTGTGTGTGTATATATATATATACACACACACACACACACACACACGAGAGGGGTGCACTGAAAATTAAGCCTGTTTGCCATTTTCTCCTAAACTATTACTCAAACTGTGATGCTTTGACACCAGCAGATGGCGTCATTGTTACAGCATGACTGACGCAGCGTCTGTAGTGTCAGGTGCTGCACAACCAGGATATGAGGCACAAACAAAGAGCAGACATCGAGATCTTGACCAAAGAAAGGATGTACGGCTGCCAACATCCACAGAAGGCTCGAATATGTTCATGGTGAGGCTACCATTATTGAGAGTACTGTGCGGAGATGGCTGAAAAAGTTTACAGATGTCGAAACCAGTGTTGATGACATCTCGCGTAGTGGGCGGCCATCGAGAGTAGGCATCCAAGAAAAGCAATAGAGGGTGGACGACATGATTCGCGCACACAGGCTTAGGGTGAATGTCTTCTGAGATGACATGGGGGTGACTTTGCTTGACTTCCTCGTCCGTGGGACAGCAATGAATAGCAACCGCTACATTGCATCACTACGGAAACTTCGAGAGGTCACCAGTAAGGAAAAACCACAGAAACAGCTTAATGCGGTCCAGTTACTCCACGGCAATGCACAAGGCCACACTTTGACCACATCACAGGTTACTGCACAAATGTGATGGTCAGTGGTGCCACAACCGCCTCATAACCCCGATCTGGCGCCCACAGACTCACTTCTTCTGTGGGATGAAGGACTGTCTTCGAGGAGGGCCCTGCCATGCTACAGGCGAAGTGGAAGACGCTATCAGACGCTGGACCAGGGAGTGGCCCAAAGAGTTTGTCCAAAGGGAATTTAACAAGTGTGTTCAAAGGTGGCGCAAATGCATCGTCATAGGTGAAGATTGTTTTTGAATAGTGCCATGTCGTAGACCAAACGTTACTCTACACATGTTTGTAGCTGCATATATATGTATATATATATATATATATATATATATATATATATATATATATATATATATATATATATATATATATATATATATATATATATAGTGTGGTATTTATTCATTTATTTCTTCATTGGTAGGTGGTAATCATACCAGGCTGTGACGCCTGGTGGTCAGGCAGTAGGGGTATATACCCAGGCAGTAGTAGTCGTTGTTCTATTGGCAGTCTGGC
>NC_136957.1:260000-262500 GCF_032717465.1 Coenobita brevimanus
CTCTCTCTCTCTCTCTCTCTCTCTCTCTCTCTCTCTCTCTCTCCTGTCTGTAAATCCGTCTGTCTAATCGTCCATTTATCAGTCAATCTGTCTACCTGTTTTCTCTCCCTTTCTCTCTCTCTCTCTCTCTCTCTCTCTCTCTCTCTCAAGTGTGTTCATACTCTTCAATCAGTCTCTCTCACTCTCTTTCTTTCTTTCTTTCTTTCTTTCTTTCTTTCTTTCTTTCTCCAACTATTTACATACGATCTGAAATTTTCTCAGTCTGCAATTCTCTCTCACTCTCTCACATTTTCTCTCTCTCACTCTCTCACATTTTCTCTCTCTCACTCTCTCACATTTTCTCTCTCTCACTCTCTCACATTTTCTCTCTCTCACTTTCTCACATTTTCTCTCTCTCACTTTCTCACATTTTCTCTCACTCACTTTCTCACATTTTCTCTCTCTCACTTTCTCACATTTTCTCTCTCTCACTTTCTCACATTTTCTCTCTCTCACTCTCTCACATTTTCTCTCTCTCACTTTCTCACATTTTCTCTCTCTCACTTTCTCACATTTTCTCTCTCTCACTTTCTCTCACTTTCTCTCACTCACTTTCTCACATTTTCTCTCTCTCACTCTCTCACATTTTCTCTCTCTCACTCTCTCACATTTTCTCTCACTCACTTTCTCACATTTTCTCTCTCTCACTCTCTCACATTTTCTCTCTCTCACTCTCTCACATTTTCTCTCTCTCACTTTCTCACATTTTCTCTCTCTCACTCTCTCACATTTTCTCTCTCTCACTCTCTCACATTTTCTCTCACTCACTCTCTCACACTTTCTCTCACTTTCTCTCACTCACTAGCCACGAAGTGATGTGGGAAAGGCAGGAGGGGTATAGATAGATAGACAGATAGATAGATAGATAGATAGATAGACAGATAGGTAGGTAGGCAGGTAGACTGAAAGATAGATAGACAGATAGATAGGTAGGTAGGAAGATTGATAGTCATAGATAGTCAGATAGATAGACAGACATAGATAGATAGATAGGTAGATAGGTACGGAGGTAGGCTGAGAAATATACGTACATACATACATACACATACATATATACATACATACACACATACATACATACACACATACATACAGTAGATACACATACATACATATATACACACACATACATACATACATACATACATACACATACATATATACACACATACATACACATACATACATACATACATACATACATACACAAACACATACATACATACATACATAGGTAGACAGATACATACACGTAAATAGATAATATATACTAATTAGATAGATAAATAATTAGCAGGTAGACAGAGAGAGAGAATGTAAATAGATATAAATAGATAGATAGATAGATAAAAGATAGATATTAATTAGGCAGGTGGATAGATAGATAGATAGATAGATAGACAGACAGATTGATAGATAGATAGATAGGAGACATTAGGTTGATAGATTGGTAGTTAGGGAGAGAGAGAGAGAGAGAGAGAGAGAGAGGAAATTAATTAAAACTATATAAGCAAACGAATACAGAAACTCTCTCTCTCTCTCTCTCTCTCTCTCTCTCTCTCTCACTTTCTCTAACACACTTTCTCTAACTGACTTTCTCTAACTTACTTTCTCTAACACACTTTCTCTAACTGACTTTCTCTAATTCACTTTCTCTAACACACTTTCTCTAACTTACTTTCCCTAACTTACTTTCTCTAATTCACTTTCTCTAACTTACTTTCTCTAACTTACTTTCTCTAACACACTTTCTCTAACACTGTCTCTAACACACTTTCTCTAACTTACTTTCTCTAACACACTTTCTCTAACACACTTTCTCTAACACTTTCTCTAACACACTTTCTCTAACTTACTTTCTCTAACTTACTTTCTCTAACACACTTTCTCTAACTGACTTTCTCTAACACACTTTCTCTAACACACTTTCTCTAACTTACTTTCTCTAACTTACTTTCTCTAACACACTTTCTCTAACTTACTTTCTCTAACTTACTTTCTCTAACTTACTTTCTCTAACTTACTTTCTCTAACACACTTTCTCTAACTTACTTTCTCTAACACACTTTCTCTAACTTACTTTCTCTAACACACTTTCTCTAACTTACTTTCTCTAACACACTTTCTCTAACTGACTTTCTCTAACTGACTTTCTCTAACTTACTTTCTCTAACACACTTTCTCTAACACACTTTCTCTAACTTACTTTCTCTAACTTACTTTCTCTAACTTACTTTCTCTAACTTACTTTCTCTAACTTACTTTCTCTAACTTTCTTAGCTCACTATCTTTCATTTCTGCAACCAACTCTTACTTTCTCTAACGCTTTCTCGAACTGTCTCTCTCTCTCTCTCTCTCTCTCTCTCTCTCTCTCTCTCTCTCTCTCATTCTCCTTTCCTCTGACTCACTTTCTCTAACTTGCTCTCAGTTTAACTCTCACTATCTCTAACTCTCTCACTTT
>NC_136957.1:295000-300000 GCF_032717465.1 Coenobita brevimanus
TCTCTCTCTCTCTCTCTCTCTCTCTCTCTCTCTCTCTCTCTCTCTCTCTCTCGGAAATCGAAGGAAATGACTGTTGCTGCGTATGATAGCAAAAATTTATACGCACACATGTACACATCAATACATACACAGAATACCTACATGTACAACACTATCTACATATAAAATAATATCTTTTCTCTCAAAGTTGTTTTGTTGTTGTTATTATTATTATTATTATTATTATTATTATTAGTGTTTCTCCTGTGTATGTATGGCAGTGAAGAATGTATGTCATTTCCGCTCTCTCTCTATGTGCGTGTTGGCCTTGTGTGTGTGTGTGTGTGTGTGTGTGTGTGTGTGTGTGTGTGTGTGTGTGTGTGTGTTGTCATTTTCATTCCATCTATTCCAAAATACCTCCAGGCCTACTTCACCCTCCCTCTCTCTCCCTCCTTTCCTCCCTCTTCTCTCCCTTTCCCTCCTTCCCCTCCCTGTCTTTCCTCACACCCCCACCCAACCCTCTCGTCTTACCTTTTCCTCTCCCTTCTTCCCCACTCTCCACCCTGTATTCCTCCCTCCGCTTCCCCCTCTTCCTCCTTCATTCTTTCCCTCCCTTCCTCCCTTCTCCTCTCTCCATTCTCTTCTCCCGCTTTGCCTACCTCTTCTTCCTCCACCTCTGTCCCTTCTCCCTCCCCCTCTACCTCTCTCTCACTCCCTCTCTCCCTTCCTCCCTTCCTCTCTCCCTTCTCTTCCCCTTCTCGCACCTCCCTCCCTCGCTCCTACTCTCACTCTTCTCCCTCCATCTACCTCCCTTTCTTCCCCCTCCCTCCCCCCTCCCTCCCTACCCCCCTCTCCACCCTCCACCTCCCTCCCTTTCTTCCTCCCTTCCTCCTATCTCCCCTCCCCTCCCTTCTTTCCTCCCTTCCTCCTACCTTCCCCTCCCCTCCCTTCTTCCCTCCCTCCCTCCCTCCCTCCCTCTCTCTCGCCCTCCCTCCCCCTCCCTCCTCGTCCCTCATTCAGCCAGAGTCGTAAAATTGGACACTGAATTAAATAGGACTCATTATTAATAGAGAACTGGGCCTCTCTCTCTCCCTCTCTCTCTCTCTCTCTGTAATTATCTCACGCGGCTATTTATATGATGATGATGGTGATGATGATGATGATGAGGATGATGATGATGATGATGATGATTAGATTTCATACCAATTACATACTCAACACTACCCTTCTCTCTCATCATCATCATCATCATCATCATCATCACCACCACCACCATCACCACTACTCATGTAATGTCATAATCCTTAATATAATAATTATATTTGTGATTATATTACACGAGATTATTGCATTACTGAATTAAGCGTCACTTTCATTTTGTACGTTGGTAGGTAGGTAGGTAAGTAAGTAGGTAGGTAGGTAAGTAGGTAGGTAGGTTGGTGAGAGGGTAGTAGGTAGGTAAGTAAGTAAGTAGGTAGGTACGTAGGTGAGAGAGTAGTAGGTAGGATGGTGGGTAGGTAGGTAGGTAGGTAGGTAGGTGGGTAGGTAGGTAGGTAGGTAGGTAGGTGTGAGAGTAGTAGGTAGGTAGGGAAGTAAGTAAGCAGGTATGAAGGTAGTTGAGAGAGTAATTGGCATGTAGGCAGGTAGGTAGGATGGTAGGCAGGTAGGTAGGATGGTAGACAGGTAGGTAGGTAGGTAGGATGGTGGGTAGGTAGGTATGTAGGTAGGTAAGTAGGTAGGTGAGAGGGTAGTAGGTATGTAGGTAGGTAGGTAAGCAGGCAGGTGGGTAGGTAGGTAGGATGGTGGGTAGGAAGGTAGGTAGGTAGGGAGGGAGGGAGGTAGGTGGGTAGGCAGGCAGGTGGGTAGGTAGGTAGGTAGGTAGGTAGGTGGGTGGGTAGGTAGGTAGGTAGGTAGGTAGGTAGGATGGTGGGTAGGTAGGTAGAGGTCAGACTGCAAGTAGGCGGGTAGGCCAGGTAAAAAGCTATGTGTGTAGGTAGGCTGAGAGAGAGAGAGAGAGAGAGAGAGAGAGAGAGAGAGAGAGAGAGAGAGAGAGAGCAAACCGAATATGAAAAATGAAGGGAAACACACACACACACACACACACACACATATGAGAATAGCATTCACATACATAAATGAAGACATGCTAAGAAGGATAATAACATCATTCATTAGACCAACCCTGGAATATGCATCAGTAGTCTGGAGTCCTCATCTCAAAAAGCATATAGACAAGATTGAAAAAGTTCAAAGGGCCGCTACAAGATGGATACCAAGCTTAAGGGACCTAAGCTATGAAGAAAGACTAAATAAACTGAATCTACCAACACTACAGGAGAGAAGGAAAAGAGGTGACATGATAATGCTATATAAATGCATATCAGGAAAGGAGAAAATAGACATAAATGATTACTTAACATATGGAGAAGCATCAGCAAGAGGACACTGCAAAAAACTGCATAAGAAGAGAGGTGATAAAGACGTAAGGAAATTCAGTTTCCCAAACAGAGCAATTGATCAATGGAATGCACTACCGAATGAAATAGTGTGTGCCAAAACAATTCACAAATTTAAGGATATGTACGATACATATGGTTTAAGACACGGGACAATACGAGCTTGACTCTTTCCTGTAAAGATACAATTAGGTAAGAACACACACACACACACACACACACACACACACACACACACACACACACACAATAACTACACTACCCTCTCTCTCTCTCTCTCTCTCTCTCTCTCTCCACCTAATTCCCTCATTTCTCTCCCTCTTTCCCTGCCGTCCCACCCTTCTCGTTTCCCTCCATTTTTTCTCTCTCTCCCTTTCTCTCCTCCCTTCCGAATCGCCTCGTTATTGCTCTTCCCCTCCCCTCACTCCTCTTCCCTCATCTTTTCTCTCCATATTTTCGTTCTTAATATACTCTTAGTTTCCTTTGCATTCTTTTTCTTAGATCTTGATATTATACAGGAAGTACTTGTCTATCCATCTATCTATTGCCAGACGCCTTAATCCCGTAAGGGGTGGCCACAAACAAATCGCCTCCATGTCGCCCCGTCCCCCGCCATGTCATTGCCCTGCTCCTAGTTCACACCTCCCCCCCTCTCTCATATACCTCTCCACTCCATCCCTCCATCTCATCCTTGGCCTACCCCTTCCCTCTCCCTCCTTCCACCTCACTCACACACACCCTCCTCGTCAGTCTCTCACTCTCCATCCTCTCCACATGGCCAAGAACGTGTGCCAAATATAAATGACCTTGATCAACTTTTGAAGCCCATATACTCTATCTGGTGCAAAAACTCCATATATATATAATTGAAATACATCTGAAACGAATTGAGATGCAGCTGTTTGGTTGAAAATTCATTCATTCATTCATTGCCAGACGCCTTGTATCCCAAACGGGGTGGCCAAGGGCTTAGAGTTAATTGTTTTACAGGGAGGGGCACTAATCCTCCACCAACCCCACTTGACACGTTGGTTGAAAATCCTGTGATAAAATATTTTCCTGAGAAATTTAGCCAAGTATTTTGTCATTTAGTCCAGTGCAAAGAACCGATTCAGATCTACTTAGCGTTTTCTTTGTCGCACGTTATAGAGAAAACCACGAAAGCTGTAGATCTCTAACTTTACAGAAATATAGCCGTGGTCCCTCTTATTATCTGAAAGGAATATGGCTACAGTTACGCATACAGTTAGCCAGTTATTGAGACAAATGTAAAGTGGTGTCCCATGCTTACGACGACGATGAGTACCATGCGAGAGAGGGAGAGAGAGAGAGAGAGAGAGAGAGAGAGAGAGAGAGAGAGAGAGAGACAGACAGACAGACAGACAGACAGACAGAGACAGAGAAAGAGAGAGAGACAGAGAGAGACGGAGACACACACACACACACACACACACACACACACACACACACACACACACACACACACAGCAACAAGAAGACACAATGTAATATAAACACCGTATTGAAACAAGCCTCTATTAAGCTGGCCACGAGACTCTTTATACGAGCGTCACCAAGTCAATGAACACCTTATACAGCCTACGTTTGGTGGTGCGAGGAGCGTCAGAGGTGGGAGGCCTTTCCCTAACGTAGCTACACATGAAGTAAAAACGTAACTATACTCTTTTCTCTCCCTTTTGTCGAGGCGAAGATGCACTTGGCAGGTTGTGATGACTGATTGGCTGAATTTGAGTTAGTAAACAAGTGTCTGTCTATCTGTCTATCTATTGCCAGACGCCATGATCCCGTAAGGGGTGGCCATTGACCTTGAGTTATTTGTTTTACGGGTAGGGGCACTAACCCTCCACCAACCCGCTTGCTGACACGCAGGGCGCACCTATGGTTTGGTTATATGGTTACCACCCAGCGTTGTAAATGGTTTCTTGGCTTACAGGAAACCATTTGGCTTGTCACTCAATGTAAAACCACCTGTAACGGAAAGAAAAGCAATAAGAAGTGACAGGAAAGATGGGAGAAATAGGAAGAGAGGAGGGCAGGCACAGAAAAAGAATGATAAAGGCAAAGGAAGAAGTAGGCAACACTACATCAAGTGAGTGGATGACGGCGGGAAATAGGAAGAGAGAAAGGCAGGCACAGAAAAAGAATGATAAAGGCTAAGGAAGACGTAGGCAGCACTACAGCAAGTGAGTGGATGATGGCGGGAACTAGGAAGAGAGGAGGGCGGGCACAGAAAAAGAATGATAAAGGCAAAGGAAGAAGTAGGCAACACTACATCAAGTGAGTGGATGACGGCGGGAAATAGGAAGAGAGGAGGGCGGGCACAGAAAAAGAATGATACAGGCTAAGGAAGACGTAGGCAGCACAGCAAGTAAGTCTCGCGCCACATTACTTGAAGTAGAGTGATGTTATTCGGACACGTCGCATCCGGCCAATCACCACCTGCGTGTCATGTGATTCTCCACCTTTATAAAAAACAATGATTGTCGTTTTATCTGTCAATTTTCAAGCGGTTTCTTTCTTCCATGTTCTTTTCCTGTTATTTCG
>NC_136957.1:312500-392500 GCF_032717465.1 Coenobita brevimanus
TTTGTTCCATCCACACGTTAATTTTGCCAGTCTCTCTCTCTCTCTCTCTCTCTCTCTCTCTCTCTCTCTCTCTCTCTCTCTCTCTCTCTCTCTCGCTCGCTCGCTCGCTCGCTCTCATTCACCCACCTTGGGTGAGTGTGTGTGTGTGCGCTGGAACAAGAGCTCAGGTGTGTCGTCAATTTCCACAGGTGCGTCAGGTGGCAGGGCAGGTGGTGGTGGTGGTGGTGGGTGGAAATTGATCAAAGGCATACCCTTGTGTCCACCTGCCTCTGCCTTCATGCTTTACAACACCGCTGTGCAGCAGAGTTACGCACACCCTACTGCCTCACACCCCACCCACCCCTTTCCCTCTCTCTTTATATATATATATATATATAAGGAAAGTACTTTAAAAAGCTTACGGTAGAACTTACAGTGACTGGTGTAAGAAAAACATAAAACAGATGCGAGTCCTGCCTGCCTTACAGCCAGCTTGCTTGTGTTGCTGCAGAGGCCTAGTGTTGTACTGGTGAAGGAGTCAGGTTCGTACAAGTATATACGCCGGCAAAGTGTGGGCGTATTAACGGCGATGGTATATGCCATGGCCAGGTGGTGTGCAGCCGCCCCGATGGCTCATTAACCGATGAGGACAACTCTACCCTGGCTAAGGGCTTGGGACTGCCCAGTTTCAGACAGATGCTTAACTTCACTGGTCACTCTTGTTCTTTTGAAATGTTATGTGGAAATTTGAGGGATGGTGACTTAATCCTCAAGGTAAGGGTGTTGATTATTTTAAGGGTTCACTCATTGATGTCTCTTCGTTTTATGCCGACAAGATGGACGTCACCCTCATCACTAAGGAAGAGTATATGGCAGTGAGGCAGCTCTAGAAGGTTTATGGCATCGCGCGGTATTCTAGTATGCTTAGGAAGCGTACTAACACCTCCTCTTTACCGATTTATTTCTGATTCTGTTCCGTTACTATATTGTTGTGTGTTATTCATGCTTATGTACGCCGATACTGAAAAGACATAAGGGGCAAACCACGGGATATTAATATGCAGTTTGGAAAATAAATCGCTAAGGAAAAGGTGTTAGGGAGCCTCCTTACCCGACGAAATGGGAGAAATGAAGTTCCCCCGAGCTAAGCCCTGTATTGGACTATATAGCCCCGCTAGGGTTACAGGAGCTAGCTACCACTCCCGGCACGGCAGCCCGGGCGAGGCTCGAACTCGCAATCCCCCGATTACGAGTCCGGCGCGCTACCACTGTGCTACCGCGCCCCCCCTCCTTACCCGACGAGAATACGGGCCATACATACAAATACATACAATCATACATACATACATACATAGGAACAGACAAATACATACACAGATTAAAGCGTCCCTCAAAATAAATCGGTAAAGAAGAGGTGTTAAACGCATCTACCCCACATCCACCCCTCCCCATCCTCTGCATCATCCTTCACGAGTCAATCCGCTCCATCCACCCCACTAAAAACGTTGCCAATGAAACGTTCGGGCTCATTACCACTAAAACGTTTGCCCCAGATTGCAGGGCAGGGATGTGGGCGTGGAGTATTGATGTACAGGATGACAGGGGCTGAAGGATGTGCAGGATGATGGTGGATATAATGCTTGTGAAGTGACAGGTGGTTTGAAAAATGTAACACTTATATCAATGGGAATAAAGCTTACACACACACACACGCACACACACACGCACACACACACACACACACACACACACACACACACACACACACAAATCCAACTTCGAAGCAAAATAAAAAAAAATAATCATTCTTTTTACCCCTCATTCCATTTCCAAAATTACCACTTAATAAATAATTGAAATAAAAATCGATCGAAAGCATATCTTTTAATAAACAAAATAACTGAAAAAAATGCTCAAAAAAATTAATAAAAATAATTGGAAAATATAGCTCGAAAAAAGTACCAATTAAAAAAAAAAATCTTTCGAAAAAATTGGTCCCTCATTCTCGCTACATAATCCAGCGACCGTTTTGGCGGGAAAATTTGAATCCGAATTTTAAATCTGGTCGTTGAGGCCCCGATGGGAATTAATTGAATATAAATGAACGTATTTATTTTTATATGGAGATTAAATGAACAAAATTCCCTGGGTGGAGGAAAGTATATATGATTTTTAATTCTGTGCTCCCAAACCAGAAATTATTATCGTTATTGCTGTCATCGAGAAGGCTCCCTAGCACCTATTCCTTAGTGACTTATTTTGTGCCCTTCAAAGACAAAATATTAGCCGGTATTCTCTTGTAAGAAGGCACCCTAGCACCTCTTCCTTAGCGATTCATTTTGTGCCCCCAATAGACAAAATATTCCCAGTAGTCTCGTCGAGTAAGGAGGCTTCCCTAGCACCTTTTCCTAAGCGATTTATTTTTCGTTACGGCTGATTAATATCCCATTTGTACGTTATTTATGCAGAATATGGTAATGAGAGAAGGATTTATATAACAAATAATAATAGTATTCTGAAAACAGCCAAATAAATCGCTTAGGAAAAGGATTTAGGTAGCTTCAACGTGTACTCAGAAGCTCCCTAACACCTCTTCCTTAGCGATTTATTTCTGGATCCGTCTGGTTAATATCCTTCTGTACCTTCCTTATGCAGAGACTGGCGAGATTAATATGATTTAAGCAACACAAAAGACGGTAGCTACGTACAGTATAATAAACAAAATAAATCGCTTGGGAAGAGGTGTTAGGTAGGCCAGAGTGTGCAATGCCTGCGACCATCATACTCGTATTGTTAGACCTGACCTTGATATTCAGTCATTCTCTCTCTCTCTCTCTCTCTCTCACACACACACACACACACACACACACACACAGACAAACACCTTGATATACCAGTCTTTCCTCTCTCTCTCACACACACACACACACACACACACACACACACACACACACAGACAAACACCTTGATATACCAGTCTTTCCTCTCTCTCTCTCTCACACACACACACACACACACACACACAAACACCTTGATATACCAGTCTTTCCTCTCTCTCTCTCTCTCACACACACACACACACACACACACACACACACAAACACCTTGATATACCAGTCTTTCCTCTCTCTCTCTCTCTCTCACACACACACACACACACACACACACACACACACACACACACAAACACCTTGATATACCAGTCTTTCCTCTCTCTCTCTCTCTCTCTCTCTCACACACACACACACACACACACACACACACACACACACACACACACACACACACGGCGTCCCACAAGGAAGGGGGGCATAAATCTTCGAAAAAAAACAAAACAAAACAAAGCTATACCGTTACATATTTCAACATGGGTCCAAATCTCATCCGTTCCAGAGCTATAGATACTGGGCGAAAACTGACTCACAATTGACTCATAATTGCCTCATAATTGACTCATAATTGCCTCATAATTGCCTCATAATTGACTCATAATTGCCTCATAATTGCCTCATAATTGACTCATAATTGACTCATAATTGACTCACAATTGACTCACAATTGACTCACAATTGACTCATAATTGACTCATAATTGACTCACAATTGACTCACAATTGACTCATAATTGACTCATAATTGACTCATAATTGACTCATATTTTGCTCATAACTGACTCATAATTGACTCATAATTGACTCATAATTGACTCATAATTGACTCATCATTTACTCATAATTGACTCATAATTGACTCATAATTGACTCATAATTGACTCATAATTTACTCACATGGGTATCAGTAATTCTTGTTGTTTTAGCGGTTGAGATTTGGACTCATGTTTATATATCACGTAGCATTTATATTTTTTTATTTAACTTGAAATTCCCTTCTAATTTCCAACTTTCCCCCTTCCTTCTGGGACACTATCTGTCTATCTGTTTATATATCTATCTATCAGTCAATTTCTTCATCTTATAATTCAATCTATTTCCCCTTCCTTCTGGGGCACCACTTATCTATCTATCTATCTGTCTATCAATCTATATATCAGCAAATCTATCTCTCTACATAACTATCAATCATTTATCAACCAATCAGTCTGTTTATATGTCTGTCTGTCAATCTATCTATCTATCTATCTATCTATCTACCTATATTATATCCACCTCAATCCCTACAATACATAACGTGGTATTAAAATCCTTAGTCGCCAAAATTCCGGGGTATGGAGCGGGTCTCTTGACAGCCGTAACTAGCGAGCAAATAAACTGTTGCAGAGTTGTTGCAGTGTGGCCAGTCTGCAACGCAAATCCTGCAGCAGCATGCACCACGGCGGCTCTTGCAACTGGTTGATATAAATCTAAATAACACACTTGTATTCTCATGTAGTTACGCGAAAGGTTGTAATAATAATAATAATATTAATAATAATAATAATAATAGCTGTAGTATTAGTATTAGTATCAGTATTAGTAGTAGTGGTGGTGGTGGTGGTGGTGGTGGTGGTGGTAGTAGTAGTAGTAGTAGTAGTAGTAGTAGTAGTAGTAGTAGCGGTGGTGGTGGTGATGGTAATAATAATAATAATAATAATAACAGTAGTAGTAGTAGTCGTGTTGGTAATAATAATAATAATAATAATAATAATAATAATAATAATGCACAATGCCCCAGGACGCAAGATGCTGAAGGATGCTGTTGTCTGCAGGCCTCACCTCAGTCTCATACCTTACTATAACAAACATCAGAATTACTAACCATCAATTATTCGTAGTACACTAATTTATTTATTGTGTAAGATTTTGTTTTTTTATTATTAATTTCATGGCTGTTCGAAAAAAAAAGTAGTTACATTGGCGATCATCGAAGGAATGCGCGATATCGGGGTTGGAGAAAAGAGTGCGTTCGCTGTTCCTTTCACGTAATCCTTAAAACTCTTTCACACACGCGTAAAACATTCACTATTTCTCAAGGACACGTTGGCCGCCTGTGTCAGCGTTTGTGATAAATTACCTCCCACCAAGACACGGTTAATGAAGCAGTACGCGCGCTGGGAGAAGCAAATGTATTAATTCCCGTGAACCCCAACTGCTTCAAGCTTCGGCATTGATGGGATGATTTTAAACGTACTCGTCAGCCCATATTTAAATCCCTGTGCTCTCTCTACCTGACAAATTTGAATCAGTACTCACCTCCGGTTCCTCTAGTTACATCAAAGGGCTGCCATCTTGTCTACGAAGCGAAGAAAATGAAGGAAATCCACACGACATCGTCACACACATGCGCGGTTCAAAAACATAGATCAGAGTCACGCAGGGGCTACCAGCCTAATACAAATATAACATAATTTTACACGTCCGATTAATTCAAGATACCATCGGAATTATGTCCTAGATTTATTATAATAGCGTTTTAAGCTTACCTCCCCAGCTAACGTGAAACAGTTATAATTTCCGCTTTAGAACTGTTAATATTCACGTCCAGCTCGCTGTTCTACTCAAACGCTGCAAGTTCGCCCATAAAACGCTGGAATATAATGCACATTTCACTCCAAACCTCGTTTATGTCAGAAAAAGTAAAATCAGTAAATAAACTATAGCCATTTTTACCTACAGCGGTGGCTCAATCGGTAGAGAGGTGGCCTGCAGTCCTTACGGACCCAGGTTCGAATCCCGGCTGGGGCAGGGAACAGTTTAAGGATTTGAATTTCATTAAATCAGGCTTTACTGATCTACCAGAAGACCCGCCGACATGTCGTAAAAATACCCCCGCTAATACCAATACACCAGTCCTGTATGAGACAGCCCTAGCATGTATTCAATATGGACGGTGGGTGTTAGCGCCGAAGTGGTGACATGTAGAGGTGTATGGTATGTAGGAGGACTGCTGAGCCTTGATAGCAGGCTGTGAAGCCTATGCCCAGAGTCGGACACATAAAAAAAAAAAAAAAAAAAAAAAACCACCTGCCGTCACGGGCCTAAAAAAAAATATATATATATGCCAGCTAGTTTCATGAACGCACAGAAACTAAATTCAAACGCTGAAAATCACTAATTCTTCTCAACCCTCAAAACTAAACTAACCAAAAATAATAAACATGACCTTTTTACTCATAATCCACCATCAGGCCAAATTAGCGGTATATAAACGCTACATATATTTTCTTTTAAACAAACATACGCCAGCTGGATTCAAACGCGGCAAAATTTAAATGTACATTCCATTTCAAATCACATCACACCTATCCACGTAGACGAACATGGTCGTTTTTATCCATTTTCGCCACAAGGCAAAACACACACAGTCTCTCTCTCTCTCTCTCTCTCTCATGAATTTGACAGGGCTAGGCCATTCTCTCACTGATCATAGCGCTTTACTAGAAACTAACTTGGCGGTATCTTATGTGTTGCGGGGGCGGCTGAGTCTGCTGGTGTGGGTGTTGGAGTGGCAGTAGGGACAGGAAATGAAAAAAGGATGCAGGATACACACTGACTGAGCTATATATGGGCCATCCTGTACTACATGAAATAAGAATGAGCCTCCTTGGTTACTAGTCAAATTTGTTCCCCAGTCTGGTTATACCTGGCCGTCAACTGTGCTGGAAGGGGTTAAGGATATATATCAAATGAAAACAAGTCGACCATTGGTGTAAAATTAGCATGGCCATCTTGAATTTGGTGCTAGTCACGAAGAAGTGCAGTGGAGCTACGTCAACTAAGCCGCAATAGGATGAAAATATCCTTTTATATTTTTTGGCCGTGTGCATAGGATGGAGAGCGAGAGATTGACGAGGAGAGTGTATGTGAGTGAGGTGGATGGGGGAGTGGGAGGGGAAGGCCAAGGATGAGATGGAGGGATGGAGTGGAGAGGTATATTAGAGAGGGAAGTGTGAGCTGGGGGGAGGGCATTGAAATGGCTGGGGACAGAGCGACATGGAGGCGATTTGTTTGTGGCCACCCCCTCCGTAATTAAGGCGCGTGGCAATAGATAGAGACAGATATTTTTTAAAGCTGACTTTAGCAAAAATTTTCGTTCTTTTACGATTTATATCATGTTGCTCAGTTGGGGAAAAAGATAGTGCTGCAGCTCTAAATCCTATCCATAACACTTCTTCGTGACTAGCATCATATTGTACAATTAACCTATGGCCACAGCTCAGCATTTTAGATGGAAAGGCGGCAATTTTAGTCTAAATTAAAATGAAATGGGGAAGGCTTTCAAATCTGACCGACATAAACAAACGCCGAAGCCTCCAACAGGCTGCGTTCGATTTTAATAATAAATTTTCAGCGCATTTCGCTATATTCGGCAGCCAGTGAGAATAATTCACATCGGAAAATATAAAAAAGAAAGAAAAAATGTGCCGTTTGTTTTTGTAAAGAGCATTCGAATATTTTGCCGCCATGGGAAATTCGCGCCAAATTCGAGTTAACTTTTATTTACCCTCGCGACAAAACACGTCAATTTATCCCACTTAATTCCACAATGGCGTGGCTGAGAGTGAGTTTAATGTTGGAGATTTGTGTGAATTTGCTCTGATTATGCCTGGTCCATTTATAGCGTTATTTTTCCGCTTCTTCCCGTTATCAGTGTCTATCCTGCATCATTTATTCATTTCTTCCTCTCGTTATCAGTGTCTATCCTGCATCATTTATTCCTTTCTTTCCCCTCGTTATCAGTGTCTATCCTGCATCATTTATTCATTTCGTTATCAGTGTCTATCCTGCATCATTTATTCATTTCTTCCTCTCGTTATCAGTGTCAATTCTTCATCATTTATTCATTTCGTTATCAGTGTCTATCCTGCATCATTTATTCATTTCTTTCCCCTCATTATCGGTGTCTATCCTGCATCATTTACTCATTTGCTTCTCCCACTGCCACACCCACGCCCACACCAGCAGGATGAGCCGTCCCCGCAACACGCAAGATGGCGCCCACTCAGCTTCTAGTGTTTTTTTAAATAAATCTGACGAGTTTATCCCTTCGTGTCAATTTATTTTTTACATATAAGGACGGATTTAAACGTTTTCAAAATCTCGTGCCTCTAAATTTCGCGACTATGAGCGTCTAGGCGGAGGACAGTACGCTAAATATCCTTCCAGCCAAATCCACGACACAAGATCCCTAGACACCAGTGGGTTAAATAAAATACTAAAACTCTCTGGCTTTTCATATTCTCTCTCTCTCTCTCTCTCTCTCTCTCTCTGTCTCTCTCATTCTACCTATCTGTCATTTTACTATTCCTTTCTCTCTCTCTCTCTCTCTCTCTCTCTCTCTCTCTCTCTCTCTCTCTCCAGAGGTGCCATCGTAACATATAGTATATTTAGAGGTCAAGGCTCAAAGGTCAGAGGTCATTGTGGCGGCCCTCTCTCTCTCTCTCTCTCTCTCTCTCTCACACACACACACACACACACACACACACACACTCTTCACACTTTTCCACTGACACCATCACCACTACCACCTCACCCCTCACCACCACCCCCACCACACCACCAGCATCACTCATCCCCCTCTCACCACCACCACCACCACCACCCCAGCCCACACCATCCATCTCTTTCACCCCCACCACCACCGCCACCCCCACCACCAGCACCACACACAGCGTCACCACCACCACAGCATACCTCTGATTATCACTTCCCTGGATTGAGTCGTCTATCTTCGTTATTATATTAACACGGATGTATGTATGTGATATATAATTGAGAGTGTGTGTGTGTGTGTGTGTCTACCTATATGTCTATCTAGCAGACATTTATATACATACATACATACATGCACACATACTTGTGTATATACATGTATACATACTGTATACACACACACAGACAGACACATACAGTATACATACTGGGTGTACATACAGTGTATACTGTATATATATATATATATATATATATATATATATATATATATATATATATATATATATATATACATATATATATATATATATATATATATATATATATATATATATATATATATACCTAGGCTGCTTCCCCCAAGGAAAGGAAGGTAGCCGAGACAGGACGACACACTATCCATTTACTCATCCATTTAAACACATTCATTCGCATCTTAGCCCCAAAGGGGGTGTTGCGATGGTTTGGGCATATGGAGAGAATGGATAATGAGCGATTGGTGAAAAAGATAACTAGATCTGATGTGAGAGGTGTAAGGCTGAGAGGGAGACCACGAATAGGATGGATGGACAGTGTGATCAGAGCGCTGGATGCGAGAGGGATGTCCGTTGAGCAAGGAAGAGTGGCTGTGCGTGACAGAAATAAATGGAGAGAAATTGTGAATGAATAAGTGATGACGCAGCCCTGAGGGGATATTCTCCCGCATTTGGTCTGATCAGCTAGTCAGGTCAGGTGCGGGTAAGGGGATGGGTCTGTTATGATATATATTATATATATATATATTATATATATATATATTATATATATATATATATATATATATATATATATATATATATATATATATAATACTGTATAGGATGTCCAGGGAGGAAAGGGTATACCTCTAATAAATAAGAGATGTTGGCATTCCACTCAGAATCTGTTATACGAACACGTGTCCAAATGTCACCCGATACGGAGCTGCAATCACTGCTGACCTTACGGACGATGGTGGGTGTCCTTCATTCAGCAGCAAGGTCAGCAGGTACTGTGACTCCGTAAAGGCTGACGTTTGGAGTCGTGTGTATAGAACATTTTTGGTTTAGAATTCTCTCCTCTATTAGTTCCTAAAGCCTTCCTCTCCCTCCCAAAAGACAGACACGTACACAGTCATCCAGTAAAAGTCCTACGCAACTTTGTGGACAGACAGACGGATAGATAGACAGATAGACAGAGAGACAGACAGATAGACAGAGACAGAGACAGATAGATAGATAGAGACAGACTGATAGATACATAGACACATAGGTAAGTAGACAGATAGATTGATATAGAAAGATGGACTGATGGATGTATGGAAATAAATAGATATGTAGACAGGTAGATTTCCAGAGAGACAGATAGATAGATAGATAGGCAACAGATAGATACATAGGTATACTGACAGATAGATAGATAGACAGATAGACTAACAGACAGACAGCTAATATCTCTAGGCAAATTTGCGGAGAGAGACAGCTGAGCGTCGCTACGTTACCCACTCGAATATTCCACACACACACACACACACACACACACACACACACACACACACACACACACACACACACACACGCAACCAGAGTGCATTACCCCAGACTGTCAGTGTATCAGCCCATCTGTGTTCAGTCGCGTGGTGTGTGTGTGTGTGTGTGTGTGTGTGTGTGTGTGTGTGTGTGTGTGTGTGTGTGTGTGTGTGTGTGTGTGTGTGTGTGTGTGTGTGTGTGTGTGATTCTTGCTACAAAGTGTCGACAAGATAACACACACACACACACACACACACACACACACACACACACACACACACACACACACAACACTCCAGTAGGCAGGCTGTTTCTCTCTCTCTCTCACTCTCTCTCTCTCTCTCTCTCTCTCTCTCTCTCTCTCTCTCTCTCTCTCTCTCTCTCTCACCACCGTATGCGAGGCCCATCAACCAACTTGCATCCCGTAAACCCAGAAATAACTCCTTCACAACCTATACTACCTTCACTTTAATCTGGCTCAAGTTTCCTTCCTTTTGCAGCTTATTTCACGTAGATCAGCGGCAGAAAAAGACAGTGCTACAGCCCCACATCCTTTGCACAGCACTTCTTCGTGACTAGCATTATGTACTATACTTCTTTCACCTTAACTTGGCCCAGATTTTCGTCCTTATGCAGATAACTTCACGTATTAAAAAAAAAAAAGACAATGCCACGGCTCAGCATCTCTTCCGTAACACTTCTTCGTGACTAGTATTTTCGTCCTTTTGCAGCTTTTTTCACGTAGATCAGTGACCGAAAAAGACAATGCTATGGCTCCACATCTATGCCACAGCACTTCTTCGTGACCAGCATATATTTTATACCACTTTAACTTGGCCTAAATCTGCCATCTCTCCACCTTGAATACTGAGCTATAACTATTCATTATCACTAGAATATGGTACTAGTCACGAAGAAGTGCTACGGAAGGGATGTAGAGTCGTCGTATTGTCTTTTTCTGCCACTGAGCTACGTGAAATGAGCTGCAAAAGGACGAAAATCTTGGCCAAGTTGGAGTGAAAGTACTATTGTAAATCTTCCGTTATAACTCAACATTTAAGACGGAGAGAGGATAATTCTGAACCAAGATGAATTTCACGTACCACTATTTTTTATGCAAGAAAGAAGGAACCAAAGGCCAGGAACCCGCAAAAATGTTCCCTCCAAGGTGTAGTCGTGAACCAGTCCCGTCAAATGAAAACAGCTGACTACAGAATACAACTCCAGAAATATCAGTCCACTAGATGCTTGCTGGATGTTATCTTGTGTTCCGGGGACGGCTCAACCTGCTGGTGTGGGCGTGGATGTGGCAGTGGGAGTAAGAAATGAATAAATGATACGAGCTAGACACTGATAACGCAACCTGAGCCGTCCCTGCAACACACGACAAAGCATCAGACGGAATGGAAGAGGAGTGCAATCAATGAACCTTGCTATATATTAATTATTTATCTCTATTTACCTTCTCGGAATCAAATTTGCACAGGAGAATGAGAGAGGCGCGCAATTAGAATGAATTGCCGGGGTAATTGCCTGTTATTGGGGGCTTCGTGCGCTGATACACGATGGGTTAATATTGGGCCTTCCTCTCAAGCCGCCATTGTTGTTTTGATCACGTGACCTGGAAAATGTGAGTACGTTTAAGTACTTGGGTAGTGTGATGAGTAAGGATGGAGGTTTGGAGGGTGAAGTGCGTGAAAGGGTACAGCAGGGAAGAAAGGTTGCTGGTTCTTTGAAAGCAGTGATAAGAAACAGGGAAGTGAGCATGGAAGTGAAAAAGTTACTACATGACAATATTGTGATACCAACTCTAACGTACGGAAGTGAAGCTTGGACGTTGTTGGAAGGACACAAGTCAAGAGTGAGAGCAGTGGAAATGAGTTATTTAAGAGGAGCCTGTGGAGTCACATGGAGAGACAGGCTGACGAATGAGGATATAAAGGAGCGTTGTGGTGTTGATGTGGATGTGATAGGAAGCGTTATGAGGAACACACTGAGGTGGTTTGGCCATGTGGAGAGGATGGAGGGTGAAAGACTGACGAAGAGAGTGTATGTGAGTGAGGTGGAGGGGGGAAGAGGGAGGGGGAGGCCGAGGATGAGATGGAGGGATGGGGTGGAGAGGTATATGAGAGAGGGGGATGTGAGTTGGGAGCAGGGCTGTGAGATGGCGGGGGACAGGGCGACTTGGAGGCGATTTGTTTGTGGCCACCCCAAACGGGATTGAGGCGTCTGGCAATAGATAGATAGACAGATAGACCTGCCCGGGTGTTACCGTCTTGATGGGTGTATGATTTATATACTGTAGTGAGAGGGACGCCTTCATGTGGTGGCACCGATGTTACCAAGCTGCTCCTCTGCCCGCGGTTATTCAAAAGTCCCTCAGTCCCCTCCCTATCCCTCGAAAGGAGGTTGGTGAGTTGCAGGAGGACAACCTCAGCCTGCAGTCCACTGAGTTTACGTTCAGGGGTTGCAACTGTTACTACTTTTACGATGTCTAAAGATAAACTTGTGCGTTTGGAGTCCCACGCCTGAGAGTTTGTTTTCCTGTTACGAGGTCGCTTTTACGCTATGGAAGTCTGCCCTACACAGACATACAGTAGAAGAGTTAATGGTCAGCGTTATCAGTCCATCCTACATCATTACTTCATTTATTACTCCCACTGCCACACCCACGCCCACACCAGCAGACTGACCCGTCCACCAACACGTAAGACTGAAGAAAATCGTCTAGAGATACCAAGAAAAAATCATGATAATAAAAACTGAATCATCATTATCATCACCATCAGCATCATCATTACCATCAGCACTATCATCATTATTTTCACCTTCATCATCATCATCATCACCATCATCATCATCACCACCACCACCACCACCATCATCATCATCATCATCGTTATTAGTTATCATCATCATCATCACCCAAACTTCCTTTCCCACCTAAATGTGGCGTGAGGTAGGGTCGAGAGAGAGAGAGAGAGAGAGAGAGAATGAGACACTATAAAATATCAGAGTCCAAACTTTCAATATCTATTTAAAAATAACCATTCACTCTGCTCCTTTACAAAAATCCAACAGAAATCCGAAATTGCCAAAAAAGGTGAACGCGTCGAAGGTGAGACGGCGCCAAAGTGCAGTGTCTTGTATTTGAAATTGCTCTCGTGGACCCTTAGTAATTGAGAGAGAGAGAGAGAGAGAGAGAGAGAGAGAATGAGAGAGAGAGAGAGAGAGAGAGAGAGAGAGAGAGAGAGAGAGATTGGCAGCTGTATCAAGATGTTGGGATAGGTATAAAGACAGATAGACGGATAGAATGATAGATGCAGATTGATAGATAGGTAGGGAGGGGAGACGGAAGGAAATATTAGAAACAATATGAAGACATTGTAGGAAAGATCTCTCTCTCTCTCTCTCTCTCTCTCTCTCTCTCTCTCTCTCTCTCTCTCTCTCTCTCTCACTCACTATTTATCTATCTATCTATCTATATAAGCACCACCGAAATAAAATTGTTATAAGGGATGGCAAGACAGATGAGACGGAAATATATGAGAGAGAGAGAGAGAGAGAGAGAGAGAGAGAGAGAGAGAGAGAGAGAGAGAGATGGCCTTTCAGTACTTCAGGAGAAAGATGTATCGGTATATCCCAGGAATGTAGGGCGTGGACAGGTCTCCATGGAGGGGGGGAGGGGGGCAGAGGTAGGGACAAGTACAACTGGGGGGCAGGGAGAAAACTACACGTCATCATCATCATCATCATCATCATCATCACACAGGTCTCCTTTCCTGCTCGAAGGTGGAGTGAGGTTGTGTCCAGAAAGCCAATTAAGAAATATTATAATGAGATACTAACCAAAGTTTGCCCAGCTGTAAGAACCACACTCATTCACTCAGCATTCAGGTCCCCGGAATCCTGACTCCACCGAATAGGCCAGAAAACATTTGGCACGCATCTTCACACTCACCCTGTAGCTACATGTCATACACTGATCATCCTAAATTTCAAATGAGCCGCCAAGGGTCTTTTGCGGGTGGGGGAGGAGGGGGCCTGCAGATTTCCGTTCTGTATATCATTTTAGTTTGGTTTTCCCAGGATGATCACCCATTTCTTAAAACAGAGTAACCTAACCGACTAACAAACTAATCTACCTTGACTAAGAAGAGAAGCCTAACCTAACGCAGACTTTTTGAATCAGCAGATGTCTATCAACCATCTGCTGTATTGAAAGCACAGCTGATCAAGTCCACTACACACGGATTCCTTCCCACGTTGGCATACCCTTCAATGAAATGACTGACGATTTAGCTCATAAAGTTCTGCTTCTGGATTCTCCTGCCACTAGTGCTGAATATAGCTATATTTTTGTCGAGTATGATTAACTCTTATTAGTCATGATATTACAAGACAGCCTCTATGTTGACACAGGAAACGGAAGTACTAGCTCTCTTCACTGTGTGACCATCTCTCAGAATATTCGGGTAACATACGATATGGCTAACGAGGTAAATTTTATGACGCTGTTGTTATGACGCTGAGACTTGGTTATAAATATTACTGGGAACTGGAGATGACCCCATATTTTGTGCACTTTGTGGTTCACCAGCAGCACAGATAACGTTGGTTACTTCTAAAGTTATCTATCTATCTATATACCTAGGCTGCTTCCCCCAAGGAAAGGGAGGTAGCCGAGACAGGACGACACACACCCCATTTACACATCCATTCAAACACATTCATTTGCAACTTAGCCCCAGAGGGTAGAAGTTATACCCATCGTTTTGTTAAGCAATGGCCTCTCTCTCTGATATATACGAATCCACAACTTATTACACCGTCTAAGCAAATCTTCGTTATTCAGCGAGGTGTTAACTTCTCCGTGAATATCCTGAATATGTATCAATGTTCCAGAAAGCATTACATTCATTACATGAAGAGTAACACATGCAAGTAGTTGCTATTCCTCAGTCTGTCTTACATATATCGGCAATTGCTTAAGCCAAAGTGGCCCCGCAAATACACCCTAGCCTCCGACTGACAAATGTAAACAAACACCTTGATCAGCTGACCAATGTAAACAAACATCCTCAGTGACCAATGTAAACAAACACCCTGATCAGCTGACGACTGAAAACATCATAGCAGAAATGAATTCCCCGAGCTAGACCTTGATCGACCATATCTGAAAACTCATAGGCATTAACTGTATTTGTGAAAATCCATTGCATTATCGGTGTACATACAATTCACGACAGGCAGGGCCACTGAATCACGATTTGTACTGTTTATACTTATCACACTAATTACATATGTTCTTCTCTAATGTGCATCCACAGTAACTTCAAGCATGTGTGTATATCATCATCAATCAGTGCAAGCCCCATACTCATGGCGAATTCAAATGGAAAAGTGAGAACGTCACTTACAATAGAAGATGCCAGCTTTGTTTACATATGACGTCATTCTTCTGGCCTCAAGCTACCTCAAGCCATCTCTAGACGTGGCTTGACTTTGCTTGAGTCTGGCTAAAGCGCAGCTCAGCTTCAGCCTGTGCACCGCAAAAACGGGAACGGACGTTTGGCTTAAGGCAGTTCAAGCCCAGCTCAAGCCTGGGCCTCGTGCATAGAACGGAAATCCGCGGCCCGGTCGAGTTTGTATTCGGTCGAGTTGGAATTCGCTCGAGTCCACCATCCATATTAGTAATGCAGGAGCTAATGATTTAGAAAAGAAAAAAAAACTGGTCAGTATACAGTGATAATATTAGTCATTACCGTGCTTATTCTACATAAAAAGTAAATAGAGAAAATTATGATGTAATCGGCATCCGGTAGATGTCATCACCTCCCATACCCTCCTGTTGGCTTATCTTCATCCGGGAATTTTCCATTAATTTTATATAGAAGCGTCTGGATGTGCCTGAATTGTGTGTATTGTCCAACACCTTATATGAATCTTTAATCCCTCTTATTATAATATGTTATATTTAAGCAGTAACATTCATTCACTGCTTATTCACTATGTTTTCTCCTTCACTGGCTATTATCAATTAAATAACATGGACCAACGTTACCAGGTCTTTTAATAATAGCGAGATCTATAAGAAAAGATGATGTAATAAAACTCTGCATTGAATAATGGTGATAAAATGACTGCCATAGGTATAAACGTGGTAGATAAGATAACACCACGTACTTCAAGACGGGTCTTCGATTCAACAACACTGCCTGGCCGGGTCGCATGGAAGACAGAGTAAGGCAGTTCCTGATTTACTTGTAAATATAAGGTAGATTATTGGTATTGATTATTGAAGACATTTTTTTTGACCTAGTTCTGTGCAGCATTGGCCATTTCAGTCAATTTGTACCTGTGTGTTGGACTGAAAGTTGATAATTTAGAAGAGGTATGGTCTGTCATTTAACTATGGATGGGTGTTTATCATAGGGGTTTTATTTTTTTTGAGTAGTTAATTGGGGAAATATTCAGTGTGCGGCGAATATCCATGTGTGTTCATGGCACTGAGCTGTTTGAGAATTAAGGTAGATTATTGGTTTGTGGATCTTAATGCCATGGAGGTGGAGTCTGGATTCCTGGGGCTTGAATGATGATTGAATGAGAGTGTGGCCCATTCATGTAGGCAGAATTGGTTAGCTTCTCCTTTTATCGTATTTTTTCTTGCTCCCTGGACCCTGTCTCTACCTCACACCATCCTTAAGTGGGTAAAGAGGTCTAGATGATGATGATGGGCTATGTAATTGAAGGTATTTAGTTATAATTAGTTCAGTGGATATCATGTTTACTCGTAGAGAATCCTTATATCAAGGGTTGGTATGATTCAGCTGATTTCCTTTATTTTATGGCCTGGGTATTGACCTTGGTGCTTTAGTGATCTAATTCCAACAATTGCTGAAAATTCATTGCCCTTGAGAACATGTGAAGAGGATGGAGAGTGAGAGACTAATGAGGAGAGTGTATATGAGTGAGGTGGGGGAAGGAGAGGGAGGGAGAGACCAAGGATGAGATGAAAGGATGAAGTAGAGAGGTAGGCTATGTGAGAGACTAATGAGGAGAGTGTAATGGCAGGGTACAGGGTGACATGGAGGCGATTTGTTTACAGCCACTCCATACAGGATTAAGGCATCTGGCTATAGGTAGATAGATATGTTATTTTTTTTATTTATTTATTTTTTTTTTATGCGAGGAAGAAGGAACCAAAGGCCATTGTTAATTTTAATCAGTTAGGATGAGTATGTTGGACGTGAGGTGTTCCACGAAGAAACTGAAAAGACGTGAGACATGTTATTGTTTGTTATTGTTAATTTTAATTGGTTAGTACGAGTATTTTAACATGAGGCCATACCACGTTGAGTACACCGCTTCCCGTTCGATCAGCGAAGTTAAGCAACGTTGGGTCTGGTTAGTACTTGGATGGGTGACTGCCTTGGAACACCAGATGCTGTTGGCATCCCTACGTCAAGTGGGGTTGGTGGAGGATTGGTGCCCCTCCCTGTAAAACAATTAACTCTAAGCCCTTGGCCACCCCGTCTGGGATACATGGCGTCTGGCAATGAATGAATGAATGAATGTGTTCCATGAAGAAACTCAAAAGATGTAAGAATCAGAATCAAGGAAGCATAGGATAGAATATGGAATTCTGAATACATTGTGCCTTCACTTTCTTCTTAGTGGACCCTATACCATTTTTTTTATTTTTTTATGCTGTTTCATGGAGGAATTCCCAAGGCTCCACCAGCAAAAAAATTCATTGTCTAAACCCCATTTTTCATTCATTCATTCATTGCCGGACGCCATGTATCCCAAACGGGGTGGCCAAGGGCTTAGAGTTAATTGTTTTACAGGGAGGGGCACTAATCCTCCGCCAACCCCACTGGACACGTAGGGAGAACGTTATGCCAGCAGCATCTGGTGTTCCCAGGCGGTCACCCATCCAAGTACTAACCAGACCCGATGTTTGGGGTGTTGATTTTGGCACATTCGGATTTCCTCACGAAGTGCCTGACATATGGTTTGTGAAGAGGCTTATACTGCATATTCTTAAGCCCTAGGTTGTGGGGAGGAAGGCATGATTCAACAGATGTTTTAAATGAACCCAAATGTTGAGAAAAACCAATATGAACCTAAGTAAATACCCAGATGAAAGTGAAAAACCCAGATGAAGCTAAATGAATCTGTAATGAAGGAGAAAATACTAAATGAATGTAATTTTATGAATGGAGGACACCTAGAAGCTGGTGTATGGATTATTATTTTTTTATTCATTTGTTTTTCCTTCCTCCTCTGTTATTTTAAAAAAGATGTCAATGCCCAAATGAAGGAGAATAACATCCATATAACCTAAATGAATACACAGAGAATTCCTGTGGAAAGGATTTCGAGCCATAGTATCGTCTTTTTCTGTCATTGACATAGCCTATGGGAAATAAGCTACAAAAGGATGAAATCTCCACCTAGTTTAAATGAACTATAAATACAGTAATAAGCATTAATCTACGCTTTGTTCATCCCCCACAGCACAATGGGTGAGGAAGGACTGCAGTCAGTTCCTGAGGTGGACAAGATCTCATTCTCTGGAGAGGAGGAGAAAGTGTTGGAACTGTGGAAAAAGATTGATGTTTTCCACTCCTGTATCAGGCAGAGCAAGGACAAGCCCAGGTGGGTTGTGGCCCTCTGTGGAGTTCATCTGTCTGTCTTTGTGCCCGTCAGTGTTGTTGACAGTTATAGATTATATAGTATAGTACTGTATTGAGATGCCATAAGAGTGTCATTGGTAGATATGAGTTTTTTTTTTACAACAATAAAGAATAGGGAGGCTGCCAGAGACTGAGCAGCGTGGAGAGTTGTTATTGTGTGACCAAGGCCATCGCATGCATGCATATTGGAGCCTTTAGAAATCATATGAATACTGATACAGAACCTCCCATTCACACCAAAACAGAATCCATTTATCTATTGCCAGATGCCTTAATCCTGTAAAGGGTGAGCACAAACCGATTGCCTCCTCAACGCCCTGCTCTCTGCCATTTGACTGCCCTCCTTCAAACTCACCCCCTCTCACATATAGACTCCATCCCTCCATCTCATCCTTGGTCTCTTTCTCCACCACACTCACTTATACACTCCTAGTCAGCCTGCCATTCTCCATCCTCTCCACATGACCAGACCATCTCACAATGTACCAGTATTTCTTGTAATGCTTTCAGTCACATCTGTGGCAACTCCACAGTGCTCCCTCACATCCTTATTTGTCTGTCTGTCTCTCCGCATCACTCCACTGAGGTAAATCATTTCCACTGTTATTTTTTACTTTGTTTAATCAGCGTTACATTTCCATCCACATATACGGTACGCCTTCTGTGATGGTGCACCCTTGGCCAGTCTTTTTACTTTGTTGAGCCTAATCAATGCCATGTTTCTGTTCACAGATACACATTAAATGATGATCCACTCTTTACCTACTTATTTGTTTAATCAGTTTTACTTTTCTGTCCACACATACACGTTCTATGATGGTCTACGTTTGTATAATCTAACCATACATCTATCTGTAGCCAGACACCATAATCCCATAAAGGGTGGCTGTTTGTCTCTGGGTTAATGGATTTATGGGGAGAGGCACTAACCCACTGCCAACCCACTTGTTGACATGTAGGGAACACATGTGGGTTGGTTTTATGGTTACCACCCAGCGTTGTAAATGGCTTCCTGGTTTACAGGGTACTATTAGGTGTGTCATTCAGTGTAAAGCCACCTGAAATGGAAAGAACTATAATAAAAAGTGATAGGAAAGATGGGAAAAATAGGAAGAGAGGAGGACAGACACAGAAAAAGAATGATAAAGGTGAAGGAAGAAGTAGGTAGCACTACATCAAGTGAGTGGATGATGGTTGCCACTATCTATAGCTACAGTGCATTCCTACAGCTTCATCTTAAACTGGCTATACATTAAGGCATACCGGTAGGCATTACACGTGGCCAACATGTTTACTCGTTTTGTACCTTTTCTATATAATCAACTTAAAATTTCCATCCACAGATATACCTTCTGGTTTGGTTCACTCTTTACTTTCCTCCCCCCCCCCCTCCACAGGTACACATTCTACGATGGTCCACCCTTCGCCACGGGGCTGCCACACTATGGACACATCCTGGCGGGCACCATCAAGGACGTGGTAACTCGCTGGGCACACCAAACGGGGCACTATGTGGAGAGGCGCTTTGGGTGGGATACTCATGGTCTCCCTGTGGTGGGTTGGGCCATGGCTCTCTCATACATTTGTTATTGTAGCATTTCTTTGACTCATAGTTTTGCATCATCATCATCATCATCATCATCTTTCCAATCCTAATTCATACTGTACCTAAGAGACAAGGTGAGGCAGGAGCATGTAATAAGAGAGTGCACCAAAATTATAAATACTCAGACAGCATTCCTTGTTAAGTAGACCAGTCATTTGTATATCATTGAAGCCTTTGGCCATTGAAGAGAATGGACAGTGAGAAGTTCACCGGGAGAGTGTATGTGAGTGAGTGGAGGAGGGGGCGGAAAGGGGAGACTGAGACGGAGAGGGGTGTGAGTTGGAGAGAAGACAGCCAGATGACCGAAGACAGAAGTGATTTGCTGTAGCCACCCCTTCGGGATTAAGGCAGCTGGCTTTAGATAGGTAGGTCAAAAGAAATCCTGGCCCCACCTTACATACAGAACCAGGTGTGTATGTTTTTTTTCCTTAGGTGAGGAAGTATGTCAGGATGATGAATTTTTATACAGATGTGATCCAGGTTATGAGAGAGGGGAGTGAGTTGGAGGGAGGGTAGCGAAATGGTAGGGGACAGGGTGACATGGAGGGGATTTGTTTGTGGCCACTCCTATGGGATTAAGGCATCTGGCAATAAATAGATAGAGTGAGGGTCATATTTGGGACAGAATTACTCCCATCAGCTACCAAATGTAATAGTGGGATGCCAGGTCCTTGTTAAGTGCATATCCAGACATGCTACACATTTTCATTTTAACCATTTCATCCGTATAGCCAACAGGTGATGTCAGTTCCCTAACTCATATCAACTTCCACACTTTGCTATTTTACTCACACAAGTAACGTTGGGTCTGGTTAGTACTTGGATGGGTGACCGCCTGGGAACACCAGATGCTGTTGGCATCCCTACGTGTCAAGTGGGGTTGGTGGTGGATTAGTGCCCCTCCCTGTAAAACAATTAACTCTAAGCCCTTGGCCACCCCGATTGGGATACATGGCGTCTGGCAATGAATGAATGAACGTATCGTATACTACTGGCAGTAAAATCTTGGCTTCACTCCATATCAGTTCAAGTGGCTTACAGTTATCAGGGATTATATATATAAATCCTGATCCTCTCCGTGACTGTACCCTGCACCAGCTGGTCTTTACTTGCTTTTTGATCATTGTGGCAGTGCTGTCGCCTTTATAAATTAACCTTATGTTTGATCTATTTGAAGGTTGGCAGTTGTTTGTTAGGCTCACAGAGGTCATTAGCTGAGGTTTGGATTAAGTGGAGAGGATGGAGAGCGAGGGACTAACAAGGAGAGAGTATGTGAGTGAGGTGGAAGGGGGGAGAGGGAGGGGAATGCCAAGGATGAGATGGAGGGATGGAGTGGAGAGCTATATGAGAGAAGGGGATGTGAGCTGGGGGGAGGGCATTGAAATGGTGGGGGACAGGGCGATCAGGAGGTGATTTGTTTGTGGCCACCCCTTATGGGATTAAGGCATCTGGCAATAGATAGATAGGTATAAGGAGGGTTAACTGTACAATAATATACTGTATCACACATTCCCACAGGAGTATGAAATTGACAAGACCCACGGCATCACAGGACCCGAGGATGTGGCCAAGATGGGCATCAAGAAATACAATGAGCTGTGTCGCGGCATTGTTATGAGGTACGCTGACGAGTGGGAGCGCATCGTGTCACGCCTCGGACGGTGGATTGGTGAGTGGGGGATTGAGGTGTGTGTGTGGTGAGTGAGTGAGAGTGTGGCTCTTTCAGTTGGACAGACTTTTGGTTAGTTTCTCTCTCTCTCTCTCTCTCTTTTCCCAACCCTTCATCACTCCATCCTTAGGTGTGAAAATGGTCCAGGTTGATGAGAGGCTTGGTGATGCAGTAACTGTGTGTTTAGCATTAATTTTCTTTAGCCGTCATTTTTTTCCTCTCTCCCTCATCCACGTGAATCCAGATGACATCGTTTTTGGTTAGCTGTTGGTATTTTCGGGCAGTTTTATCCAACTTAGTAGAGGCCTCTCATATAGATGGATTTTTTTAAAGACTGTATCTGACATCTGCAGTTTAAAAAGTCTGTCTTTCTCTCCCGGGGTGAATTAAATTGTTTGGTAGCAGTCAAAATAAACTAAAAAAGGCATTAACTGGATTTATGTGGCTAAATCCTCGTTGCCTGGTGGCTCAGTGGGTTTAGGACTGCAAATAGATGTTGCTTATAAGGTCTCAGGTCCATAAGGTCTCAGGTCTAAGGGGGGGTTGAAGGTTATTGACTCACCTTGATAATGGTGATCAGCAGCAGTGCACTCATAATAGGGTGGGAATCAGGGTTAAGGTAATAGGGTGGGAATCAGGGTTAAGGTGATATAATAGGGTGGGAATCAGGGTTAAGGTAATATAATAGGGTGGGAATCAGGGTTAAGGTAATATAATAGGGTGGGAATCAGGGTTAAGGTAATATAATAGGGTGGGAATCAGGGTTAAGGTAATATAATAGGGTGGGAATCAGGGTTAAGGTAATATAATAGGGTGGGAATCAGGGTTAAGGTAATAGGGTGGGAATCAGGGCTAAGGTGATGGTAGTAGTGATGAGTATTACACCAATTGACGTGCTTCTGTCCCGCAGACTTCAGGAACGACTACAAGACGCTGTATCCGTGGTACATGGAAAGCATCTGGTGGGTATTTTCTCAGCTGTACCACAAGGGTCTGGTGTACCGGGGCTTCAAGGTGATGCCATTCTCCACCGCCTGCTCAACACCGCTGTCCAACTTTGAGGCCGGACAGAACTACAAGGACACTCAAGATCCATCAGGTGCGACGCATTTATTTTTGTTCCTGTTTATATTTATGGGTACCTGTGTTCCCAGGAAACCATTTACTACGCTGGGTGGTAACCATATCGCCAAATGATGCCTGGTGGTTTATTTGGTTACAGTACTGCAGCAGGATGGAGGCTGTAAGTGTTATATGTGAGGCTTGGTTGGGGTTTCTTGCTCTTGTAATGCTACTCAGGGGCAAGTGAGGCAGGTCACCATTGCATTAAATGTTAGGGCTGAGGAGCGTAGACCCTATGCTCCTGTTTATATGGTGCAAACAGAAATTGGATAAGGATGATGGATGGATATGTCAGTGAGGTGGAGTCTGGATTCCAGGAGCTTGATTGGTGAGTGAATTAGTGTGTGGCCCATTCAATTTTTTTTTTTTTCCTCACCCCATTTGTAGCTCATACCTTAGCACAGATTATGTGGGATGTAGGGTTGATGATGATGATGATGATGAGGAAGAGGAGGAGGAGGAAGAATAAGAGGAGCAGAAGTGGGAAGAGGGGTAGGAGGAGTATACAGTGGGGTGATGATGATGAATGTATGTTTTTTTCAGTTGTTGTGAACTTCCCTCTGGTTGATGACAGTAGTGTGATGTTTGTCGCCTGGACCACCACCCCTTGGACACTACCCTCAAACCTGTCCCTGTGTGTCAACCCTGCGATGGTTTATGTCAAGGTGAAAGGCAAGGTGAGTGCCGGCGGAGGATTTATTTAATCCCTCCAAGGCGAGACGCCCTAATCCCGTAAGGGGTGACATCTAAAACTGCTATTTAGTTGTGCCATTGAACCACGTGAAATAAGCTTCCAAGTGGAAAAACCTGTGGACCAAGTTAAAGTAAAAGGACTGTAATGGGGGGGAGAGGCCGACTATAACGACATAAGGATCAGTGTATACCAATCTTGTATGGTTGATACCTAACAGAAATATTCGTTCACACTCGTATTTCATCGTTCTGTAGATTTATGCTTTTGTACCTAAATACTTTTTTTCTTTCTTCCCCTCCCCCTGAAGCATACAGACCCAGGGCTAGATTACAGAGCCCTGATATTTAAGGCGAGGGTGACCAGCTTTACTGGCTCCTGAGTGGCATTGTGTGAGCAGTAAACCCCAAACCTCCGTCAGATATAAACCTTTGTGTGCACCATCAGCTTGGAGTGCCCTAACCCACAAGAGTAAAATATTAACACCAGCATACTGAAGGATCCCTCTTTATCTCAATAAATGTTGCTTGATTAGTTTCTCCTTTATCAGGTTTTTATTGCTCACCCTGGACCCTGCCTCACCCTATCCTAGAGTGGGACAAGAGGTATGGATGACAGTGATGATGATGATGATGTACTAACTGGTTTACACTTGTCCTTCCATGTACAACAGACAAAGGAGAGGGATGGTGTGTACATTCTGATGGAGGCAAGAACTGTGCAGCTGTTCAAGTCAGAGGAGGAATATGAAGTTCTGGAAAAGTACAAGGGCAAGCAGCTAGAGGGAATGAAATACCAGCCACTCTTTGATTACTTCAAGGAGGTAAGTTACACATGACTACACCCACACATACAGACTGGTATATCTATCTATCTATCTATATACCTAGGCTGCTTCCCCCAAGGAAAGGGAGGTAGCCGAGACAGGACGACTCACTCTCCATTTACTCATCCATTCAAACACATTCATTCGCATCTTAGCCCCAAAGGGGAGAACGGACAGATCCTCACCGCATCACACCGCACAAGGGTCAACTGCGCAATGCAAGCAGTGACATCCACAGCAGGGCCCGACAGCAGAACTGGTTTACCCCTGCCACATCATAACAGACCCATCCCCTTACCCGCACCTGTATATACATACATAATATTTATACATATACATACATAATATTTATACATATCATATATATATATATATATATATATATATATATATATATATATATATATATATATATATACATACAGAACTTACATACATAGACATTTGTAACATGGTGGTGGCAGAGTTATTAGAGAGGTGGTCTGCTGCACCAATGGACTCAGGTTCAAATCCCGACTGGGTCAGGCAACAGTTTAAAGGATTTGAATTGCGTTTCACTTAACTAATCTACCGTAAAACCCACCAGTCATGTACAAGACAGCCCAAGTGTGTATCCAGTATGGACAGTGGATGTTACCGCTGAATTGGTGACTTATGGAAGTGTGTGGGGTACATGTGAGGGCTGCTGGGCTGCGGGGAACAGGCTGAGTCCATAGGCTTCCCAGAGTTGGGTCGTATCATATTGTCTATAAAAGCTCCAACATGCTTGCATGGATCGGGTTGATCACTTAATGATGGTTCTCTGCGATCAGGATTGAAAAAAAAAAAAAAAAAAAAAATGCATGTTCTGTATATCTATCTATCTATAGCCCGACGCCCTAATCCCGCAAAGGGTGGCCGCAGACAAAACGCCTCCAAGTCACTCTGTCACCCACCATTTCACTACCCTCCCCCCAACTCACCCCCCCTGTATATACATGCACATATTGTACATAAGAATCTTGAAGAATATCTGTATTGAGGATGGCCGTGGATGTTTTCTTTGGGCTGGAAGCTCATTGCACACCAAGCGCCAGAACCAGCAAATTACTCCACAGTAGTTGTTGGAAACTGTTAGCAAAGACTTTATAGTCAAAGTTATTAATGTAAGGGAATTGTTGTTGTTATGGACGCAGGTTACTGTGGGTGTGACCATGGTAAACTTCAGGCTAAAATTGCCCTTCTGTTGTCCACACTCCTCCTTTTGGGGGATAGGAAAGAAGTTGAGAAACACACTGAGGTGGTTTGGCCATGTGGAGCGGTTGGTGGGTGTAAGTCTGACGAATATAGTGTTTGTGAGTGAGGTGGAGGGGGGACGCGGGCGGGCGAGGCCGAGGATGAGATGGAGGGATGGGATGGAGAGGTATATGAGAGAGGGGGGTGTGAGTTGGGAGCAGGGCAGTGAAATAGCGGGGGACAGGGCGACTTGGAGGCGATTTGTTTGTGGCCACCCCAAACGGGATTGAGGCATCTGGCAATAGATAGATAGATAGACTTACCCATCCCTCCCAACTCTATCGTTTCTCCTCACAGAAAGAAAAAGATGGTGCGTTCCGAGTGTTGTGCGACGGATACGTGACAAGCGAATCAGGAACAGGTGTGGTCCACCAAGCGCCGTACTTTGGTGAGGACGATTTCCGTGTGTGTGAAGGCTACGGCATCATCAACAAGGACTCCAGCCCCATCTGCCCCGTTGATGATGCTGGAAGGTTTATGGAGCCTGTAAAAGACTTTCTGGGCACCCATGTCAAAGTAAGAGGAGCATTCATTGGTGTACCATATTTCATCCCACATTTTCCAGGATATGCCAGCAGGGAATGTCCCTTACATGTTCAAAGTATATTACATGTTCAAAGTATATATTACATGTTCAAAGTATATATACATGCTGGCAAACCTAGGAAAGTGTGAGATGAGATTCTGAGTAGGTACCTAAATGCTTAGTTGACAAACTGGAATACGACATGAGGCCATACACCTTGGAACTTAACCATTAAGTTGAGAATAACAGACTGTTCCATACAAGCATGGATCACTGCTTTACAAAACGTCTGTGCAGTTGACAGCAGATATTTGCTTGAAGTTTTGCTGTATGACAGAATCTGTGACCTGATAATAGTGCATGCAGAGGGCTGAGTGATGTGCTTGGAATAGCCATATATACAGTGCTCGTCAGAAGTATAGAGCGCCCTGCGTCCCTCCTGAGAAACAAACCTTTCAACATTGAAAAAACATATAAATAATGCATTTTATTTACCTTTAGTGCTTCGTAGGGTAGCCTTTACGTTTCTTCACGGACCTGAGACGTCTTGGAAGTGAAAGGGCGAGGCTCCTGAGGTGCTGGAGGGGTATTTTGTCCCAGGAGTCACGAATGGCAGCTTCCAACTTAGGCAGAGAGCTCACGTCTTTCCCTTGGAGACTCTTCTTTACGAGGTACCAGAGGTTTTCAATGGGGTTGAGGTCTGGGCTATTTCCTGGCCAGTCTGTCATGAATGATACCTCGCAGTCACGAAGCCAATTGGTGACCGATTTGGCCTTGTGAGCAGGTGCACCGTCCTGCTGAAACACTCGTGCACCTGTTAGCTCGAAGGAGTCTGGTAAAGGATCACACAGAAGCTCCAGGTAAACATCCTGATTCACTCTGATGTTCTTGGGAAGTACAACAAGCTTCTCCAAACCCTTCCCTGAGAAACAACCCCATACCATGAGTGAATCAGGATGTTTAACTGTGCTTTCTACATACCGTGGGTCAAGTGGGTCACTACCTTTGCGTCGATACACACGTGCTCCTCTGTTACAGGTAACACTAAACGTTGCCTCATCAGACCACAACACTGACAACCATTGCTCCTCACCCCAGATTAGATATTTATTAGCAAAGGCAAGCCTACGAATTCTCTGGCTCTTGGTGAGAAGAGGCTTTTTCACAGGCCTGTGACTTGTGTAACCAAGCTCATGCACCCTACGAGACACTGTTCTCACTGACACCTCACCAAACACTTCCGGGTTGCTCTCCTTAATTTTCCTTGCACTCACACGAGGATTAAACTCCACTGCACGTTTTAAAACATTAACAGACCTTGGGGAAGTTTTCCTAGGCCTACCAGACCGCGGTTTCTTTGTGGGAACTGCACCACTGTTTTCCTCCCGAAACCGCGCACACCAACAACGCACTGTCGATCGTGCCACACCAACCAATTCACTAATTTCCTTTGTCTGGTGGCCTGCCTCCTTTAGAGCAATGATCTGGGATATGATTTCACTCGATAGTTCACGGGTAGGTGCCATAACAAAGTTGTGAAGGCCAGAACACTGCGGGACACTCGGTAAAAAATGGCGCAATTTGAGAGGGACACTCGGCGGAGTTCCTCTCTCTCAGGCAGCCCGTGGGCGACTGAGGCGGGAACCAACCAGCGCGTCGGAAGGCCCCAGGCTACCATGACGTCATGCTCGGAGCTCAAACTTGTGGCTCAATTCTTACCCCCCAGAATGGGTGATTCTTTTTGGGCCATAAGTATTGCGCGCCTGGCGGACAACGCTGAATACTTCTGACGAGTACTGTAGTTGTTATTCATTGACAGCCTAGGAATTAATTTCTTGCATGTAACATACTAGCCGGTTCATTTGGTACAGGGAAACTTTGAGCAAATATCTGCTATCACCTGGACCCTGTGATGCCCCATCCTTGGTTGGAAGAAGAGGAATGAGTGGTGGTGGTGGCGGTGATGATGATGGTGGTGGTGCGTGATGTACTTGTGACTAACAGTGACAAACTTTCCAGGAAGCAGACCCAGAGATCATCAAAAACCTGCGATCGCGAGGCCGCCTGGTGCTGTCTGAACGCGTCAACCACAGCTATCCATTCTGCTGGCGGTCGGACACCCCACTGATCTACCGAGCCGTGCCCTCGTGGTTCATCAGAGTTCAGCAGATGCAGGACAAGCTGCTGGCATCCAACGACAAGACCTATTGGGTGCCTTCATTTGTTAAAGATAAAAGGTGAGTTCTGCCAATCTATCTTTGTAACTTTATCTGTTATTTGTGAGTGAATGGGAGTGTTCCTTATTCATGTGGACAAACACTGGTTAGTATATCATTCCATTAAGTTTTTCCTGGCTCTGTGGAAGGTTGTGGGTGGGAAAGATTTGCATGATGATGACGATGATGATGATGATTTTCTAGGTATCTGTCTATGTATGTCTGTTTACTATATGTTTATGTCACTTTGAGTTATTTTGAACAGACTGCTGAGTGGCAAAGTTAGGGGCTAGGTGAAGGTGCTAGGACTATTGCATCTTATCCCAGCCACTGTAGTTCATCAGATGAGACAATGGTGTTCTCATCCTTGTTTTTAAGTGGTACGTGTAGACATTTACCATCCACTCACTGGATGTAGTGCTACCTTCAGATGACTATTTTGAGTGACTTTCTTGGGGATGGGGGGTTTATGTTCAAATGAGCTCGACGTCACAAAAATGCCTGGCTGTGAGTAGCTTTGTAATTAAGATGACTCCTTGTGTAGTTAGTTCTCCCCAGATGATTCTCGTCAGTTTGACTGAGACTTTTTGAAGTGGAGGACTTAGCATTAACATTCATGACCTCTACAAGGGGCTGCCATACACTGAATATAATTGGAAGCATCAGGAAGAAACTGTGTAATGATATCATCGTATTCTATCAATCTATAGTCAGATGCCAAAATTCTGTAAGGGGTGAATGTTTAACCTTGAGTTAGCTAATTGTTTTGCAGGGAGGGGAACTAACTCTCCACCAACCCACTTGTTGACATGTAGGGAACACGTATGGGTTGGTTATATGGCTGCCGGCTAGCGGTGTAAATGGTTTCCTGGCTTACGTAGCGAAGGAGTTAATGATGCAACTAATCATCCCAGGTTTGCTAACTGGCTGAGAGAGGCACGGGACTGGGCCATCAGCCGCAATCGCTACTGGGGCACTCCCATCCCACTGTGGGTCTCTGAGGACTTTGCCGAGGTAACGCCGCAACTCCATTTTACATTTATAAATACTGGCAGGGGGTACAGGAAAATGGGAAGTATATATTATCAGTTTTGAGAACAGTTGGACTGAAGAGACGCTTACAGAGTAAATTCAAAAGTTCAGCCCGTTCACTTAAATTGGTTTAATTTGATTTGGGTCAAACTTGGTGGAAGGGTTTGAGGTTAGCCAAGGATGAAATGATTTTACTCGTAGTAAAATATATTGGCATTCAAGGTCATGGGATAAGGTCAGCTTACACACTTTTAATCTGATTTGAACCAACTTGGTGGATGAGTGTAGGGTCAGGTAAGGATGCAGCTGATTAGTCAAGGCAGAGGATAAAGTTAGAAGTCCAGCATTAAGGTCCTTCCACATAGTCAGCACCTGTTGTGTCCAAACTTGCAGCACATCAGTTTTGAAGCACAGCGATGAATCATGCTGTAAACCGTAGATCTGAAGCTGAGGAAGGGCTTTTTATTCATCACATTTACATGATTGTCTTCAACGTGTTTTTCATTACCGTACTGCAAAGCTACAGGTGGCTAGACGGTGGTGTGGACAGGCCTATAGACTGATTGTAAAGTGCAGGTGTTGCACTTCCAGAAAAATTCTTCTTGCCTTCATCTTTATTGAGTGGAATAAATGGGTTTCTAGATTGCCTGTGTTAAGCATAAGTTAAGTAATGTTTTTTTATATACAGGTGGTGTGTATTGGAAGTATTACTGAACTTCAGGAGCTGTCTGGTGAGAAGGTAACAGATCTACACCGTGACAACATTGACCACATCACCATCCCCTCAGCGCGCCCCGGCCAGCCACCCCTGCGACGCATCTCCGAGGTGTTTGACTGCTGGTTTGAATCAGGCTCCATGCCCTATGCTCAGGTCAGTGGTGGGCAGAGATGTTGGAAGTTGACGATATTATACTGTTTGTACTCTGCCTTGGTCCACATTCTGATCCCTTTACAGCTTATTCCACATAGCTCATTGACAGGAAAAGGATACTGCAGCTCAACATTCTTTCCATAGCACTTTTTCCTGACTAGCATCATGTAAATCTTCTGTTACAACTCAGCATTCTAGGTAGCGATAGCAGTTTTAGGCCAAGTTAGAGTACAAACAGTGGTTAGTCATCATCATCATCATCATCCGGACCTCCTTTCCCACTGTAGGACAGGGTGAGGAGTAGCAATGTCCAGACAGCCCAAGTTTGCCCAAGCCAATGGGCCACGCTTCCATTCACTCATCATTCAAGCCCCTGGAATCCTGGCTTTATCTGAAATGCCAAAAAACTTTCACCACACTCTGTAGCTTCACATAAACATATCCGATAGAGTCAGTAGGTGGTATAGTTAGTACAAACATTATTTTGGTGTGTAAGACCTTGAGTGTTTTGTCCATATATTCTTGAGTTATAGTGTAATGTATTTTTTTATTGAAGATGTCAGTGATCCCACATAACTCATGGGTTATTTGCTGATGGCATCTCAAACTGTTTCCTCTGTCATGGTCGTCTGTGCTAAGGCTTCATATATAAATCCTCTTATACAAAGCCCCCAGCACAAGTACTGTATGCCATAAGGTACCATTGCTTGTTGTAAAGGGAGGGAAAATTTAAGCTTATCTTGCACTATAAGCCTGTATGTCATGTCTCCACCACAGCTCGTCCCCTTCCCTCTCCCACCCTCAACACCTCCCAGTTCACCCTCCCTCCGATCCCATAGTGACTGGCAGGTAGAGAAGATGGAGGAAGGGCAACAGTGGCTGGAGTGTTTTTATGACTGCACATTTATATCAATTTTTCCTGTTGATATCTCTGCCTTTTATGTTCCCTGCCAGCAGTATAGAAGAACAAGCATTTATCAGAGGTTCTTGTTCTCTGTGGAATGGAAAATAAACCAGTGCGTTATTGCTAATTTCTCCTTCTGTCAGGTTTTTTTCTTGCTCCCTGGGCCGCATCATCTTTGGGTGGGAAATGAGGTCTGGTTGATGATGATGATGGTGGTGGTGATGTGATGATAATGATATGTAATTGTGTTTATACAGGTTCGCTACTCATTTGAGAAGAAGCGTGAGTGTGAGAAGAGCTTCCTTTTGGACAGTGTTTCATCATCGTCATCATCACCACCTTTATAATTATCATCTTTATTTCTCGTAGGTTCACTACCCATTCGAGAACAAGCGTGAGTTTGAGGAGAGCTTCCCTGCGGACTTCATTGCCGAGGGTATTGACCAGACCCGAGGCTGGTTCTACACACTGCTGGTGATCTCCACGGCACTGTACGGAAAGCCTCCCTTCAAGAACCTCATAGTCAACGGCATGGTGCTGGCAGAGGACGGACAGAAGATGAGCAAACGCAAGAAAAACTACCCCAACCCCATGGATATGGTGGAGAAATTTGGTGCTGATACACTGAGGCTGTACCTTACAAACAGGTAGGTATTGTAAGCCATTCAACACAGGGATGTCTTTGTTAGTTTTCTGGTTAACAACAGACAATTTTACCCCACGCCTCTGTGGCCAGGCACTGTCTACGGCAAAGAAACATTGGTTCACTGCACAAGACAGCCCTGTAGGGATGGATGCTTGCCTGTAATTGATGGGTCTGTCTGGCCACACTGATTGAAGTTACTCAGCAACAACAACAATGTTTTTGTCACAATACAGGGTATGGAAGTGGTGGTGTTAACCCCTTGTGGAAGAAAAATTCCCCCAAGTTGAAATCATTTGGCAGTAGCCCTCTGAAAAATGAAAAAGATGTCTTGCCTGAAAGAGATTAGGTATCAGATACGGCTGTAGTGGCAGCTTCAGTGAGGAAGCTTTATTTTCTTTTTTGTTCCCTGCCTCACTCCATCGTATGGCAAGGAAAGTATGATGATGGTACACTTGTGGTAATGTGCAGTGTGTTGTAACTGTTAATAGCAGTTATTGAACATATAGTGTTCCTCATCTGTCACCACCTTACTGATCTCCGTTTAGGATGGCTAAGCTGTTTTCGTGTGTTCACTGTAGACATTGGATCAGAAATACTGTTCTCGTGTCTGACAGAAGTGATGTTAGTTGAAAGAAGACCTTAAGCTGTGGGGTATTATGGTACAGTACTTGGTGTATGAGAGAGGGGTGTGTGAGCTGGGGGAAGGCAGTGAAATGGTGGGGGACAGGGCAGCATGGAGGCAATTTGTTTGTGGCCACCCCTTATGGGATTAAGCAGTCTGGTGATAGATAGATAGAATTGCCAAGTTCAGGAGTTCTACAACTCCTGAAGCAAAAGGAGCAATAGAGGTCTGGAAGGTGACTGGATAGAAAATTTAAGTTATGGCCGTTAAAATGATGTTCCTGTCTCTCTCTCTCTCTCTCTCTCTCTGTCTGTCTTTTATGGACCCTACCTCATGAAGTCCTTAAGTGGAAAAGAAGTCTGGATGATGATGATGATATGGTGGTGGTGGTGATGATGATGATGATGATGATGATATGGTGATGGTGGTGGTGGTGATGATGATGATGATGGTGATGTATTGCACAGTCCTTCAGTGTGTGGTGAGCATCTGCTGCTTATGGAGACAAATGGTTTAACCTGCTGAAAGAAGTGTGAGAGGAGAGAGGGAATTGTGTGTTTGTGTGTGTGTGTGTGTGTGTTTGTGAGTGAGAGAGAGAGAGAGAGAGAGAGAGAGAGAGATAAAACCGTTCTTCTTCCACAGTCCTGCGGTGCGTGGTGATAATCTGCGGTTCAAGGAGGCGGATTTGTTCAACCTGCTCAAGGAGGTGTTCATCCCGTGGCTGAACGCTTACCGCTTCTTTGTGCAGCAGGTGGAGAGGTGAGGCCAGGGAGGGGAGGCTGGCATAGACTGTTAATAAAGGTCAGGATGGTTGCTGTTGCCTTGAGTACTTTAGCTGGTGTAGAATTGCAGTCTTCATTTTTATCTTCCAGTATTTTGTCACATTAATTCACATTTAAAAATTGTCTTTAACTTTTATCCTATTCACCTTTAAACTTTTCTTCTGTTTGCTGTAGTATCTAGTCAGCTTAATGTTGAACTTGTGTGTAATACTCTCTCCCTTGCATATTTCACTTTCACTGTTTACTGGTTTCTAAGTGCTGGTGAGGGATCCCTTCATGTGGTGGCACTGATATGAGTGGGTGATGGAGCTGCCTGGTTATACATCCCTCAGCTGCCTCCCTCTTCCCCAAAAGGAAGATGATGGAGCGCAGAAGGGCAGCCTCATTCTGCAGTCCACTGAGTTCATGTTTCAGATGAACCTGGGGCTTCACCAACTACTACTACTACCTCTGTTACTGGTACTAATACTTGATTCAGTCTTACCCCATTCTTAGGTGTAAAAAAAAGGTCAATGGTTATAGTAATGATGATGATGATTAATATTATGATGGTGACACTATGACAGGTATCAGAAGGACGAGGCTGAGACCTTCACATACGACGAGAGTGTGATGGGTGAGTCCAGGAATGTGATGGACCGCTGGATCCTGTCGTTCACCCAGTCCCTCCTGTCGTTCGTGCACCAGGAGATGGCCGCCTACCGCCTCTACACGGTCACCCCGCGCCTAGTCAAGTTCGTGGACAACCTCACCAACTGGTACGTGCGGTTCAACAGGAGGAGGCTGAAGGGGGACACCGGGAAGGAGGACTGCATCAAGGCCCTGGAGACACTGTACTCGGTGCTGCTGAGTATGGTCCGGGTCATGGCGCCCTTCACACCGTTCATCACAGAGACCATGTTCCAGAACCTGAGGCGGGTGCTCAAACCTGGTGCTCTGGGCAAGGTTAGTGCCATACACCTGCCTTGATGATAGTAGTAGTACTAGTTGTGTCCCAGGCAGTCAGGCCGAACAGCCCCGAGTCCCTAAGGAAGGCCATGGCAGAGACCGGGCTTTCCCACAGAGCTCTCGTGGAGTGTATTTTGTGTTGTTGGCATAGGTGATTGTGTGTAATGCAGTCTTCCTTAAAGTGCTTAGTAGTGTGGGGTGCTGTGTTGCATCCTGGACAGGCATCAGCGACGGAGTCATCCAGCCTCTTCCAGTAACTCAAGAGGGCTGGATGATGCCCACATCTCAGACAGGGTGTTTGATGGTAGTTTATGTGTTGAGCCAGGATTCTAGGGGCCTGAATGGTGAGTGAATGGATATGTGGCCCAGTTCATTGGACCTTGTTGTTAATTAGTTCTCCCACTGTCATATTCTTTCCTTTTCCTGCCTTACTACACCCCATCTGCAGGTGGGACTAAAAGGCAGCATGATGGTAGATTTAGATGTTAACTTTGCCATTTACCGGGGATGACAGTGGCTGTGATTAGTTAAGTTTCTGTCTAGAGACCATCATACAAGCATGTGTAGGTGATATCACTTACGTCAGTGCCCCATCACCAAGCATCATCAGGGTGGTAGCGATGGGGCAGTATGTCACCACCAATGCCCTGGGCTATGAAATCAGCCATCCTGCCATAGTATATGGTGTCCTGGGGTACAAGAAACCATTTGGCATGTCACCAGAGTACAGTTACCTGAAGTTAGTACTACAATGAGTGAGTGGATGGTATGTCTTCCAGGGCTTGTAAAGGCAATATATATATATAGGTTTAAAAGAAAAAAATTAAGGTTATCATGATGTCTGATTGACTAAGTGCTTTTATTAGGAACAAGGAACTTAAATATAAAATGTTTATACTTGTACAGTACTTGGGTATATTATACAGGAACCTTCAGTAGAAAGAGGCAGTATTGTTTGTGAATATTATCATTTTTAAAGGCAGAGTTAGGATTCCAAGGGCTTGAGTGATGAGTGAATGAGACTATGGCCCATTTAAATGTGCTTTCTGTTAATAGTTCTCCCTTTCTCATTTTAGTTAATTAATTTATTAATTAATTATTTTTATATATTTTTTGTTTCATGGACTTAGCTTCACTTCACCCTTGGGTGGGAAAAGAGGCTGTGATGATGATGATGGCGTGAGTAACTTTAGTACATTATTTTGAGAAGGCTAATTAAATATCGTTCTTACTGGTGCAGGGTGATACAGGGTCGGTGCACTACCTGTCTGTGCCACAGCCGGTGGAGGGCCTGATCTGCCGTGACATAGAGGAGTGTGTCAAGGTGTTGCAGAGTGTGGTGGAGCTGGGGCGTTACCTTAGGGACAAGGTCAACAGCCCTGTCAAGTACCCACTTCCGGAGGTGGTTGTCATCCACAAGGACCAGAAGATTCTCGACGATGTGCTACGACTCGAGGGCTACATCAAGGAGGAGCTTAATGTCAAGACCGTGACCATCTCCACAGACAAGGCCAAATATGGAGTGGCACTTAAAGCAGACATGAACTTCAAGGCCCTGGGAGCGAGACTGAAGGGGGACGTCAAGAGAGTGCAGCAGAGGGTTGGGGAGCTGACGGACGTGGAGATCCAGGAGATGCTCAACACGGGGTCCATCGATATCCTGGGCCATACAATCGATGCTGCCGACCTTAATGTTAAATACAGCTTCAGCGGGGAGAAAGCCACGGAATTGTCATCAAAGTATGAGGCCCATGCGGACAATTCGGTTCTCATCCTCCTCGATACCACGCCATCCCAGGAGATGCTGGATGAAGGTCTGGCCAGGGAGGTGGTTAACAGAGTGCAGAAACTGAGGAAAAAGGCAAAGTTGGTGCCCACGGATGAAGTGACGGTTTGGTACGAGGTGGAGGAGGGCAGCGAACTGGCCCGCATCGTCACCTCTCACTGCGAGTACATTGAGACGTCCACCAAGACCCCCTGTAAGCCCATTGCCAGGAAGGACAGCTCCCCTGTGCTGATTGAGGAGGCATTTAAGATCAAGGACTGCACACTGAAACTCATCATCACAAAGGGCTTCTGTCAGGGATGGAGTGCTGGAGTGGCAAGCAGTGGAGTGAGTGGCAGTGAGGGAGTGGCCTGCCCTTGGGTGAATATCATACTGGATGGAACTCCAAGATTCGGGTCAACCAGCTGTAGTGCCACCTTGCTGCTTGAAAATCCCCTGGGCAGTCTGGTTATTACGTCCTGCCAGCAGGTGAGGGAGTAAAGGGTGGGGGGCAGGAGGATGGGTGAATGTGTGGAGTGGAGACAGGGTTCCGGGGGCTTGAATGGTGAGTGAGTGAGTGTGTGACCCAATTCATTGAACATGGTGTTGATTAGTTGCCCATCTCTCTCTCTCTCTCAGTGGTGAAGATATGATGATGGTGGTGGTTGGGGAATGATAATGATGATGATGATGATTGATAACAGTAGTCATCATGATAAGGTGTTGGTGATGATGATAGTGGTAGTGGTGACGATGATGGTGGTAGTGGTGGTTATGATGATGAATGATGGTGGTAGTGACAGTGATAATGATAACTGATGATGATGATGTTAACAGGTGCTGGAGGAGGCACGTGGCATCTTTGGCTTCCCCATAGGGTCTGCCAAGCTACACATGGAGAGGAAACTGGTGGACAGCAAGACACCGGTATCCACACTGGCCGGGAAGACACTCGTTATCACCTACGCCAAAAACAAGGCTCCCGTCGGCACATCAGCAGTGAAGCCGTATAGCAAGTGAGTTAAATGGGATGATGGTATTTTTGTACAGTGTTTCTTTTTGTTTGTAAAGGTCTCCACGCTGCTCAATCTCTAGCAGCATCTCTATTCAGTCCCTTATCCCTGACGTCACACACTATGACCTCATCCCAGGTCCTTTTTGGTCTTCCAACTCCATCCTCAGTGTTCACACCTCCCACCCTCCACATCCAGTCGTCATCCTCCATCCTCTCCATATGCCCAGATTGTCTCAGTCTAACCCTTCTCATCACACCACTAATACATTTAAGTCAGCTTTTTGTAATGTTAAGAGACAGGTTCATCCCCCCATAACATTTGGGTATTTTCCCCTTTATAGGACAGCTGTCTGATGTACACAGGAAGGTCCAGGGTGGGGTCTTTGTGCTTTGAACTAATATAGATGGTTCAGTGAGACAAGTGAAAATATTACGCAGGAGAGACACAGGTCGGAGCTTAAACTCCCCATTTTCTCTAACGTGTCAGGCTACACAGAACCCATCTTCAGAGAGATCGGTTCTGTGTAGCCCAAATCATTAGAGAAAATACAGAATTCAAGCACAAACCTTTTGCTCTCTCCTGCCCAGCATTTCCTCTGTGTAGCAGTGTTCCTAAGCCCCATTGCCTTGATACAGTTATTAGATACCTGATGGTGTAGTGAGTTATGGCACGACACTCAGATGTGGTGCATATGGATCCACTTCCAAGGGGTGGTTGGGGTTTGTTACTCTTCTATTGGCACTCAGGCAAGCACTTAGTCACTTTTTCCTTAAATGTCTGGAATAAACCGAAGCCCCAGTACTCCTGATGAGGCAGTACTGGATCGGACGATGGATGAATGAATGAATAGATGGAGAGGCAGGGAGCTGGTGACTTTCTGTTGACTTTCTGTTTTATACACTTTAATAAAAATCACTTCATACTGTATATATAGTGTACTGTATTATTTGATATTTCTCATACATGTGTGCTTTCTCTCTCTCTCTATCTGGACCTTCCATCACCTCATCTGTTAGCTGTGAAGTAGGATAATTTGGTTAGGATGATGGTAATTCATTGGCTGTCATTACTCGTGTTGCTCTCACACACACATCGTTGTCATTACAGATTCGTAAATGTAGAAGGTAACGGCAAGAAAGGGTGTGTGTTGTTGGAGAATCCGTGTGGCTCTGGCTTCCTGACCTATAGTGCGTTCACCAGTGTCCTACAGAAGCTTCATAATTGCCCCGCCCTGCCTGCCGTTTTCACCGACCCTGCCAGGACTAAGCCGCTGCAGCTCAATGGTGGCACTCTGGCCAAACTTGCCGGCACCACTGTATACGTTTGATGATGCTTTGTCTTCTTAGTGACGTGGTAGGTTGGATTTTACTTGTCAGGCCTTATTACCAAGTACAGTTAGTGGTAGGCAGTGGTAACCATCATCCACTCCCATCATGTTGTGATGCCTACTTCTTCTTTCACCTTTATCATTCCATTTTCTCTGTCTCCCCTCCTTTTGTCCCATTCCCCCAAGCTTTCCAGTCTCTTTCCACTTAAGGTGACTCTGCACTGAGCGACAGGCCCAGTGGCTCCCTGTAACCCGGGAAACCATTTACAGTGCCGCATCAATTGGTTTCGTATTGCTTATAAAGGCTCCAACATGTATGCACTGGCTGTGATCACCTGATGACGGCTCTCCATGCCGCTCGATCTCTGGCAGCCTTCCCATAACCAGATAATTGGGTGTTACTCTTAGTCTATCTATCTATCTATCTATAGCCCGACGCCCTAATCCCGCAAAGGGTGGCCGCAGACAAAACGCCTCCAAGTCACTCTGTCACCCACCATTTGACTCCCCTCCCCCCAACTCACCCCCTTAGTCTAAAACTGACAATTTCTTTCATAATAATAGGTTAACATCAGAATATGGTGCTAGTCACAAAGAAGTGCTGTGGAAAGGACATTCAGACCTAGTGTTGTCTTGTTTTGTCAATAATGTACAGGAAATAAGCTGCAAAGGAACAAAAACCTTTGCCAAGCTGAAGTGAGCAACCTATAGTTTACCACTGCTGTACAGGTGTTTTCTGCATTACAGGTGGGAAAGTTCAGCCCTGATGGTAGAGTGATGACCAGACCTGGAGCAGAGGTGAAGCATCAAGTGACATTATGCTTTGTTTCAGCCAGAGTTGAGATCGCTGTCCCACCAAACGAATACACGCTGGACCCTGATGTGTGAAGCAGCTGACCAACTTGAGTGCTAATTGACAAATGGTTAATCTGTTGCACATGAACGGTGTTGAGTTGGGCAGTCCCAGTACAGTGGTAACATTTGTGGAATGTGATATACCTGATAAATGTATTAATTTGGAAAAAATGTAGGAATTACAAATATTGATTAATTATGTAAGTGGTAGAGTAGCTAATTTAAAATCACAGCCTCACCCTCACGTGTTAGAGTTAGATGTAGAAAGTTCTATTTATAATACTTGCAGTAGCATACTAACATTTTGTATTACATGCCAGGAAGTAATTAATTTTTTCAGTTTGCCATTGGAACAGTCTCATGTCCAAGTTTGGTTCACTCATGACCTGAGAAGCATAAATAAAATTACATACTGATAGTCCCTGCTGTTTTTCTTGCCCCTGGTAGAAGATTATGCTGTCCTGAAGTTGTGAAGTGTAATGCAGATCTTTAATTGTCAATGGTTATGTGGGATATCTGTGGTTATAAGCTTAAATGTCGGGACCAACTGCCTAGCCCCAGGCTCCTACGCTCTTCATGGGGCAATGTAGGACTGGATGATGGATGGATAAGCTCTGGTACTGGTCACCCTTCATTCCATGTTATACTGTACAGCCTACATTCCACGTCATACACCCTTCACTCACGTCGTACACCCTTCATTCCACATTATACACCCTTCATTCCATGTTAAACACTCTTCATTCCACATCAGCAACAATATAAGAATGTCAAGTAAGTTCCAGCTTCATCACAACCTTCAGAAATTATCACAGAATATGGGAGCTTGCATTCCACTTTGGTTTAGTCATACTTTTACATTTACACAGTTTATCTAAGACTTGTTGTGGCCCCAGGTTCATGTAAAATGTGAACCTGGTGGACTGCAGGCTTAAGCTGCCCTTTTCTTTTTGGTGGATAGGGAAGTAGTCAGAACAGTTTAACTAGGCAGAGGAGCCCTTCTACCATGCTGGTGGCACCACATGAAGGTGTGCCTCACCAGTACTTAAGACAGTTGTAATAGGATTTATTAAGTTTAATTTTGCACCAAATATTAACCAGTGCTGGGATACACAAATGCATTTATCATCCATTCCCTGTCATAATTTCAATTTTGATTTGCAGGAGGGACGAGGGAGTTGTCAAATTTCCCTCTTTCACCTGTTCTAGCTTCATAAGTCTAGAGGAGATGAACATTACAACAGGTTATAGCTATTTTCTACTGCATGATCACTGAAAGGAATGCAAAATCTTCCCTTGTCTGATTCTTTCTGCAAAACCATATCCAGATTATGAGTGTGATCAAAGAGTATCCCATTCCAGTAGTTTATTTACATATATATATATTTCTAATGATTAGCTTCATATTCACATTAATCTCCTGCCACAGCTCGGAATCCTGTTTGGGGCCATGTTAGCTGACAGATGGCATGAAACATAAAATTGTGAATGTTTGCACTTATCGGGTAGAGTCAGGATTCCATGGCCTAGACTGGGGAGTGAATTGGGCAGACTTCTGGGGAGTATCTTCTGTTTTGCTCCCTGCACACTACCTTACCTTGTCATTAGGTGGGAAAGATATCTGGTTGTTGTTCATAAGCAAATAGAGTGTACTGTGGGACAAGTAAAAAATCTTTGGCACAGGAAGCACACTATCATTAACTCAGTCCACTCACTCAATGTGCTGCTGCTCTTGGGTGACAGCCCTTTACTCCCTTCCTTCTTTCCTTCCTCTTCTGTATTTCTCTTCTTCATTCTTTCCTCTTCTTCTGTCTACAGGTAACTCTACATTGAGTGATAAGCCAAATGTGTTTCCTGTACACCAGGAAACCATTTACTATGCTGGGTGGTAACCATACAACCAAATTAGGGCACCTGGTGGTTTAGTGGGCAATTAAGGCATCCAGCTGGATTGAGCTTGTGCAGGTTCATATCCAAAGCGTGGCTGGGGTTTACTGCTCACGTAATGCCACTCAAGGATGAATGAGGCTGGTCACTCTCATCTTATATGTCAGGACCAACTTGCATAGCCCAGTCTTCTACACTCCTCATGGGGCAACACAGGATTAGATGATGATTGAACGATGAATGAAACTATTATTGATGACAGTACGCTATATGTTAAGTGGCACGCACAACGTAAATGAGTTTGTTATTTAAGTACAGCATAGAGACTGATGAGGCTTGGGTATGATTTGAGCACCGAGATGGTTGGATGAATCATGTATGAAGGAGCACGTGAAGCATCTAGTTTCCCACTTTAACCTGACAGTCGACAAAGTGACGATCTGGCATGTGTACGAGGTTTTTTTTTAATGCGAGGAAGAAGGAACCAAAGGCCATGAGCCCGCAATAACAGTTCCCTCCAAGAGAAAAAACAAAATATAGTAGAGAGCCAAATTCAAGATCTGTATATAGGAGATTACCCCCAAAAAATGTGCAGATGGCGTCACGTTTAAGGGGCTTCAGTGATGTAAGGCCAACACTGGGCATATTGCTAATGGCTCTCCCTGTTTCATAACTTTTTTAAAATACTGTATATATCTGATCTCACCCCATCCATAAGTGGGGAAAAAAGGTGATGATGATCATGATTTATTGTACCAAGTCATGGATGATGAATGATTACCATTTTTTTTTTACTTGAATATGACTACAGTGGCAGTTGATGTGATAAAATGACCAACTTCCTGATATATTTAATAATTTACTATATTAAATTTAAATTACACTATCAAAATTCTTCTGTTTAAAGGGAATATACAAAAATGTAAAAGTAACAGTTAAGAACTTAATTTAAAAAAAAAAAAAGTGACAGTTTAAAACAATTTAATGACAGCTCTTCCTCCGTCAGGTAGTTCTTGTTCACCGGAGCACACTTCAGCCCATCCTTGGGTGGGAGAGATGTTGGGATGGTGGACACGATGATGCCAATATTGTATAAATGATTAAAACACTATGTCACTCCCATACAACACACACATACATTATTTACATCCTACTGATATCACAACTACTGTCTTGTGGGCAGGTAGAGGAACCCATTATCCACTCCCTTGTTGTAGTGTTGCCTTTGGGCGACTCCACACAGAGTGGCAGGTCTAATGGTTTCCTGTAACACAGGACACCATTTATAATGCTGGGTGGTAACCATATAACCATATTACAGGGTGATGTAGAGCCTACTACAGTGCCCCTGTTAACTGGCTGGAGGGACACAAACGCAGCGTCCATCCGGGAACCAAATCTTCACTCTTCCCCACACCTTGCTGTGGCAAGGCACTGTCTGCCACAAGGAACGTTGGTTTACTGTACAGAAGAGCCCTGCAAGGGTGATTGCTTGCCTGTGGGTGATGGGTCTGCTCAGCCAGTCAGACTGGGGTTGTCATACTGCTACACAACTACTGCCTGCATTCCATCAGATGTGCAGGTACACTTGGTTGCTGCTGCCACTGTAATGTTTCAGTTCATCGCCACGCAGAGACAACATCTCGGAGTCAAGAGTTGGTCCTTTCTTGGCCTGAAAAAAGGAAGCATGAAGGTGCATCAGTATGGGTAACAGCTTCATCCTGGATAATTCAAGCTAAGATAATTTCAATTTTTGCCTTCCATGTCTGGACAAAGTGGCCTAGCACTGGCCCCTGCTGCCTTGATGGGGCAATACAATTCTGGAACATAGATGGAAGTCTAACTATCTATCTATTGCCAGATGCCTCAATCCCGTTTGGGGTGGCCACAAACAAATCGCCTCCAAGTCGCCCTGTCCACCGCTATTTCACTGCCCTGCTCCCAATTCACACCCCCTCTCTCATATACCTCTCCACCCCATCCCTCCATCTCATCCTCGGCCTCCCCCTCCCTCTTCCCCCCTCCACCTCACTCACATACACTCTCTTCATCAGTCTTTCACCCTCCATCCTCTCCACATGGCCAAACCACCTCAGTGTGTTCCTAATAATGCTTCCTATCACATCCACATCCACACCACAACGCTCCTTTATATCCTCATTTGTCAGCCTGTCTCTCCATGTGACTCCACAGGCTCCTCTTAAATAACTCATTTCCACTGCTCTCACTCTTGACTTGTGTCCTTCCAACAATGTCCAAGCTTCACTTCCATGCGTTAGAGTTGGTATCACAATACTGTCATGTAGTAACTTTTTCACTTCCTGATGACAATGATCAACTCTTTTCAGCTCAACTGATGGCCAGAGGAGTCAGACTGGGGGGGCTGATATGACTAGTAACCAAGGAGACTCTTTCTCACCTCATAACTAAGACTCAGAATTTAATGCACTGGCCAAGTTTCAGCAGGTGAAGGGGGGGGGGGTACCTGACTAGAGAGAGATTACAATATGGAACTGTTTGAAACTATCTTATATTTGGCACAACATTTTTTTTTTTTTTTAATACAACTATAATTTAGTAAAACAACCTGGCAGTGATGAACATTTCAAGGGATAAGGGAAACTTTTTCAACCCTTCTGTAACACATTCACCTGAACAAAATCATCTTACGACAGCAGGAGAAATAGAGTCAAGTAACTGACTGGATTTACAGAGGATAAGAGGGTTAGTAAACAGTATACTGGATTTACAGAGGATAAGAGTTAGTAAATAGCACTCTGGATTTACAGAGGATAAGAGGGTTAGGAAACAGCATACTGGATTTACAGAGGCTAAGAGGGTTAAACTCATTACAGCCTGGGAATCAAGAAGATGAAATAGCATGTTTTTGGCTGCGCTGAAATGGGCAAAACATAATAGGAATAACAGATACCGCACATACCTTTCCCATGGCCACTCTCTGCCAGCAGTGTTGATCACAGTTGGAACACGCTTTCCTGGGCAACTTATCCAACGATGAGGTTCGTCTTTTGCAGTTCTTGCACTCGAAAAATCTCTTCTTGGCTTTGACGGTCTTTAGCGGATGGTTCTCCTCCCGACAAAAGTCCGACGCAGATTCTGATAAGTACCTACACTGAAAATAATAATAATAAAAATAAATATGTAAATATATGCAGAACTAAATGGTCATCATCATCATCATCATCCAGACCTCCTTTCCCACCCTAGGGCAGGATGAGGAGTAACAATGTCCAGACAGCCTAAGTTTGCCTAGTCCAATGGGCCACACTTCCATTCACTCACCATTCAAGCCCCTGGAACTAAATGGTAACAAAATTATCAAAGAGAGAAGAATGAAATAACTGAATGAGTGATTGATGAGGAGGAGAAATGACTACTGATGATGTGTTTCAATAACCAAGTAAGACATTAAAGGTTGTGTGATTTATGTGAATGACTTTAAAATGAGAGAGGGGGGTGTGAGTTGGGAGCAGGGCAGTGAAATGGCGGGGGACAGGGCGACTTGGAGGCGATTTGTTTGTGGCCACCCCAAACAGGATTGAGGCGTCTAGCAATAGATAGATAGACAGATAGACTTTAAAATGAACATAGTGTATTAAAATATTAGTATGTAGGGATGAGGGGTCTCCCAATCTCAATAAATACATCTGGAAGGAAATTATCATCATCATCATCATCACCATCACCATCATCCAGACTTCTCCCCCCTCACCCCCCAAGGATGTGATGAGGTAGGGTGCAGGGAGTAAGGAAAATCCTGATAGAAGGTTAAAAGCTACAGAATGTGGTGAATGGTTTTGGCGTATTCGATAGAGCCAGGATTCCAGGGGCTTGAATGATAAGTGAATGGAAGCGTGTCCCACTGGACTGGGCAAATTTGGGCTGTCTGGTCTGGATGATGATGATGATTGATGATTGATGATGATGATGATGATAAAGTCTTCCTGGTTAATGGTCCACACACTCACTCCCTCACCACTCATATCACGGAATCCTGACTCCACACCACAGGCATCAACATCCACACTGACACACCCTGTACCATTCATCAGCCAGAGTCAAAAATACTCCAACAGAATATTTTCATTCATTCATTGCCAGACGCCATGTATCCCAAACAGGGTGGCCAAGGGCTTAGAGTTAATTGTTTTACAGGGAGGGGCACTAATCCTCCACCAACCCCACTTGACACGTAGGGAGAACGTTAATGTCACCCAGTAAAGGACTTGTGCGCGGTAAGAGGTCAGCAACACACCTTCAAGCAGGCATACGCAGTGGTGGGAATCTCCATTACTGAAGCCATTTTCTCTTCCAGCATCTCTTTCTTCTCCAAACCCTGGTAGTATTTGTCTAAGGCTTCATTCTCAACCGCCTGGAATGAAGGTTTGCGATAGAGACATGTCATGAAGAAATATCCAGTACTTGATGCATGCAGAACAAATCTTAATGTATGAAAGATGTCTTCTTAATATCCTTTACTAAAAATGCTTCTAAAAAATTGGGACTTCTGTACCGAGTTCGTGAGTTCTTCACTGACGAGCAGATGGCCACAATATACAAAAGTATTCACCACCCTATGGGAAGATATTAGTGTGTCTGGCTGTACACTTGATATAAACCTTCCCTCTACTAGTGTGTATTTGAGATGGTTTGATATTCCCAGTATGTATTCATCACACTATGGGAAGATATTAGTGTGCCTGCCTGTACACTTGATATAAACCTTCTCTCTACTAGTGTGTATTGATATTCCCAGTATGTATTCATCACACTATGGGAAGATATTAGTGTGTCTGGCTGTACATTTAAACCTGCCAGCCTCATACTTACATCAACCAAGTTCGTGTGGCGGGACTTCTGCTCCACCATGGCCTTGAACGTGTCAGAGTTCACATCAAGGCTGCCCAGTTTCGATCTTGGCGCGTCATCTGCCATGGCTGCTGTCAGTTTCGATGTCTGGCTGGCTGCCTCACCATCTGTAAAATGGGATGGAGTGAAATGGCAGGGGACAGGGAAACATGGAGGCGATTTGTCTGTGGCCACCCCTTACGTTACCAAGGCGTCTGGCAATAGATAGATAGATAGACAGATAGAGTGATAGTTAGATAGATTGATTGATAGCTAAATTTTGCAAGTTCTAGCAAAGATTAACACTATAGTGTTCCTCCTCGTAACATAGGGTTTGGGTGGAGTCACCCCCTCCCTACACTATTGCCATGTTTCCTAACCCTACGATGTATAACGCCTGTGGTTTGTGTAGTAGGAATGATACATAAACATAACTCATACTAATATAACTGTAATGAAAGTGCTGACATGTATCAAGGAAGAATAAAACTATTCTGCATACTATATTATACGATAATAGAGAAACGTGGCATAAAAATTTGGCAGTGTTGCTCTAAAAATATTCTAATTATTATTTACTTCCCCAACACTTCTAACATTGCTAATTAATTTAGCAAGTATAATTGCAAGAAAATTTGAAGGGATAAAAGTGGGAAGAGGCGATCCTTTCATAATTAAAATAAATATATCAAACAGCTCTGGGGTGGCAGCACTCACGCGACACGTGTTTGTGTGTACGCTGTGGGAGGTCACCAACCCCCTACAGGATTTAGGCCTATTGGGGAAACCTCTATAAAAAAAACGCGCCGTGACTTTTACCTCAAGGGTGGTGCGGAAATAAAGTCAAAATTATAATCCATACATAAAAATGGAAGTAAAAAACCATGGATGACACATAACAAAATCTAGCGAGAGAGAGAGAGAGAGAGAGAGAGAGAGAGAGAGAAATAATAATAATAATAATAATAATAATAAAACTTTATTTCCACTAAACAGTGGGTATTCTTATACATTATACAGTAGTACAGCATACAGTATGAAAGTTCTATACACAATATAATACAAGTTGATACATATGGTGGAGAATAGTGACAGAGAGGTAAATGGTTTAAAAGGTGTGGGGACACTTAGGTTAAAAATAGATCAATTAAGGGATTTAGGAACGAAGGCAGTGGGAAGGATTAAGACAGATGGGATTGTAAGATTAGGGAGTTTGAGCAATAGGGTAGAATGTATGCTCTCAATAAAAGTATAGCAATTATCAACGGCTAATTATTATACAGGTGTTGATGGTGGGGGTCTATATTTATAGGAGGTGTTGGTGGTGGAGGTATAGCGGGTGTTGTTGATGGGGGTGTTGTTGGGGGTAGGGGTATAGGGGGTGTTGGTGGCAGGGGTATAGGGGGTATTAGAAAAACGGAGATCACAAGAGGGAAACAGTGTCAAGGTCATCGCTGATGGAGAGGTCAGCTCGGAAACGTGGCAACAGTGCAGGGAGGGGGTGACTCCACCAAAACCCTACGTTTCGATCTGTCAGACTATAGTATATGATGCTAGTCACAAAGAAGTGCTATGAAATGCACATCGAACTAGAGCATTGCGTTATTTTGCTCTTAACAACATGAAATAAGCTACCAAAGGACGAGAATCTGGGCCGGGTTAAGGTTAAAGGGATGCAGATTATGAGGTGTCCATCTGTTCCTGTTATGGTTACCACCCAGCGCAGTAACTGGTTTCCTGGGTAACATGAAACTATATGGCCTGACACCTACTGTTAGAGTCGGAGGAAGTGCTGAGTCGTTGCTGCACTTTGCTCTGGAACTCCGGGTCAGCAGATTTCATTCGGTTCTTGACTGCATTAGGATCTTTGGCTTGGATGCCTCCCTTCTTCTGTAGCACTGCCATCGCCCGGACCTGTCAGATTAGAACACAGTCAATGTTTGGGTGACACTAGACTTATATCTATTATCATTATTATTATTATTATTATTATTATTACTATTATCATTACTGGTATTATTATTATTATTACTATTATTCCTGGTATTTTTGTTATTATTATTATTAGTGATATTAATGGCACCCATATAACCAAAAAGCTCCACTGCCCAATTATACAATGCCTCTCAGTTCCCTCCCTATTCCCCAACAGGAGGCTTGACCGCAAGAAAATGGCAGCTTCAGTCTGCAAACCACCTAGTTCACGTACTTATGAACTTGGGGTTACAACGACTATAACAACTACTACTACTACTGTTTAGACTACTACTACTACTACTACTTCTATAAGCTACTACTATCACTACTTCTACTACTACTACTGACAGAAACATGAGACTGATCTACCTGTTTGCCAGTTCTGTTAGTGTATACCACCCTCTCTCCTCATTGCTGCTCTTCATCCATCCATCATCCAATCCTACGTTGCCCCATGAGGAGCGTACGTGCCCGGGGCCAGGCAAGTTGGTCCCGACATTTAAGATCAGAGTGTACAGGAAACCATTTGGCTTGTCACTCAGTGTAGAGTCACCCACAGGTAGAAGGATGAGGGAAGAATGAAGGATAGAAAGGCAGAAGAGGCAGTGTAAAGTCACCCGTAGGCAGAAGGATCAGGAAAGAATGAAGTTACGCAAGACAGAAGAGGAAGGAAGCAAATATGGAAGGAGGAGAGGAAAGGGCAGACACCCGAGAGCAGCACTACGTCGAGTGAGTGGATGGTGAACGCCCCCACCTACCACCTTTTACCTTTGCCATGTCTGGTTTCTGTGGCGGTGGTGGTGGTGATATCTCCAGGTCAATGTCCCCCCCTGGTGTCACTCCCCGACCCAGCCTGGGGCCCACTGGGGGAGAGGGTTTTATGGAGGGTTGACTGGGCTGAGGGGATGGAAGGACTGGCTGTGATACGGCCTTCCCTTGTTGCTGAAGAGGATAGAAGAAAGAGTTGTATGAAAGCCAAGACAGAAATAACACAAAATGACACATAAATGGCATAAAATCTGATACACAAACACAAAAAGACTCAAAAGACAGACACATAACACAAATAAGACACATAAATGGCATAAAATCTGATACACAAAGACACAACACAATGATTTACAATACCAGTGATAATCCTATTGAAATATCAGACAACATTACAGCAAGAAGCACTGTAATGTACTGTAGTCCAATGCTGCCTGACCAAACAAGAGAAAAAATGGGAGAAATGGAGTTCCCCCGAGCTAAGCCCTGTATTGGACTATATAGCCCCGCTAGGGTTACAGGAGGGAGCTACCCCTCCCGGCACGGCAGCCCGGGCGAGGCTCGAACTTGCAATCCCCCGATCACAAGTCCAGCGCGCTACCACTGTGCTACCGCGCCCCCCTGACCAAACAAGAGAGGCAGCACTTGCGAACACATGCATGACATTTCTCATACTTTGATTCCAGTACGGATTTCTATTTTTATTTTTTTTTAAATAACAGAACTCCTCACCCTGCCCTTGGGTGGGAGAGGAGGTCCGGATGATGATGATGATGATGATTTAATAACAGAACAGAGGAAATTACAAATGAATAATAATCCATACACCAAATTACTGGTGTCCTCCATTCATAAAAAATCTGTAAGTACCGGTATATGTTTGTATCTATATACTGCCAGACGCCTTAATCCCGTAAGGGGTGGCCACAAACAAATCGCCTCCACATCACCCCGTCCCCCACCATTTTGCTGCCCTCCCCCCAGCTCACACACCCCTCTCTCACAAACCTCTCCAGTCCATGCCTCCATTTCATCTTTGGCCTCCCCCTCCCTTCTATGAAAAGAATTGCATAACAAACAAGCAAGACGTCACTGTGGTGGTTCTACACTCATCTTTCGGTAGTTTACACACTCATCGTTTTACACGTTTGGGGCTGTGGTATCATTTAAAAGGATTTAGTTGAACATCTGAAAAAGGTGTCTTGGAATTACAGGCTCAAATGCATGCAGAGTAATTTTCAGGAATGGGCTCAGAAATGCGCTATAAAGGCATGAAGCTGTGACAATTAACACTGGCACAGGAAAACACCAAAAAGAGAGAAAAAGCAAAATATTTTCCCGTTAAGAGATATAAAGATCCCCCTGCCTCACCGGACCAACAGCTTGTCACATCACATATGAATCACACAGGCTTACGGAAACACTTCTTATAGGCAAACATCCTATACTGATAATCTCTCACTCTAAACTACTTCCCTAGCCACCCAAGGAATACGGTAAACTGTGGCCCCAAAGGAATGTGGTAGACTGTGGCAGAAGGACAACTTAAGCCTGCAGTCTACTGGGTTCACATTTGGGATGAACCAGGGGCCACAACCACCGCCACCGCTCCTTCTCACCTGCAGACGCCTGGCCTGAACATCCCGGTGAGTCATACTGAGCAGATCCTTGGCCGACACACTGACTATAGCGCCGGCCTTCTCCTTCTTGGCCACCTCCTCCTTGGCCATGTGACGCAGCAGGTTACGGGCACCGGGGGTCGGCGCCAGCAGCATGTCACTCCTGTAGGGGCGTTATTATAGTCGCAGCGCACGACTCTAAGGTTGTTGTTATTGTGCTCTGGCAAACTACCCCCCAACAGCGCATCCGATTTTGTGTATAATATGAGACGCATGTGATTCATGTATAATAATGTGATTCGTGTATAATAATATGATGCAAAATCGGATGCACTTTTGAATGGTAGGTTGCCGGGGTACGATAATGACAACCTGATAGTCGTGCGCCGCAACTATAGTAGCAAAATTGAGACTGCAGAGGTGTGGGGAGGCACCCTTTGTTTTTGTGTAGTAATTTCTCAGTTGGTGAACATTATAGAACGTATCTGACCTTTGACCTTTTTCTATAACACTGCTAACTATGTGATATGCAGGAAAGTTTGTAATAATCTCAAACGATAGGGTGTTGTGGAGCTGCCCTGTTCTATAAATGTCCCTCAGTTTCAATCCCCTGCCTCTCCCATGAAAGAAGGATGATAAACTGAAGAAGGTGGGCAGCTCTGGTCTGCAGTTCACTGGGATCATGTTCAGATGTGCCTAGAGTTGCTGCTGCTACTTATACCACTACTACTATTACTTAGAACAAATACACTATAAAAATTCAGAAGATTGTAGGCATGAGTCTCCTTGGTTAGTAGTCAAATCAACCTTCCACTCTGACAACACCTGAACTAAACTGACAGGGGTTACGGGAAACACACAACGTTAACTCACAGAGGATTGTTCTTCTGCACCACCTCCTGCACTGCATTAATCTCCCCATCACTCATGTGTCTCAGGGTGAAGGATTTGCGCTTGTCTTCCTCCTTGAGTTCCTCTGCCTTCAGTTTGAGCTTGAGTGAGTTGAGTGTGGCCAGGTCCTTGCCTCTGTTGGCCTGGGCGAGTTTCCTGGCCGAGGGTGCTGGGGCTGGGGATGTGTATAGCTGGCCACCATAGAATACCTGCGTAATGTAACAAGAGAATGGAGAGATTCAGTGATGATGACGATGATGATGATGATGATGATGATGATGGTGATTACGACAACCACAATGATGATGATGGTGGTGGTGGTGATGATGACTGTGATGATGATGATGATGACTTTGATGATGATGGTAACATTGATGATGATGATGATGATAATGATAAGTGTGGCCAGCTCCTTGCCTCAGTTTGCCTGCAGTGTATGAGGAAAATGGAAGGACTTGGTATTGATAGCTGTAAGTAACCAGAATAGTGAAAGGTTAATTCTGACAATCACTCTCCTGCCAAGAAGGTCAGATCTGGTTATGCAGTGGACCTCTTTTTCTTTTCTTTTCTTTTAATGCAAGAAAGAAGGAACCCAAGGCCATGAGTCCACAAGATTGTTCCCTCTAAGAATAAACGAAAACAAGGAGAGGATGGGGGATGATAATTGGGTGGGGAGGGTGAGAAGTGTTAATATTGGGGGTGGGGTTATGAGGGGTAGACCGAGAAAGACATGGGACGAGGTCATTAAGTGTGACCTTAGGGTTAAGGGACTGGACAGGGAGGCTGCAATGGATCGTGCAGCGTGGAGAGCCGCCATTAGGTGACCAAGGCTGACACATGCAAGCACGTTGGAGCCTTTAAAAACGAAAACGAAAACGAAGGTAACAGAGCGCCAAATCCAAGCTCCGTTCATTTGGCTACGGACTGATGAAGATGAATGATGAAGATACAACAGGCTGATGATGTAAAATGATGAAGTTAGCATCAGGACTCCACACAGTAAGACCACAAACCTGATCTTTGCCGAGCACCCTCTCCTGCAAGCGGCGTTTGGGGTCGACACGTGTGAATGATGATTGTATGTCGGCACGTTTGGATGACGTCTTCTGGTACTCGCGCTGGATGTGGTACACACAGAACTCACACGATGCCTTGTTTACGAAGGCCCGACAGCGCTGGTTTTGCTTGGTGCTGCGGGGTGTGGTTGATACTGTAAATCTTGAATTCAGATATGAAAATTATATGCACTTACAGTAATCCCTCAATTACAGACGTAAATGAGTCAAAGGCGTGTCCAGAAAGTGGATCCGTCCGAATAATGGACTTCTCTCCTGGCCTCCCTGTCGTACATAATCTAACTTTAAAAGCCAGTGTAAGAGGCCACTACAGTACAGTACCACTTACAACACTTGTTCCTACTCTACCTGTCCAGGCAGACCTATAACCATAGGCAAGCAATTACCACAGTCAAGCAGACCCATCAACCACAGACAAGCAATCACCACTGCAGGGCCTGGCCAGGCGAAGAAGTTTGCACAGCCATAAATTCCACCCAGACACACGCATTTTGTACGGATATAATGGATAAATGTATGAATAATGGTTTCGGACAGACAGATCACAGCCTCTGGGTAATGGATTGTTCAGATAATGGACTTCCAGATAATTGAGGGATTACCGTACACAGCAAGTCCCTCTCACAGACAGAGGTTGTGGGTCAGCATCTGTCTGACCCAGCAGATCCACTGACTGTAGATAAGCAACAGCCCATATAAGGCCATCCTGTTGGTTCCTTAAACCACTGGTGATATGTGTGTGTGTTCGTGTGGCATGTGCTGTGTAGTGCTCCAGTAGGCCTATGTGGGTTATGTTGTGTAGGCCTAGTGTACAGGCAGGGTATGTGTAAGCTTTGATCTCCATCCAACCCAAATCAAAGTTGGCAGCCGAGGAAGGTTGGGAGGTGCTCTGATTTATGCCCAGTTGGGTGAACCTGATAAGCTCTACCTGAGGATACTTTGAAGGGTAGCTAGATGCAGGTGATGGAAAGAATATGATAAAGACTTCATTGAGATACAAGTGGTCAAATAAAAAGGGCATGATCATAGAGCGTGACCTCAGGGAGAAGGGACTGAAGAGGGAGGCTGCCAGAGATTGAGTGGCATGGAGAGCTGCAATTAGGTGACCAAGGCTATCGTATGCAAGCACGTTGGAGCTTCTATGTACGAAATGAAACAACACAATCATCATATTCAGTACTAATGGTTATTCAACACTTACGTTCCCTTGCACCAGCCCAAGTCCTTTGAGGAACCCATTAACATCGCTCTCTGGGCGTCAAAGATGGAGAGGGAGAGGATGTCCGAGGAGGTGAAGTTGTCGCTCTTTCTGGTGAGGTTGAAAAGTTAATGGCTAAGGAGTCACTTCGGTTTGAGTATTAAAACAAACATGTATATAGTGTCACCCTCACCATCACCCTTATTCCCTCCTAAGGATAGGGTGTGATTTAAAAAAAAAAATAAAAAGTTAATGGCTATGGAGTCACTTTGATTTGTGTAATAAAACAAATATGTAAGTAGCATCACTATCAACATAACCCTTATTCCCACCTACAGATAGGATGTGATAAAAAAAATAATAATAAAATAATAATAATAATAATAATCAAGCCCCCAAATCCTAGGTTCATCTCACAGACTTAGCCATCAGTAGCTACCTATTTCACTGCATGTTTCTTTACAAATAAGTAATCATATCATTCTTTCCTGTAAGCCAGGAAACCATTTACAGCGCTGCGTGGTAACCATATACCCAACCCATACGTGTTCCCTACAAGTCAACAAGTGGGCTGGTGGAGGGTTAGTGCCCCTTCCTGTAAAACAATTAACTCAACGACAAATGGCCACCCCATTACAGAATTACAGCATCTGGCTATTGAGAGACAGATAGATTGATAGGCAGTTCTCGTGTTATAGCTCAGCATTCAAGGTGAAGTGAGAGTAAATTTACATCTAGTTACAGTGAACAAAGTGTAACAAAACTAAAATAAAACTGATGCCTTTGTAGCAACTGGATTAGGTCTGTCAGGTGCCTCTCCTTCATGATGACCTGTAATTACCGTCTCTCCATCTTGAATGCTCAGGTTTTACAAGGGATCAACACTACAATATGATATTAGTCATGAAGAAGTGCTATGGACAGGATTTTTTGCCATAGTGCTGTCTTTTTCTGTCAACAAGGTATGTTTAAGCTGCAAAAAGTAAAAAATTTGAGATGGCTGAGGAATAATAATAATTACAGTAATATCATTCTTTCCTCGTACTTCTGCCTACGGGTGACTTTACACTCCCTCTTCTGTCTTTCATTCCTTCATTCTTTCCTCTTCCTTCTGCCTATGGGTGACTCTACACTGGGTGACAAGCCAAATGGTTTCCTGTACACAGGGAAACTATTTACTACGCTGGGTGGTAACCATATAACCATATTTTCGCGCCTGGTGGTTTAGTGGGTAATTTTTGTGGTCCAATCGGATTGAGCCGGTGAAGGTTTATATCCAAGGGGTGGTTGGGGTTTATTGCTCACGTAATGCCACTCAGGGATGAGTGAGGCTGGTCATTTTCATCTTAAATGTCAGGACCAACTGCCTAGCCCTGGGCTCCTACGCTTCTCATGGGGAAACGTAGGACTGGATGATGGATGGATGGAATAATAACAATATCGTAATCATCATCATCATCTGGACTTCCTTTCCCACCCTAGGGCAGGGTGAGGAGTAGGAAAGTCCAGACAGCCTAAGTCTGCCCAATTCAATGGGCCACATTTCCATTCAATCATCATTCAATCCCATGGAAACCAGCTCCATCAGAAAGACCCCCCCAAAAAAATTTCACCACATTCTGTAGCTTCACATATACCTATCTGATAGTCAATAATAATAATAATAATAATAATAAAAATAGTAATGTTTCTTCGGTTCCAATCAACACTCCAGTCTGACTACACTTGGCTGTCAAATAAGCTGAAAGGGACTAGGGGTCTATGTCAGGTTGGACCTACACAGTAGCTACCTTTCCTTCATGATGGAGGGGTTAAGGAGTCCAACCACTGACCCAATGGAGCTCTTCCACAGGGCCTTGTGTGCACCGCTGAACAGGAACAGCGCCACAGTCTTGGTGCAGTCATTGAGGTCACTCAGCCTCCAGATGGAGTACTGCGACCCCTGCAACGTGATTCATAGCTTGTAAAACATCCAGATAGTTGTATACTTGTGCAGTAATAAACAAGCTGTGACCCCTGCAATTTGATTCACACTTTTTATTATATTCAAGATATTTGCAAACCTGTACAGTATACATAATAAGCATATCAGTACTCTCTGTATGTACAGTATTTGACATTAAATGGGGGCATCCACTAAATATTAAATGCCAGTAACAATACAACAGAACTCCTTGACATATCACCAACCTTTTGTGAAGTCTTCGGGTCACTCTTGGACACCACAACCCCAATGGTAACCCAGTCTCCCTCGATCTCACCACCTCGCAGGTGCAGCAATATAGTGGACATGCGCACCATCTTACGGCCACACATCCTCTCGCTCATCTGGTCATTGGACACTAACGGATTCCTGTGCATGGGTACAAGGGTCAGATTTTACTACTGAGCCCTTCACAAAGAGTACCGGTATATCATTCTAATTATATTCTTGCCAACTCCTGATTTTATTTAGTTAAGCTCAAGGTAATTTTCCATTTGAACAAGCTGCTATGATTTGTTACTTATCATCATCATCATCCATACCTCTTTCTTTTTCACCTAAGGATGGCATGAGGTGGTGTACAGAGACAGGGAATGAAAAAAATGACAGAAGGATCTAACCAGGTTTGCAAAACTGAATGAGTCACACACTCATTCACTTATCATTCAAGCCCCCTGAATCCTAACTCCAAAGAAGACTAAGTATAGCCTATAGTGTACTTATATAGCTACAGTAAATGGTATCTACAGCACTCACACTATGCGTAGCCCAGAGTACGAATCAATGGAGACATTTTTATCAGTGTCGGGCAGTGCATTTGCTCCGTTCTTCAGTGCCACTAGTGATCCACTGGTCTTCTTCCAGCCCCCTACTTGCAGGTCACTTCCTCTTGGCTCCTGGATTTGTGGCACTTTTGCTTTCTCTCTCTTGGTTTTCACTTCCTCCATCCTCTTCACTCTGGCCAGAATTCTCTCCCTCTGTCTGTCCTCAGCCTGACTGGATTCGTGGGCAATGCGTTTCCTGATCTCACGGCCACAGTCGTTGTATCGTTGCTCCATAGGGTTGCGATTGTCCTCCTCATCCTCAGAATCCATCTCTCCCTGATGCAGCTCACTACTCTTCTTTAGCCTCTCATACAGACGAGAAGTTTCCTCGTCCGACAGGGTTCTCGAGGTCTGTGTTTTGGATTCATGAGAGGCGTTGGTCAGCTTGGTGAATTTCCTGGTTGACGCCCCTTCATCCTCATTAAACTTCCTCTTTTTCAGCAGCTGTTGTTTGAGCATTTGCACACGTTGCTCCATTAGCTGCAACTCTTCCTCGAGGGGATCAACACTTCCACTTACATTCTGTACATTTTCCTCCTCAGTAATGGAAGTTGGCATTTTCTCAGCATCTTTTATACAATCCTGTGACTTTATATCTTCAGTGGAGTGGTTTCTGGTGAATTTGGACCGGGAGAAGGCAGCAGCGAACTTGGATTTGCTGGCGGTAGTTGTGGCTTGGTCTTCATCATCTGACATAACCAGTCCCAGCTCAGCCATAGTAGGGTGCGAGGATAGGGAGGGTGGACAGGTGGATATGGAGGCTGAAGAGGTGGAATGTAAAGGTGGGGTGGTGGATTGCGATGGGAGGGGTGGGGTGGTGGACTGTGATGATAGGGAGGTGGAAGCTGAGGAAAGGGCAATGGACTGTGAGATGGGATATGTAGGGTGTGAGGGAGAGGTTGAGGGCTGTGAAAATGATGATGTTGATGGCCGTGATGGTGATACTGAGGGATGTGGTAGTGATGTCGAAGGCTGTGGAGGTGATGAGGGCAGTGGTGGTGATGATGATGGCTGTGTTGACGCATCACCATCTTCCTCCATGTCATCATCCAACATACTGATCAAAGTGTCAATGTCTGCTAGTTCATCCATTGTCTCCAAGATGGCCAATGTTCTGATCTGTGGCAGAGGAAAGGCCACAAAATTATTAGTTAATATCCAAGATTTTTTAACAGGAAGATTATGTATTAGCTATATTTACACTGACCTAAAGTCCAATAATGTACACTAACCAAAACTGAAGTGATACAGTGATCTACAAAAATGTAACATTATATAATAACACTGGTAATACAAAAATGTACTGAAAATAACATGTACAGTAATGTAAAAACAATAATAATAATAAATATATATAATTATAATAATAATAATATTATTATTATTAGAAATATGACTGATAGTAATAATAATAATAATAACAACAATCATCATCATCATCATCATCAACCAGCAAGTGGGGTAGGCTGGGTACAGAAAGCCAGGAAAATGAAAGAACATCACAGTGAGAGTACAAATCCACAGTATGTCTGGAGAAATAAGCCACATACTCATTCACCATTCAAGCCTATGAAATCCTGGCTCCATCTGCTTAAAAAAAAAAAAAAAAAAAATCTCCAAAGAAAAGTAATATATATTTTTAATGTGTTAAACGATGGGTTGGTCAATCTTTTTTTTTTTTTTTTTTTTGTCATCAGTATACTGCTATTTCAAGCAACATTTTCAAGGTTTTCCTTAATGAAGCCATCACTCATCACAAATGAGTTTTACCGGCTTCGCTTTGATGTGCATTTTCCATTTTCGCAACATTAAGATTGCTTTATTCAACCTGGGAAGTATTTCTGGTCATAAAGGGGTTCGTTAAGGCTATACCTACCTCCAAAGCTGAGTAAAATCGTCTGGTGGTGGCAAGATACAATGTTATCGTAGTGAAATGGCTGGACGTTTGGCTAACTTAAGGTGGGGGTTTCTATGCCCTGATAAAAAATTGGCTTCTGTTTGGTCAAAGTAACTGACTTCAAAGGGCAAAACTTTGTATATGACACGTATTGCTCTATGGCTATTCCGTTATCTTTTAATCCGTGGCTGATAGATGATAATAATCCAACTCTTCAAACGACACAGCACAGTTCTTCTATCCACGTCTCACTGCCTCACGAAACTCAAAGGACTAATAGAATTTAAATGGATAAACCCTGTGTAATGGTCAGTGCTACCATATATGTCATAATATCCACTAACAGACAAAATAAGTTCAAATACCTCACTACTACAGCTGATTCGTGTTTACAAGCAGCGCGGGAAAGCAGTTCGGTTCAGTTGACATTCGGGAAGCGTTGACTATTTTATCCTCATTTCCAATTGTTTCTTTCGTTTTTATTATTCAAGATATACTCAGAATAATTGCTTCTTGCTCATTTTGTTTTTGTTTCTTTCTCTCGTCTGTTTGTTTCCCATTCCTTATCATTTTCACACGTCCGATTTCTCCTCGTGTTCCTGGAGTTAATATTTGCTGGCTCTGAAAATTATAGTTTATTTCTAGTCTCTTACTTCAAAACGTATATATATATAATTATCTTCCTTTATTGTCTAAATTTTCGTCTCTTCATAGTTATTATAATAGTTGCCGTCTCTGTTTTGTTTATATTGGTAGAAAATGGGTGTCAGTCATTTTATCAAAATTTAGGTCTTTTAAAAGCAATCTAAGCAATTAAACGATTATAATGCTCACAAAAGACGTCGAATATAAAATTGCTTGCTAATATTAAGTATAAATAGTATTGTTCATTCATATTAAAGAATAAGAAATATAAGAATGACAATCAGACCCCAAACATTGGAACCCCCTAATGTTTACATTTTCCCTATCAGTCTCTTTATCAGTGATAGTGATTTCAGTGTTGTATGTGACATCACGGGGACTTTACTAAGATTCTTTCTCTGCGCATGTGGACATGACGCTGGAGGATCCATTTTTTGTCGTAAAAGAGTGAGTATGATGGTTACATTGTTATTTTTGGTGTAATAAGGAAGGTCCTCTGTCTCTCACCATCTCCAAGGTTTACTACGTCAGACCCCCCACACGTGAGGTCATCATTACGCCTACAGGTATGGGCAGTGATAAAGAGGCCTAGTGACGTTTTAAAATAATGTTTAATGCATTTTTGGTCCTGTTATCATTTCAGCCCCTAACGGAATTCATTAGTTCTCTTATCCAATGGAGAGTTCTCCCAGTTGTCAAGAATTTTGAGTAACAGTTACTTCAGTTAATACAGCACAGCCTCATATAGGTTAGATGGGATTGGTTTGGTTAGGGTAAGTTAAAAAAATAGGGGCTTAATAATTTTACCTTATTCAGCATTCCTATAATTGCATGCAGTTTTGGTAATTGTCTCATTTCAACCCATACTCAGTCATTATCTTATGGATTTTTCCTTGTTATGTGATTCCTTTCATTTTTACCTTTATGTCCATCGGAAATAACTGGCTTTTCAATAGTTTTTGAGATATCTTTCTCACTCAAACCGAGTGAATTGCAAGGCACATCTGTTAGGGCCTATCAACTGACCTTGACCCCACTTGACTTAACCAAGGCTGGACTCCCAATAAGTCAGTCCCAACTAAAACAGATTCAAACCTTACTTTAGTTATCAACCTAAAATTCTTGTAAAACATGAACAGGAATGAGAGAGTGTCAGTTTCTCAAAATGGTCATGATGAATCTGAGGTGCCAGGCAGCTTGTGGTTGGCTGTAATAATTGATGTAACTACAGTACTGTCCTGGCTGCCAAATTATCATCATCATCATCATTGCCAGACGCCATGTATCCCAGACGGGGTGGCCAATGGTTTAGAGTTAATTGTTTTACAGGGAGGGGCACTAATCCTCCACCAACCCCACTTGACACGCTGCCAAATGAATGTATTAAAAAATGTTTCATATCGGTCATTATTGATTTTTGACAGAAGTATCTTAGAACAAGGTGTTTACATTGGTGAGATGTAAATATAGATCACCCTCAAAGCAACTGGATGGATTGATGAAACAAGAATATTATCACTGTTTATGTTAAATGTCCCTCCACCTCATCCTCGGTCTACCCCTCCCTCTCCCTCCCTCCACCTCACCTACATACACCCTCTTAGTCAGTCTTTCATTCTCCATCCTCTCCATATATGAGGGAGGGGGGGGTGAGTTGGGGGGAGGGGAGTCAAATGGTGGGTGACAGAGTGACTTGGAGGCGTTTTGTCTGCGGCCACCCTTTGCGGGATTAGGGCGTCGGGCTATAGATAGATAGATAGATGTTACATGTCATTGGAATATTGTCCCATATTCATTTTTTATTATATATTTCCATGTGCTGTTTTGGTAATTACTTCTTGTCTTATTGGAGGAACCATTTTCTTTTCTTTTTTTTTGTTAGAGTGAATATGATGATTATCTTGTTATTTTTGGTGTACAGTACAGATGTAATAAGGAAGGTCGTCTTTATCCCACCATCTCCTTGGTTATTATTACATTGCTGCTAGACAAGTGAAGCCACAATTAGTTACACAGGCACGGGTAAAGGTGTAGTAATAGTGTCAGTTTAAGATGTGAGATAATGCATTTTTATCTTCGTCATTTTTGTGTTGTGAGTGTTGAACTATTTGCACTTTTTAATTTACTGTTATGCTGTGTTTAATGACACTTTTCACATTGAAGTATGATGGATAAGTTTATAGTTTTGATGCAGGTAGAAAGAGTAAGTCTGTCTCACCGCCTCAGTGATTGGTATACAGCATGGTATATTAATGTAGTGTTTTCCAGTCATTCATTCATTCATTGCCAGACGCCATGTATCCCAAACGGGGTGGCCAAGGCTTAGAGTTAATTGTTTTGCAGGGAGGGGCACTAATCCTCCACCAACCCCACTTGACACATAGGGAGAACGTCAAACCCTTCATTTGTGCTAGTTAGTTTAGGTTAGATTATTTAGGTTAGGTTAGTCAGGTTGCTAAGGTCGTTTAGTTAGGTTAGGTTGGTTAAGGTAGCTACATAGGTCAGATGCGTTGATTTTTTATGTAATAAGGAAGGTGACTGAGTGACTTGGAGGCGTTTTGTCTGCGGCCACCCTTTGCGGGATTAGGGCATCGGGCTATAGATAGATAGATAGATAGATAGGAAGGTTCATTCTTTTCACACAGTCTCCAGTCTTTTTACTACCTCAGACCACAACATGGGACATCATAAATGCTTATACAGGCTGAGATGAAGGTGGAGATTATTAGATTGATTTTTTTAATTTATTTTTACCTTGAGCATTCTAATATCCATGAAATTTTATGTATTAGCAGTATTATTGTAAGTGTAGCCTGTTTGCATTTTTATTTATCTCTTGTTTATTATGGTATATGCTGTTTCTTTAGAATTCGTTTCTTGGTGGAGGGACCTTTTTTTGTTGTAAAAGAATGAATATGGTTGTTACTTTCAGATTTTTTTTGTATTAAGAAAGGTCCACTCATTCACCATCTTGGTTATTATATCAGGCCCCACATGAGAGATCATATTTGTACAGTACAGGCACAGGCAGAGGAAAAGATTACTAGAGTTGCTTAATGATATTATGTAATGTGTTTTTGGCTTTGAATATCTCTCTGTTATTGATTGTAGCCTACATGCAATTTTATTATGTGTTGTTTCTCGACACTCCTTTCCACATTGGGGAATCCTTCTTCTTGTTCTTCTTCTTTTCATTAAAATGTAGTGTGATGGCTGAGTTTTAGCACTTCTAGTAAGAAAGGTCCACGCTGTCTCACCTCCTCCTTGGTTTTATTGTGTCAGGATTCAAGATCATCTATCTATCTATCTATATACCTAGGCTGCTTCCCCCAAGGAAAGGGAGGTAGCCGAGACAGGACGACTCACTCTCCATTTACTCATCCATTCAAACACATTCATTCGCATCTTAGCCCCAAAGGGGAGAACGGACAGATCCTCACCGCACCACACCGCACAAGGGTCAACTGGGCAATGCAATCAGTGACATCCGCAGCAGGGCCCGACAGCAGAACTGGTTTACCCCTGCCACATCATAACAGACCCATCCCCTTACCCGCACCTGACCTGACTAGCTGATCAGACCAAATGCGGGAGAATATCCCCTCAGGGCTGCGTCATCACTTATTCATTCACAATTTCTCTCCATTTATTTCTGTCACGCACAGCCACTCTTCCTTGCTCAACAGACATCCCTCTCGCATCCAGCGCTCTCTTCACACTGTCCATCCATCCTATTCGTGGTCTTCCTATCAGCCTTACACCTCTCACATCAGATCTAGTTATCTTTTTCACCAATCGCTCATTATCCATTCTCTCCATATGCCCAAACCATTGCAACACCCTCTGCTCAACTCTACCAGCCATCTCCCGAACAACTCCAGTTCTCCTTCGCACTTCATCATTTCGCACCCGATCCATACGCGTCACTCCACACATACTCCTCAGACATCTCATCTCCATTACATTCAAACTTTTCCTCTCTGCTACACCCATATTCCATGTTTCAGACCCATATAATGCAGTCGGTACCACAACACCCTCATACAGCCTTCTCTTTACATCCATTCTAAGCGAACGACATTTAAACACTTTTTTCATTCCTCCCAGCACCTTTCCTACTTCATTTATTCTAAACTTCACTTCTGCATCTATTCTTCCATCCACAGCAACATGTGACCCTAGATATTTAAAACAATCTACCTCCTCAAGCAACTCACCATTCAAAACTATATTCATCCCCCTACCATCTATCAACCTCGTACACTTCATCACTTTACTCTTATTCTCATTTACTTTCAATTTCCTCCTCTCACACACCCTTCCAAACTCCTCTACCAACTCTCTCAATCTCTCCTCTGAATCAGTCACCAGTGCAGTATCATCTGCAAACAGCAGCTGCTTCAGATTCCACTCTCCTCCATCAACATTTACCAGACTCAGACCACCTAAAACTCTTGCATTCACCTCCCTTACAACACCATCCATGTAAATATTAAACAACCAAGGCGACATCACACATCCCTGTCGCAGCCCCACTCTCACGGGAAACCAATCACTCACAGCATTTCCCACTCTTACACACGCTCTACTATTTACATAAAAACTTTTCACCCCTTTTAGTAACCTACCATCAAGTCCATACAATCTTAAAACAGTCCACAAAGCCTCCCTATCAATTCTATCATACGCTTTCTCTAAATCCATAAATGCCCAAAACACATCCTTGCCTTTCGCTAAATACTTTTCACACACTTGTCTCACAGCAAACACCTGATCAACGCATCCCCTCCCTCTCCTAAAGCCACACTGCTCATCACTAATTACTCCCTCTGTACCCTCTCTAACTCTCATAATTAACACTCTACCATACACCTTACCTACAACACTCAACAGACTTATACCCCTAAAGCTAGTACATTCATACTTATCACCCTTGCCTTTATACAACGGGACCACACAAGCACTTGCCCAGTCAATTGGCACCATACCTTTCTCAAAGCACACATTCAACAATCTTACTAACCAGTCAACAATAGTCACTCCACCACCCTTCAGGCATTCCACAGCACACCCATCCATACCTGCAGCTTTCCCTGCTTTCATCTCCTTTACTGCCTTCTCCACTTCCTCCTTCGTGATCAAAGAATCATTCAACTCTCCCAACACATTTATTCCTTGCACCCTTCCATCCGCCACAATCTCAGCCACCCTTTCCTCCTCTACATTTAACAATCTTTCAAAATACTCTGCCCATCTCTTCCTTACTGCATCCATCTCAATTAACATCCTTCCATCCTCTGCTTTTACTCGTTCTTCCTTCCCAGACTCTCCCTTTCGCACCCTTTTCACCTCCTTCCAAAACATTTTCTTATTCTGCTGAAAATTCTCTGTCAGCCGCCTACCCCACCTCTCATCTGCTGCCACTTTAGCATCACGCACAGCCCTTCTCGCTCTATTCCTCTTCTCCTTATACCTTTCATATGACATCTCATCCTTCCTCTGCAGCCACACTTCATATGCACGTCTCTTCTCAGCGACAGCCATACTTACTTCCTCGCACCACCATTCACTTCCTTTTCTTACACCACCACCCACACGTCTCACACCACACACCTCTTCTGCATGCCCCACCACAGCACTCTTAAACAACTGCCATTCCTCCTCCACGCTGCCATTTTCCCGATCTTTCACTGCGTTCCACTCATCTTTCAATTTCTCCTGATACTCTATCTTTTTCTCTCTTTTATCGAACTCACTCACTTTCAAAACCTCCCTGCCACACCTAACCCTCCTAGCTCTCATCCATCTCTTACCTACTCTTAACTTTCCCTCCACCAGGTAGTGGTCAGACATACCTCCACCCTCCCCTCTCAGAACTCTCACATCCAACAATCTTCCTATTACATTCCTAGACACAACGACATAGTCCATCAAGGCTCTATCAACAACCCTTCCACCCTCCTGTCTCACCCATGTATACTTATAAATATCTTTCTTCTCAAACAGCGTATTCCCAATCACCATCTCTCGCTCAACACACATCGCTATCATTCGTTCCCCATTTTCATTTCTTCCAGGCACACCATGCATACCAACTACGCCTTCAACTGCTACATTTCCCACTCTAGCATTCAGATCTCCCATCATTACCACATTCACATTCGCTTCAAAACTCTGCAGACACTCATCAACATCATTCCAGAAAGACTCCCTCTCTTGTTCATCCCTTTCACTACCAGGCCCATATGCACTCACAAACACCCACAACTCACGTTCAAATTTCGCTTTCACCCACATCAGTCTCGATGACACCTCCTTCCATTCAATCACACATTGCTGAACTTCCGGACTCACTAACAAGGCCACACCTTCTCTTGCCCTTCCTCTATCAACACCTGACAATCTTCCATTCACACTTCCAAACATAGATTCCCCCTTCCCTTTCATCTTCGTTTCACTCAAAGCTAACACATCCAACTTTCTTCTCACAAACATTCTCCCAATCTCCTCCCTTTTAGCCTCAATCGTACTACATCCACGCACATTCATAGACCCAATCTTCAGGGTACGGGGATAACTCCATCCCCCATCCCTTTCTCTGGCCTGTCTCTTTTTAGGAACTACAAAACAGAGGAGGGGGTCCCTAGTCCCCTCACCCCGCCCCTTTTAGTCGCCTTTTACGACACGCAGGGAATACGGTGGCAGTATTCTTCCTAACACAACCTGGCCGCAGAGTAGTAGTACCACCCCATAGTGCGGCCAGGTTGTGTCCCCCCCGCCACAGGGGGGACTATGCAGAATCCATCTTATTGTAGTGTAGACTGGCCAGCCACTTTAGATTATTCATTGGTCAGTTGGATGCAGTCCAGTATGTTTTCAGTTATAAATGTAGTGGTATTAGAAGTAGGCTGCAAAGTAATGTTGATTTCGTGCTTGCTGTATTGGCTTCCCGTGAAACAACAAACTCTCAAACAAACTGCCACCCCTTGCGGGATTATGACATCTTGCTATAGATACAGTATATTGAATACATGTAGAGATTGAGAAGTGAGAAAGGATTGTTCTTGCTTGAGAGTCTCTTCAGTGTGTGGAGGCGTTTTGTTATTTGGGGGACATGATGTGTCTTGGTGGTTGGGGTGGACTAGCTCAATGGGTAGGGTAAGGAGTGGTTGAAAGAAGTTCAGAGAGCTGCCATTAGGTGACATAGGGTGAGGCATGCGAATTTTGGAGCTTTTGTAATAGAAACTGGATGAAGCAAATTTATAAGAAGTCCAATACGGTATACTGTACTGATTGATCAACATTCATGCACACGTTCTTGTGAATTGACCAAATGAAGAAGGAAAATCATTCATTCATTCATTGCCAGATGCCATGTATCCCAAACAGGGTGGCCAAGGGCTTAGAGTTAATTGTTTTACAGGGAGGGGCACTAATCCTTCACCAACCCCACTTGACACGTAGGGAGAACGTAAACCTAATTACCCAAAAGAAGGCAAAAACTCATAGATGCCTATAATCAGTTACCAAGTTGAATCCAAAATAATTGAGAAATTACCCAGATGAAACTAAATAGTCAATACCCAAATGAAGAAGGAAATACTCAAAGGAACATATGGTAAATAGATGCCCAAATTAACCCAAATGCAAGCTGACAACTAAGGCAAGGAGGGATTTTGGTCTCTTAGGTCTGAATCGCATGGGTCTAGGTTAGGTTTCCATCAGGGCAAGTAACCGTAATGACTAAAATGGCATCAACCTAAGACCAAAATGCCACAGTTTCACCATATGGCGTCTTTCGAGTATTTATTTTGGCGCATTTGCATCATTTCTCCTTCATTTGGGTAATTATGTAGGTTCCAGTGGGTATTTTCTCATTCATTCATTCATTCATTCATTGCCAGACGCCATGTATCCCACATGGGGTGGCCAAGGGCTCAGAGTTAATTGTTTTACAGGGAGGGGCACTAATCCTCCACCAACCCCACTTTTATTTTCTCCATTTGGGTATTTACATAGACTCATGTAGGTAATTTTTCCTTTATTTGTTTTCGGTTGGGTATTTATGTATGCTCATTTGGGCATTTACTCCTTCATTTGGGGTTATCTTCTTCATTTCAGCCTTTTTTTTCTTCATATGGACTTTCTTCTCCTTCATTTGGACTTTTTCTCCTTCATATGGACTTTCTTCTCCTTCATTTGGACTTTCTTCTCCTTCATATGGACTTTTTCTTCTTCATATGGACTTTCTTCTCCTTCATTTGGACTTTTTCTCCTTCGTATGGACTTTTTCTTCTTCATTTGGACTTTTTTCTCCTTCGTATGGACTTTCTTCTCCTTCATTTGGACTTTCTTCTCCTTCATTTGGACTTTTTCTCCTTCATTTGGACTTTCTTCTCCTTCATTTGGACTTTCTTCTCCTTCATTTGGACTTTCTTCTCCTTCATTTGGACTTTCTTCTCCTTCATATGGACTTTCTTCTCCATCATTTGGGCTCTTTCTCCTTCATTTGGACTTTCTTCTCCTTCATTTGGACTTTTTTCTCCTTCGTATGGACTTTCTTCTCCTTCATTTGGACTTTCTTCTCCTTCATATGGACTTTCTTCTCCTTCATTTGGACTTTCTTCTCCTTCATTTGGACTTTCTTCTCCTTCATATGGACTTTCTTCTCCTTCATTTGGGCTCTTTCTCCTTCATTTGGACTTTCTTCTCCTTCATTTGGACTTTCTTCTCCTTCATTTGGACTTTTTCTCTTTCATTTGGGCTTTCTCTCTTTCATTTAGACTTTCTTCTCCTTCATATGGACTTTCTTCTCCTTCATTTGGGCTTTTTCTCCTTCATATGGACTTTTTCTTCTTCATATGGGCTTTTTCTTCTTCATTTGGGCTTATTTGGGTAATTCAGTTGACCCTTCGTGTATGGTACCTATATAGGCTAATTAACATTCACAAGTCACAGTATAGTCAGGGATCACCATCATCATCATCATCATACAAATGCTTTAAGTTACCCAGGCAGCCAACATAAAAGAAAGGCATGAGGTTTGGCCATGTGGAGAGGATGGAGGGTGAAAGACTGACGAAGAGAGTGTATGTGAGTGACGTGGAGGGGGGAAGAGGGAGGGGGAGGCCGAGGATGAGATGGAGGGATGGGGTGGAGAGGTATATGAGAGAGGGGGGTGTGAGTCGGGAGCAGGGCAGTGAAATGGCGGGGGACAGGGCGACTTGGAGGCGATTTGTTTGTGGCCACCCCAAACGGGATTGAGGCGTCTGGCAATAGATAGATAGATAGATAGATAGATGAGGTGACTCTTTAGTACTGTGCGGTACATAACTTTTTTCCCCCATGGTTGTATGTCAGTGCATAAAAACCACCACTGAAAGTCATAATTCTTGTTTAGCCTACATTACAAAACAAATAGTGAAGAAGTGATTAAAACAGCAGCTAAACACGAATAATGTGGGAGAAAACCTAGGTCATTTTTCAGTTCACAGTGTGTGCTGTGTACATAGAAGCTGTATAAATAACTTCGCTGTGTATAATTTGCTGTTTAAGTAACTTCTCCGCTGTGTGTTTTGTAAGTTTGATGGTAATTCAGACAACATTTTGTGATGTTTTTGTGCATCAGTAAAATCATAGGCAGATAGAGAGACAGAGAGAGAGCGGAGAAATAGCTTTAGGTTGAATTATAAAGCTGTGTCATAGGCTAACCAGTCCCTGCATGACATAACCTAAACTAACCCTACCTCAGACCTGACCTAATCTAACATAACCCAGGAAATACTGTTCATTCACAACAGACATTTTGCGGAAAAGGAAAAAAAAAGATTGTACAGGTCTGCTTTGCTGTATGATTGCACTACATTCTTGTTAATTCAGTCATCATCATCATCATCATTATCCTTGTCATCATCATTGCCATTATCCTCCTCCTCCTCCTCATCATCATCATCATTGCCATTATCCTCATCATTGCCATTATCCTCCTCCTCCTCATCATCATCATTATCATCATCATCATCATCATCATCATCATCATCATCATCATCATCATCATTGCCTAGTGAACCGAATACATCAGTTACTGTTAGACTTGTTCCGAATTTGAAATGGCCATCTCTCTGTGTGTTGTGTTATGACTTAATTGTGTTCACTCCTTGTTACTTCTGACGATAGAGGAATTGTAGGTGTGAAGGGTTACTGTGTGAGATAAAGATTGTGTTAATAACTCTCTCTCTCTCTCTCTCTCTCTCTCTCTCTCTCTCTCTCTCTTAATGACAGAGGAATTGTGGGTGTGAAAGGTTACTGTGTGTGGGATTAGTGTGGTAACTTTGGATTACTGATTCTCTCTCTCTCTCTCTCTCTCTCTCTCTCTCTCTCTCTCTCTCTCTCTCTCTCTCTCTCTCATCTAATTTCAACCAACTCTTGTTAGAATCTCAGGGTTAGCTAAGGGATTGACCTACTGATGGCAAGGTTAAGGTCACAGTTTGTATCGGATTTAGACCAGACTGGGTGGAAGGGTTGAGGGTCAGGCAAGGAAGGAGGGAGGGATTGGATTATGAGAACTCATTGCCTTGGAGAATCTGATGGATTTATTGGTTAGGAAGTGTGGATTAATTGGCTAGGAAGAGTGGATTTATTGGCTAGGAAGGGTGGAAATGGATGTGTGTGTGTGTGTGTGTGTGTGTGTGTGTGTGTGTGTGTGTATCTCAATTATAGACTTGTATTCTGGGTGCGATGGTGAGGGTGATTGGGATGCGACCGTGGCTCTGTGTGTGTGTGTGTGTGTGTGTGTGTGTGTGTGTGTGTGTGTGTGTGTGTGTGTGTGTGTGAGAGAGAGAGAGAGAGAGAGAGAGAGAGAGAGAGAAATTGTTATGTGGTAACAAGCCTAGTTGGAATGGTAGTCACTGTATTATTTGGTGTGGTAGGAAGTGTGGTAGGTGAAGATGAGTAGTGTGGTGTGGAATGCAGCTGTGTGTGGAAGTGTGGTAGGTGGTGTGGTGGTTTGTAATGCTGTCTGTGGTAGGGTGGTGGTATGGTGGTGTACGGTGGTGGTGTGCTAGGGGATGTGGTAGGCAGTGGTGTGGTGTACTGTGGTGGTGTGGTAGGCAGTGGTGTGGTTGCAGCTAGGTATCATTACTCTTTGACAAAGCGACTTAGGTGGGGGCACAGGCTTTGTAAGGTAGTAGTGGTTGTGTGGTAGTTGGAGGTGATGGTAGAGTTGTGGTGGTGTGGTAGGCAGTGTGGTGTCTCTGTGGTGGTGTGTTAGGCAGTGTGGTGTCTCTGTGGTGGTGTGGTAGGCAGTGTGGTAGCTCTGTGGTGGTGTGGTAGGCAGTGTGGTAGCTCTGTGGTGGTGTGGTAGGCAGTGTGGTAGCTCTGTGGTGGTGTGGTAGGCATTGTGGTAGCTCTGTGGTGGTGTGGTAGGCAGTGTGGTGGCTCTGTGGTGGTGTGGTAGGCAGTGTGGTAGCTCTGTGGTGGTGTGGTAGGTGATGTGGTAGTGGTGTGGTGTATTGTGGTGGTGTGGTGGGCATTGTGGTGGTGCAGGTGGGGAGCATCATCCTTGACGCTGGGACTGATAGAGTACTGATTGCATGGTAGTGGTAGGTGTGGTAGTGTGGTATAGGGGTGTGGTAGATTGTGTGGCACTGTGGTGCCATGGTAGGTGCAGGTGTGGTACTGAATGCATGTGGTAGTGATGATAGGTGGTGGTGATGGTAGTGTGGTATAGGGGTGTGGTAGAGTGTGTGGTACTGTGGTGGTTAGGCAGTGTGGTAGGTACAGGTGTGGTACTGACTGCTTGTGGTAATGGTAGGTGGTAGTGATGATAGGTGTGGTACCGTAGGTGGTGGTGATGGTAGTGTGGTATAGGGGTGTGGTAGAGTGTGTGGTACTGTGGTGGTTAGGCAGTGTGGTAGGTACAGGTGTGGTACTGACTGCATGTGGTAGTGGTAGGTAGGGTAGGTGGTTCGTAACATCCCTTTTCTAAGCGCTTTATTTTGAGCATCACACCTTAACATTCTTTAATATGCTGTTTATAAAGGATATTGATGTGTGTTGTATAGAATAAATCGCTAAGGAAGAGGTGTTAGGAAGGAACCCGGTGAACTGCTGGCTTGAGTTATCCTTGTGCTGAAATTCTATGGGCCGTAGGTGTGGGGTAGAACTGCGTCTCCTTGGTTACTAGTCAAATCAGCCCTCCAATCTGACGACATCTGGCCATCAAGAGAGCAGAAAGACTTGAGTGAAGGGTAAGGAGGCTCCCTAACACCTTTTCCTTACCGATTTATTTGGTGAATAGCCTTTTGTACGTTACTTATGCAGAGTATGACGATATTGGAAGGTAACAGAAGAAGGCAGTAAGGTGTAATAAACAAAATAAATCGCCTAGGAGGAGGTGTTAGGGAGCTTCCTCAACCTGCCCAAGTGTCACTCAAGCAGTAGAACAATTTTGAGAGGAGACCAGTGTTGCATTCATCGACCTTGCCATTGCGCCGCAGGTCAAAATAAGTTGCTGGGGTGAGTGTGTTTGGGTTGCCACGGAGGGAGAAGGTGCTTGCCTGAGAGAGAGAGAGAGAGAGAGAGAGAGAGAGAGAGGTAAGAGTGTGAAGGGGAAAGGGAGGGATGGAGGAATGGAGGGGGAAGGCGAGAGAGGAAGAGGAGGGAAGGCAGAGAAAGTGATGGGAGAGGAAAGAGAGAAGGAGGGAGGGAATGGAGAGAAACGGAGAGGAGGTAGAGAAAGGGAGGGAGAGAAAAAGAGAGGAGGTAGAGAAAGGGAGGGAGGGAGGGAGGGAAGAAAGGGAGGGAAGACTAAGGAGCTACTTGCCCGGGGTTAAGGACTGATAGACAAGCACAGTGTTGATTCTGCACAGGAGAGAGAAGAGAGAGAGAGAGAGAGAGAGCTGTACGGTAGCCTGTTCAGCCATGGTAATTTGCAAATCTCTCTCTCTCTCTCTCTCTCTCTCTCTCTCTCTCTCTCTCTCTCTCTCTCTCTCTCTCTCTCTCTCATTTATACGCAGCTCATCTCTTAACCCACTTTTCCCGTCTGCTCTCCATTCCTCTCTATTCCTTCTCTCTTTCACACTTTTCTCCCTCTCTCTTTCACACCTCTCTCTCTCTATTCCCTCTCCTCTCTTTCACACATTTCTCTCTGTTCCCTCTTTTCTCTCTCTCTCTCTCTCTCTCTCTCTCTCTCTCTCTCTCTCTCTCTCTCTCTCTATTCCTCCTCCCTCCCATCTACACCTCCCCACTCTCAATTCTTCCTCCATTCCCTCTCCTTCCTCTCTTCCTTCAGTATTTTCTCTTCTTCATACCTTCCCTCCTCTCTCTCTCTCTCTCTCTCTCTCTCTCTCTCTCTCTCTAATACCCAGCTACCCTCTCAAACCTGCTCTGCCCCACTACACTCTTGTTCTCAGTCCACCACTAAACGCCACGCCGCCCACACCAGCGCCCGCCCCTGCCCGTGTCTTAGCGCCAGCGAGGGGAAAGACGACGATGAGAGGGGAAATGAGTGAAGTGAAGCTTTGAAGTGAGGGGAGAGGAGTGAAGTGAGGCTTTGAAGTGAGGGGAAATGAGTGAAATGAGGTCCTGAAGTGAGGGGAGAGGAGTGAAATGAGGCTTTGAAGTGAGGGGAGACTGGAAATGAGGGGAGAGGAGTGAAATGAGTCTGGAAAAGAGGGGAGTGGAATGAGACTGGAAATGAGGGGACATGAGTAAAATGAGACTGGAAATGAGGGGAGAGGAGTGAAATGAAACTTTGAAGTGAGGGGAGAGGAGTGAAATGAGGCTTTGAAATGAGGGGAGAGGAGTGAAATGAAGCGCAGATTTTGAAGGGGAAGGGGCAAGCAGTAAGAGAGAGAGAGAGAGAGAGAGAGAGAGAGAGATGGAACCGCAGAATATATATACGGTATTTGAGGTAATAATAGTGGATAAAGGTGTGTGTGTGTGTGTGTGTGTGTGTGTGTGTGTGTGTGTGTGAGAGAGAGAGAGAGAGAGAGAGAGAGAGAGAGAGAGAGAGAGAGGTGAAGTAATGTAATGTGATCGATATTAATAAGCAGAATTGACAGAGAGAGAGAGAGAGAGAGAGAGAGAGAGTAAGACAAACTGAAAGATGACTGAGAGTGAAATCCATCTGTCGCCTTAATCCCGTAAGGGGTGGCCACAAACAAATCGCCTCCATGTCGCCCTGTCCCCTGCCATTACTCTGCCCTGCCCCCAGCACACACTCCCCTCTCTCATATACCTCTCCACTGCATGAATGTAGAAAGAGACAAGGAAAGAAAAGAAGCGCTATTGAAAGAAAAACAAATGAAAGACAGAGAGAAAGACAAGAAAGACAAGGAGAAAGACAGAGAAAGACAAAGAGAAAGACAAGAAGAAAGACCACAGCGAAGGAAAGACAAGAATTCACTGAGACACACTTAAAGAAAAGAGTGGAGAAAGCGGTGTAAGAAAGACACAGTGAGAGAGAGAGAAGAGATAGTGTGAAAGTGAGAGAGTGTGAAAGTGAGAGAAGAGATAGTGTGAAAGGAGCCAATTAAAGCCACAAAGACAAAATAAAGACAGGGAGGAAAGCAAGAGGGAAAGAAAGTCATCAGATCAGAGGCATGAAGACGAGAGAAAGACAGAATGAACGAAGACTAAATATAACTTGAAGGGTGAAATATTAAGTGAAGAAAGTCTATCTGTCTGTCTATCTATCTATCTATCTACCTGTCTGTCTATTTATTGCCAGACGCCGTAATCCCATAAGGGGTGGCCACAAACAAATCGCCTCCATGTCGCCCTGCCACTTCGCTATCCTCTTCCCCCCAGGTCACACACCCCTCACCCTTATACCTCTCCACTCCATCCCTCCATCTCATCCTCGGCCTCCCCCTCCCTCTCCACCCCACTCACATACACTCCTGTCCCTGCCATTTCGCTGCCCATCCCCCGGCTCACACACCCCTCTCTCATATACCTCTCCACTCCATCCTGTCTCATCCTCGGTCTCCCCTTCCCTCTCCACCTGACATACACTTCTAGTTAGTCTCTCAAGAAAGGAAATGCAGTACAGTAAGGTGAAGGAATGGGTGAAGGAAGTTATAGGAGAATAGAAAGAGACGAAGCTGAGAATAAAGGCAGGAGAATGAAAGGGGAAGCATGATGGAGTAGGAAGGAATAGCAAGCATGAAATAAGAATGAAGTGAAGGAGTGAGGGAAAGGAGAGAGAGAGAGATGAAAATAAAGACAAGATTGAAAGGAGAAGCATAATAGAGTAGGAAGGAATAGTGAGCATGAAATAAGAATGAAGTGAAGGAGTGATTGAAGGAAAATAAAGGAGAATGAGAAGAGATTAAGCTGAGAATAAAGACATGACTGAAAAGGGAAGCGTTAAGTAGGAAGCAGTAACGAGAATAAAGGAGGAGGGATTTATTTACGTGAAGGAGTGATGGAAGGAAGGTAAAGGAGAATAAGAAGTGATTTATTTAAAGCTGAAAATAAAGACATGTTGAAATAAGAAGCATAGGAAATCAGTAAGGAATAATGGGCATAAAATAGGAATGAAGTATTGATGGAAGGAAGGCAGAGGAGAATAAGAATTGATTTATATAAAGCTGAAGTTAAAGACATGTTGAAAGACGAGGTATATCAGATTAGGAAGCAGCGGGGCAGTGATAGATATATGATAGACAGATAATAGGAAATAATGATTGTTTGAGTTGATAAAGGAGATACGATACAAGGGGAGACTTTAGATGAATGATATTAATGAAGGATTTGTATGTATAAAAAAAAAGTAATATGAGTGAATGAAATGTAGCTTAAACTAGACGGGCACTCAATGGAGCTCATCTCTCCGTAATTTCCAAACCACTCTTCATAATGGGTTCGGTTTTCTCACCACTGATTGGGGTTTGGCAAAAAGTGTTTTTCCGGATCCGGAATCTGTAATACGGGCCGGATCGGTGCCAAAAGTTAATCGATTGTTCCCCGGGACATGGGCTGTCTACCCACCAAGTTTGGTCCAAATCTCTCTTTCCGTTTTTGAGTAATCCTGGTAACAGACAGACAAACAAACAAACAGGTGGAAATATACTCTTCCTGTCGGAGAGAAAAATACATTAAAAAGTTGAACGATTAAAAAAAAAAGTACATTACGAACTTGAGACCATCATCCACTCACTTGATGTAGTGCTACCAACTTCTTCCTTCAACTTTATCATTCTTTTTCCGTGCCTGCCCTCCTCTCTTCCTATTTCTCCTGTCATTCCTGTCACTTTTTACTACTCTTCCTTCCTTTTCAGGTGGCTTTACATTGAGTGACAAGCCTAATGATTTCCTGTAAGCCAGGAAACCATTTACAACGCTGGGTGGTAACCATATAACCAACCCATACGTGTTCCCTACGTGTCGACAGATGGGTTGGTGGAGGGTTAGTGCCCCTCCCCGTAAAACAGCAAACTCAAACGGCCACCCCTTACAAGATTATGGCGACTGGCTTTAGGTAGATAGATAGATAGATGGAGAGATAGATAGATAGAATTTGAACGATAGAGTGGATGTGAGATACGAGTCTGTTTATATATATACCGTAAATCCACAGAATTCGAGAATTTAGTGGGATTTTTAACACACAAGATGAACAGGGGAAGGGAAAGCGAATTAAATAAATAAATCCCTATATACCAGATTACAGGTGTCCTCCATTCATATTAAAAATCTGTAACGCTTGCGCCTGCGTCAGTAAAGTCAGTAGTAATGATAAATAAAGGAGAGTAAAGCAGAGACAGAAGTATGGAATTATTGAAGGGATAGTGATGGGTGTGAACTGCGAGGCAACAGAGGTGAAATAAGGGAAGAATAATTATGATGTAAAAGTCAATAAAGTCAGTGGTAATAAAGAATAAAGGAGAGTAAGGAAATAAAGGTGAATAAAGCAGAGACAGAAGTATGGAATTATTGAAGGGGTAGTGATGGATGTGAACTGGGAGGCAGCAGTGGTGATATAAAATAATAATAATAATAATAATAATAATATATAGGGAAACTATTATCGCGAGAGCACAAGAAAAATAAAATAATTACAGGGAATTAAGATGTAGAATTTTGAATATAAAGTAATTGGTTTAAACTGAAAGAAAGGCAGCAGTGATATAATAATAATAATAATAATAATAATAATAATAGATAATAATAAATAAAGAGAAAATATAACAAAGAAGTGACATATAGAACTGTTGAATATGAAGTGATGTGTATGAACCGAAAAGCAGCAATAGTTATATAATAATAATAATAATAATAATAATAATGATAATAATGAAAGATAGCAGTAGTGAAATTAAGTGTTACAAATAATAGGAAATAATCACGACAAAGGAAAACGGGAAAAATGCGAAGTATGGAACTGCGGGCAATAACGAAAGGATTTTGAATTTGGCGCGCTGTTATCTTGTTTTTCTTATTTCTTCGAGGGAACAATTTGCGGACTCGTGGCCTTTGGTTCCTTCTTCCTTGCATAAAAACGAACTAAAAGACACTTAAGGAGAAGGGAAGGAGTAACTTATCACAAGAAATAAATTAATGAGAGATGTTGGCTTGTAAAAATATATATATATAAACGGCAGGAAAGACAGACCGTTAGCTTGACAACACACGAAGGAAATTTAAACAAGAAACGCGTAAGATGGACCTAAAAGCCAAAACATTAATTCAAGATCCATTCAAGAAAGGACGATTGGAAATGAAGAAAAATTAAGCAGTGGGTTATTTCTGTGTAAAAAAGAGGAGAGAAGAAGGGCAGTAGAAGAGACAAGAGGAAGAAGAAGGAGGAGGAAGAGGAACACGAAGATGCAAGTAGAAAAGAAATCTGGCGCCAATTATTCAAATCTCACGGCCCTTATAAGCCACGTAGAAATTATCAGAGGCAGATCAATTTAAGAGGAGCGTAAAGAGGTAACATTTCAAACGCGGTGTTCCAAGATGGCTGCCCCTCTGCGTCGTAAGCCTTCCCGTACGCCTTCCCGCTACGCCCCCGGAGGCTCGGCCGCAAGACAGGCGGTGGTGATGCGTAAACAGAGTGTAAGGAAGAGCATGAAGGAGATTAACGCTTTCCGGTACTCCAATTTTGTGGATCTGCTTTACTTCGCATCTAAACAGTGAGTGTGGGGGCTTACGATTATAGCTGTCTAATAATAATAATAATAATAATAATGATAATAAGTCATCATCATCATCATCATCCGGACCTCCTTTCCCACCCTTGGGCAGGGGGTGGAGTAGCAACGTCCAGACAGCCCAGATTTGCCCAATCCAATGGGCCACGCTTCCATTCACTCACCATTCAAGCCCCTGGAATCCTGGCTGTATCTGATGATGATAATGATGATAATAATAATAATAATAATAATAATAATAATAATAACCAAAATAATCTTATGATGTGTGTGTGTGTGTGTGTGTGTGTGAGAGAGAGAGAGAGAGAGAGAGAGAGAGAGAGAGTTACGAAAGACCGATTTTCATATTAAAGGATTACTAAGATGATGATGATGATGTCTCGCCAGATGTCATATCCTGTAAGGTTCTTTGAGAGAGAGAGAGAGAGAGAGAGAGAGAGAGAGAGAGAGAGAGAACTTGTACGCTGAATGTCTTCTTGCATCTTGAAAAATACATTCAGACAAGAAGCGGTGGCAAGGCACAGCAAACCCGTGCCCGGCAGTCATTTTAGTGGTGAGGTATAAACACAACAGGATATCTAGTCAAAGATGTCACATATCAAATTTGGAATAAATCGGGTGAAAATGGACGATTTTATGCCCATTTGAAAATTTAGGCCCGACCCACCTGACACTGACACCCCTGACACTGACCCACCTGACACTGACCCACCTGACACTGACCCACCTGACACTGACCCACCTGACACTGACCCCCCTACCGGTAACTGGGTGTGACCCCCCTGATGTAATGAGGCATGTTATAGGATGCAGGTTTGAAGGATGCACCTTTACCCCCCTACCGGTAACTGGGTGTGACCCCCCTGATGTAATGAGGCATGTTATAGGATGCAGGTACCGTATGAAAGATGCACCTTTACCCCCCTACCGCTAACTGGAGGTGACCCCCCTGATGTAATGAGGCATGTTATAGGATGCAGGTACCGTATGAAAGATGCACCTTTACCCCCCTACCGCTAACTGGGTGTGACCCCCCTGATGTACTGAGGCATGTTATAGGATGCAGGTACCGTATGAAAGATGCACCTTTACCCCCCTACCGCTAACTGGGGGGTGACCCCCCTGATGTAATGAGGCATGTTATAGGATGCAGGTACCGTATGAAAGATGCACCTTTACCCCCCTACCGCTAACTGGGGTGTGACCCCCCTGATGTACTGAGGCATGTTATAGGATGCAGGTTTGAAGGATGCACCTTTACCCCCCTACCGGTAACTGGGTGTGACCCCCCTGATGTAATGAGGCATGTTATAGGATGCAGGTTTGAAGGATGCACCTTTAGGTTTAGCTTTCATGTCCACAGCACCAACTGGAAAGGAGTTAGGGCGAAAAAAAAAAAATGACCTACAGCCTGGGCCTTAGCTCGATTTGACCCAGAATGTAATCAGGTGGTCAGAAGGTCACAGCCCATCATCCCTGTAAGTCTAGTCAATATCGCACCGGTAGTTTTCGCGTAAAGTTGTTACACAGACAGACAGAGACAGACAGACAGGGTGTTAGGGAGCTTCCACATAAATCGCTTAAGGAGAGGTGTTAGGGAGCTTCAAATAAATCGCTTAGGGAGAGGTGTTAGGGAGCTTCAGTCGCTTAGGGAGAGGTGTTAGGGAGCTTCAGTCGCTTAGGGAGAGGTGTTAGGGAGCTTCAGTCGCTTAGGGAGAGGTGTTAGGGAGCTTCGGTCGGGGAGAGGTGTTAGGGAGCTTCAAATAAATCGCTTAGGGAGAGGTGTTAGGGAGAAAATGGGGGTTATGCATTTAGCCTTATTTTGTCTGGGCCAAGTTAAGGTGAAAGGAGTGTAGAAAACTTGAGCGAAATAAGGAGGTTACAGAAAGATGTTACGCTTCTTTTCATTCTTTGTTTCTTTCTTTTTTTTCCTGCTTTGTCTGTGGGGCCTTCAGACACAATGACCCTGTTGACTTGCTCCACTGAGAGAGAGAGAGAGAGAGAGTGAGTTAGGTTAGGATTGGTTGTGGTAGGTTTTGAGAGAGAGAGAGAGAGAGAGAGAGAGAGAGAGAGATGGATATGAAATAGACAGTAAAAGAGTATGAGAAGGAAGGATGGTCTTGTGTGGGGAGGAATGATAAGTATGGAAGGCAGTATGTAAGCACAGGAAGAGAGTATGAGAAGGAGGGATGCTGTGTCGTTTAGGGAGGAATGATAAGTATGGAAGGCAGTATGTAAGCACAGCAAGAGAGTATGAGAAGGAAGGATGCTGTGTCGTGTGGGGAGGAATGATAAGTATGGAAGGCAGTATGTAAGCACAGCAAGAGAGTATGAGAAGGAAGGATGGTCTTGTGTGGGGAGGAATGATAAGTATGGAAGGCAGTATGAAGACACAGGAAGAGAGTATGAGAAGGAGGGATGCTGTGTCGTTTAGGGAGGAATGATAAGTATGGAAGGCAGTATGTAAGCACAGGAAGAAAGTATGAGAAGGAAGAGGAGGAATGAGAAGTATGGAAGGCAGTATGTAAGCACAGGAAGAAAGTATGAGAAGGAAGAGGAGGAATGATAAGTATGGAAGGAAGTATGAAAGCACAGGAAGAAGTATGAGAAGGAAGGATGCTGTGTCGTGT
>NC_136957.1:397500-407500 GCF_032717465.1 Coenobita brevimanus
CCGCGTTCATGGTCTGACAGAGAGAGAGAGAGAGAGAGAGAGAGATGTGAGCGCGCATATAGTAGTGTGTGTGTGTGTGTGTGTGTGTGTGTGTGTGTGTGTGTGTGTGTGTGTGTGTGTGTGTGTGTGATATCACCTTCTCATGTAGGTTTTCTAGCCAGATTTTTTTTTTTAGCTCTCAGTGATTGTGTGTGTGTGTGTTTGTGTGTGTGTGTGTGTGTGTGTGTGTGTGTGTGTGTGTGTGTGTGTGTGTGTGTGTGTGTGTGTGTGTGTAAGAAAATGTTATATCAACCGCTACATATTAGCATTCAACATGGAGACGCGCCAGTACTATGCCAAGTTAAAGTGAACGGAGTATAGAAGTGAAGATGAATTTATATATGCTCTCTCCTGGCGAATAGGCCTTTGGTTCCTTCTTCCTGACGTACAAAAAAAAAATGAATTGGGTTATGTAAAGATTTTCGTAACTAGATAAGGTCCTGATATTTACGTGTTCTCTCTCTCTCTCTCTCTCTCTCTCTCTCTCTCTCTCTCTCTCTCTCTCTCTCTCTCTCTCTCAAATTTCATACAACCACATCTAAGGATTTTATTAGACGAAAGTAAAGGCGTTCTAGTAAGAGAGATGCTGGGTAGGGAGTCTTCTAAGTCCACGAATGTAAAGGCGTTTTAGTAAGGCAGAGGTAGATGGGGAGTCTCCTAAGTCCACGAATGTAAAGGAGTCCTAGTAAGGGAGATACGGATAGGAGTCATCTAAGTCCACGAGATTAGTGTTGAAGATGTTGGGTAGGGAGTCTTCTAAGTCCACGAGATTAGTGTTGAAGATGTTGGGTAGGGAGTCTTCTAAGTCCACGAGATTAGTGTTGAAGATGATGTTGCACTGGGAGTCTTCTAAGTCCACGAGATCAGTGTTGAAGGAGTTGCTAGGACTGAGGTGGGTCTGGCTTGTGTCATGTGGCTTAGATTACACGCCTTTTGTGTGTGTGTGTGTCTGCCAGGGTGGGATGTGCTGGCAGGGTGTGCGTCATTGCCAGGGTGTGCGTCATTGCCAGGGTGTGCGTCATTGCCATCATCATCATCATCATCATCATCATCATCACTCTTGGACACAGAAACTCACCTTGGCAGACGAAAAACGATGTATTCTAAACAGTTCCGGCGACAGCTCTCACCCTCGTCAGTGGATCTACAGGCGAAGAGTTGTACATGCAATTGCTGAGACGCTGCTTATATCCAGGGTGAGAACACCTTTTCCCAACCACACCTGATGCGACCTCACCTGACCCTCCCTCTACTCTGTGCACGACCTGATTGAGGGATTACAAGGGGCGGCAAGGACCTGACCCTGCATATAAGCAACGTCTCAGCATTTGTATATACCACTCTTGGTCTGTAGATCCACTGAAGAGGCCCACAGCCGTCGCCGAATCTGTTTGGAATAAATCATCATCATCATCATCATCATCATCATCATCATCATCATCATCATCATCATCATCATTCTCTTTATCGTCGTCATCGTCATCATCATTATGCAGTTCGTTGTCATAACTATCATTCTCTTCAACGTCATCATCATCATCATCATCATCATTCTGCTTATCATTGTCATCATCATCATGATCGTTAATCTGTTCATTGTCATCATCATCATCATCATCATCATCATCATTCTGTTCTTTATCATCATCATCATTATCATCAGCTTTACTTATATATATATATATATATATATATATATATATATATATATATATATATATATATATATATAATATATGTATGAGACTTAGCCAGTATTCTGTATGGACGGTGGGTGTTAGTGCACAGGTGGTGACATGTAAAGGTGATTGGCAAGTAGAGCTGCTAGGCATTCAGGAACGGGCTGTAAAGTTTGTGCTCAGTCTGGCATAAAAATAAATAAATAAATAAATAATAGACATCAAAATTCATTCTTCCATTCCACACAGTGTCAGTGGTAATTATATACGGTAATTGCTTGGACTGGTATGTGAGAAAGGGGGTGTGAGTTGGGGGGAGGGCAGCGTAATAGCAGGGGACAGGGCGACGTGGAGGCGATTTGTTTGTGGACGCCCTTTACGTGATTAAGGCGTCTGGTTGTTGCTAGATAGATAGTGTGGCGGTAAGGGCGTTGCAAATTACTCTTAACATAATGTGGGTGACGGGAGGGAGTGTTTAGCAAGACACAGCCACTCGACGTACTGGCAGGGGACAGGGCGACGTGGAGGCGATTTGTTTGTGGTATTAAGGCGTCTGGTTGTTGCTAGATAGATAGTGTGGTGGTAAGGGCGTTGCAAATTACTCTTAACATAATGTGGGTGACGGGAGGGAGTGTTTAGGAGCACACGGGCACTCGACATATGAGGTGGACGAGTTTATTTATAATTATGAGTGGTGGTGTGGTCAGTGCCAGGCCACAAGGGACCCGTTGTTGGGCTGCTCTGTGTGGGAGGGGCTGTACTGCCTCGCCTCCATGATTAGCGGATTTGAACGACATTTGTTTTATTATTATTAAGCTTCACCGTGTACAGGCCAAGCTTGTTTTATTATGATGATACCTGTAATATTTTTCTATACACCTTTTTGTCTTTTTCGGTCTCGCTGATTATCGTATTTGCACGACATTTGTTTTATTATTATTAAGCTCCGCGTTGTACTGTATGTGGCCAAGCTTATCGTTGTGGTATCTATCTATCTATCTATCTATTGCCAGACACCATAATCCCTTCATTATTATTTTTCTTTGCGCTTTTCTTCTTCGCTCTCGCTGATTATCGTATTTGCACGACATTTGTTTTATTATTATTAAGCTTCGCGTTGTACATTAAATGGCCAAGCTTATTGTTTTGGTATTATTAGTAGTAGTATTTTTCTTTGTAGCTTTTTTTTTCCTTCGCTCGTGATGATGTTATACAGAAAGGTACCTTAGGGTCAGCCAAGTATTTGTGCCAAATATAAATGACCTTGACCTATTTTTTAATGTCATATACTCATTTTTGGTGCAAAAATTGCATATTTGAAAATGAAATCTCTCAGAAACTAATGGAGATATAGCAGCTACTACTACTATTACTACTACTACTGTTACTACTACTACTACTACTACTACTGTTACTACTACTACTACTACTACTGTTACTACTACTACTACTGTTACTACTACTACTACTACTACTGTTACTACTACTACTACTACTACTACTCCTGTTACTACTACTACTACTACTACTACTGTTACTACTACTACTACTACTGTTGTTATTATTATTATTATTATTATTATTATTATTATTATTATTATTATTACTACTACTACTACTACTACTATTATTATTATCATTATTATTATTATATACTATGCTGCCACTACTATTTCAGTAATCATCAGAGAGACTGATTTTCGTAACCAGAACGCAGCTAGGGCACTTTGCTAAACTCTATATAATCATGAGAAGCAGCAACAGCTAATATACGATAGGGCGTTGTGGTATGCGTTGCTGCCCGTGTCTGTGGTAATGATGCATGCGTGAGTGTGGTGTGGTGGGTGCGGCGTGAAGTCATTGGCCACGAGGGGGCTCTGTTTGCAGCTGTAATAATCTGTGGGGAAAAAAATCTTGCATCATGTCTTGTGGGTTGTGTCAGTAGCCGTCGTGAATGTGTTATTGTAGTGCAGTGGAGAGGGATGGGTGTGGTTGACTGTTTGCTTGATTGCTTGCTTGATTGGCTGATTGCTTGATTGCTTGGTTGATTGGCTGATTGCTTGATTGCTTGATTGATTGCTTGCTTGATTGATAGATCCTTTGACCCCTTCACTACGATGTCATTTATATTCAATCCATGATGTCTGTTGGCCTTTCGTGACCTGCCTGGGGTAGGCTGCACAAGGGATGCATTGTGGTTGGCTTACAGAGGACAAATAGTGTACTTGATTGCTTGCTACCCGTCCCTGTCCCGGAGGGGCTCGGAGACGGGTATTATTTTCACTGGGTTTGTCTGTCTGTCAGTCTAACTACTCGACGCGAAAACTACAGGTGCGATTTTGACTTAAATTACAGGGATCATGGGCAATGATCTTCTCATCACCTAATTAAATTTTGGGCCAAATTCGACCAAGGCCCAGGCTGTAGGCCTAAAAAAATGTAAATAAGATAAATCTTTTTTTCGCCCTAACTCCTTTCCAATTGGTCATACCGACATGAAACCCAAACCTAAAGGTGCATCTTTCAAATCTGCATCCAATAATATGCCTCATTACATCAGGGGGGTCAACCCCCAGTTAGCGGTAGGGGGGGTCAGTGTCAGGTGGGTCGGGCCTAAAATTTCAAATAGGCTGAAAATCGTCCATGTTCATCCAATTTACTCCGAATTTTATACGTCAGCACTAAAATGACTGCCGGGGACGGGTTTGCTGTACCTTGGCACCGCTTGTTGTTTCAAAACATAACATTATCGCTAGACAACATTTCCAAAGATTTAATCCGTGGAATTAAATGCAGCGTCCGTCAACTTACAATGCCGAAGTACACGTGTGCATGAGGGCATGGGTTTAATATCTCTTGGTGGAGATAAGAAAGAACCCAAGGCTGAAGAAATGGCAGAACATTTCCTCTCAAAAGCGAAATTGAATGATTACGAAAGCCAGTTCAACATCTGTTTATTTCTGTAATTATGTATGTATTGCATTTGAAAGACTGGAGGTCATAGGCAGTGGGAAATGCAAGACCGAGAAGGACAGTTCCAGAGTTGACCAGTTCTATATAATTATGTAAGACGTCAGATTCCGGTTCATTTTAGCATGGAAGAGCGGGACAGAAAAGGGGGGAATGTAATGAGATGCGAGCTGCGTGTCTGCCGTTAAGGGGAAGGATGCAGCCAGAATTCAGAACAGTAACAAGAATTTGCAACATTGCAGTGATGTGTGTGTGTGTGTGTGTGTGTGTGTGTGTGTGTGTGTGTGTGAGAGAGAGAGAGAGAGAGAGAGAGTGTGTGTGTGTGTGTGTGTGTGTGTGTGTGTGTGTGTGAGAGAGAGAGAGAGAGAGAGAGAGAGAGAGAGAGAGAGTTGATTGCTGAAGCGATTAGAGGTCACTGATTGTTTAATTCTTTCCACCTCATGACGATTGTTGGAGAGAGACAGGGTTAAGTGAGAGAAGTGATTGTGTTACGCTCTCTCTCTCTCTCTCTCTCTCTCTCTCTCTCTCTCTCTCTCTCTCTCTCTCTCTCTCACACACACACACACACACACACACACACACACACAAAACCTGGCACTTCTCAAAATCATCGTAGTATTATAAATCATGAGCAGAGTGCAGAAACTATGCGAATATATGTGCGCCATCTTCCCATTGTTTTGAGAGAGAGAGAGAGAGAGAGAGAGAGAGAGGGAGGGAGAAAGAGACAGACAGACAGACGGAATTATCAACTGAGGTGAATCCTAATAAAGTTAATATACTAAAATCTGTCTTATCTATTTGTCTATCTGTCTGTCTATCTGTTTATCTATCTGTTATTTCTATCTATCTATCTATCTATCGCCAGACGCCTCAATCCCGTTCAGGGTGGCCACAAACAAATCGCCTCCACGTCGCCCTGTCCCTCGCCATTTCACTGCCCTGCTCCCAACTCACACCCCCCCCTCTCTCATATACCTCTCCACCCCATCCCTTCATCTCATCCTCGGCCTCCTCCTCCCTCTTCCCCCCTCCACCTCACTCACATACACTCTCCTCGTCAGTCTTTCACCCTCCATCCTCTCCACATTATTTAATTATTTTATTCATACTTTTATTCACGTGTATATTATTTCTCTGCAGTGAGGTGTGTAAGGCACTGAACAAGACTCGTGGCTTGTACCAGCGTTGGGGGGAGTTGCAGGGGGATACGCACCACCAGGAGGGCGGTCCGGCTGGGGGGTCAGGTGGTAGCGGTACAGCAACAACGATTGTGGTAGGCAGCAGAGAGGAGCTTGACTGGACCAATACCGAGCTGCGCAACGCCTTGAGGTCCATCGAGTGGGACCTGGAGGACCTTGAAGAAACCATTGATATCCTTTTGTACGAGATTTACTACTGTACAGGTGGGGAAAATAGGTGAGGTGATGATGATGATTTACAACGCTGGGTGGTAACCATATAACCAAGCCATACGTGTTTCTTACGTGTCAGTAAGTGGGTTGGCGGAGGGTTAGCGCCCCTCCCCGTAAAACAACTAACTCGACACAAACGGCAACCCCTTACGGAATTATGGCGTCTGGCTATAGATAGATAAATAGATAGATAGCAATTTAATGTGAGTTGAGTGTTATTCAGTGTTACCTGGCATTATTTTTACGTCTATCTATCTATCTATAGCCCGACGCCCTAATCCCGCAAAGGGTGGCCACAGACAAAACGCCTCCAAGTCGCTCTGTCACCCACCTTTCGACAACCCTCCCCCCAACTCACTTCCCCCTCTCTCATATACCTCTCAGCTCTGTCCCTCCACCTCATCCTCGGTCTACCCCTCCCTCTCCCTTTAGTAAGTGATTTTTTTTAATATAATTGAAATGTACGTGTAGACATTGTGTGTGTACGATTATGAGGAGATATACATACATGTTTATTATGTGTACATTACTGTATGTGGAAGTTTACGTACACAGACCTGTATATATATATTTTTTAATGTAGTATTAGGTGGAAATACATATATATTTTTTTTGTGTAGTATTAGTCGAATATTCACTGATTATTTATTTTTTTTACAAGCCAAAATTATGGTAATAATGCATAGATTTTTTGTTCTTTCAAAGTTATAATAGTTTAATGTAGTTTTTTTTCTTCTCAGAATTGTGTGGATGTGTTTGTATTGATGTGGATGTGTTTTTATTGATGTGGATGTGTTGTTATTGATGTGGATGTGTTTGTATTGATGTGGATGTGTTTGTATTGATGTGGATGTGTTTGTATTGATGTGGATGTGTTTGTATTGATGTGGATGTGTTTGTATTGATGTGGATGTGTTTGTATTGATGTGGATGTGTTTGTATTGATGTGGATGTGTTTGTATTGATGTGGATGTGTTTGTATTGATGTGGATGTGTTTGTATTGATGTGGATGTGTTTGTATTGATTTGGATGTGTTTGTATTGATGTGGATGTGTTTGTATTGATGTGGATGTGTTTGTATTGATGTGGATGTGTTTGTATTGATGTGGATGTGTTTGTATTGATGTGGATGTGTTTGTGTTGATGTGGATGTGTTTGTATTGATGTGGATGTGTTTGTATTGATGTGGATGTGTTTGTATTGATGTGGATGTGTTTGTATTGATGTGGATGTGTTTTTTTATTGATGTGGATGTGTTTGTATTGATGTGGATGTGTTTTTATTGATGTGGATGTGTTTGTATTGATGTGGATGTGTTTTTATTGATGTGGATGTGTGTTTTTATTGATGTGGATGTGTTTGTATTGATGTGGATGTGTTTGTATTGATGTGGATGTGTTTGTATTGATGTGGATGTGTTTGTATTGATGTGGATGTGTGTTTTTATTGATGTGGATGTGTTTGTATTGATGTGGATGTGTGTTTGTATTGATGTGGATGTGTTTGTATTGATGTGGATGTGTTTGTATTGATGTGGATGTGTTTGTATTGATGTGGATGTGTTTTTATTGATGTGGATGTGTTTGTATTGATGTGGATGTGTTTGTATTGATGTGGATGTGTTTGTATTGATGTGGATGTGTTTGTATTGATGTGGATGTGTTTGTATTGATGTGGATGTGTTTTTTTATTGATGTGGATGTGTTTGTATTGATGTGGATGTGTGTGTTTTTATTGATGTGGATGTGTTTTATTGATGTGGATGTGTTTGTATTGATGTGGATGTGTTTGTATTAATGTGGATGTGTTTTTATTGATGTGGATGTGTGTGTTTGTATTGATGTGGATGTGTTTGTATTGATGTGGATGTGTTTTTCTTAGGGTATAGAGTTGTATTGCTGTGTGGGTAGGTTGTGGGGATGTGGATGGATTTGTGCTTGTAATGTTATGTGATTTTGTTTATCATTATTATTTGGGATTTCTGATTATTCTTCATTATTTCGATTTTTGATTATTCGTGATTATATAGATTTTTTTTCCTCCTCCCGTCTCTTTATTCTCTCCTTCCGTCTCTCCCTCCTTCCTTCCTTCCTCTCCATATTTCCCTCCCCTTCTCCCCCCCCCCTCCCCTCCGTTCCTTCTCCTCCTCCCTCTCACCCATCCATTCATTCTCTCCTCTTTTAATTCTTGGATTTTTGATTATTCTTGATTATATGGATTTTTTTTCAACAGTATTGTGTGGATATTATATATATATTTTTTTCCAGTATTATGTTGATCTCCTCTTACTTGAATTTATTTTTTTCTTCATTTTATAGAATCCCGTACGGGGTGGCCACAAACAAATCGCCTCCACGTCGCCCTGTCCCCTGCCCTTTCACTGCCCTGCTCCCAACTCACACCCCCCTCTCTCATATACCTCTCCACCCCATCCCTCCATCTTATCCTCGGCCTCCCCCTCCCCCTCCCCCTTTCCACCTCACTCACATACACTCTTCTCGTCAGCCTCACGCAAATCTCCACCTAGTTTAAAAGTACGAACTATAGACAAAATAACTCGCTAAAGAGAAGGTTTTGAGTACTAAGATGTAGTAAGCAAATTAAGAAACACATTGAAGTGGTTTGGCCATGTGGAGAGGATGGAGAGTGAGAGACTGACGAGGAGAGTGTATGTGAGTGAGGTGTGGTGTGGATGTGGTAGAAAGCATTAGGAAAAATACACCGAGGTGGTTTGGCTATGTGGAGAGGATGGAAAGTGAGAGACTAACGAGGAGAGTGTATGTGAGTGAGGTGGAGTGGGGGGGAGAGGGAGGGGTAGAACGAGAATCAGATGGAGGGATGGCGTGGAGAGGTATATGAGAGAGGGGTGTGTGAACTGGGGGAGGGAAGTGTAGTGGCAGGGGATAGGGCGACGTGGAGGCGATTTGCCTGTGGCTACCCGTTACGAGATTAAGGCGTCTGGCTATAGATAAATAGATTTTGTGTATTACTATAAAAAATCAAGGCATTTGGGATTCTCTAACTTACAAAAATTAAAATCACTTATATTTTTACTTACGAACGTACTGGCTCTGAGGAATTTTTCTTTCTCTTTCAGTCTTTGTTTCTTTCTTTTTTCTTTCTTTTTTTACTCACAGATATGATAGTTATTGTCGTGTGTTTAGTATGAGGTGGATGGATGGGGTGGAGAGGTATGGGAGAGAGGGGGGTGTGAGTTGGGGGCAGGGCAGTGAAATGGCGGGGGACAGGGCGATGTGGAGGCGATTTGTTTGTGGCCACCCTGTAAGGGATTAAGGCGTCTGGCATTAGATAGATAGAGATGTTAAAAGATTTCATATACTCGAGCCGCATCCAAAAATAAGTTACTGTTTGAATTTAAGTAGGAAAATGTAAGGGTGAATAACAGTTGGGTGCGAAGGGTGAGAAGTGGGATTGTCTGGGGTAGAGTTGCGAGAGGCAGACCGAGATAGACCTGGGACGAGACCATAGAGTGTGACCTCAGGGATAAGGGACTGAATAGGGAGGCTGCCCGAGATCGAGCACCGTGTAGAGCCGCCATTAGATGAGCAAGGCAGGTGCATGCAAGCATGTTGGAGCCCTTATAGACAATACAATGTGTGTGTGTGTGTGTGTGTGTGTGTGTGTGTGTGTGTGGTGAAAGTAAGGAATGTCTTGCAATAAATCGGTGCATTTGGTAAAGTGTGTGTGTGTGTGTGTGTGTGTGTGTGTGTGTGTGTGTGTGTGTGTGTGTGTGTGGTGAGGAGTGCAGTAAATCAGCGCATGTGGTAAAGTTACTGGAGTGGTGGGTTGCTTGAGGTGGTTTTGTGGTGCAAGGGTGCAATTCTATGCAGTAAGTGTAGCGGGGGACAGGTCGACATGGAGGCGATTTGTTTGTG
>NC_136957.1:412500-415000 GCF_032717465.1 Coenobita brevimanus
CTGTCTGTCTGTCTGTCTAACATACTTCTGTCTGTCTATCTGTCTAACATATACTTCTGTCTGTCTGTCTGTCTGCCTAACATATACTTCTGTCTGTCTATCTGTCTAACATATACTTCTGTCTGTCTGTCTGTCTGTCTAACATATACTTCTGTCTGTCTATCTGTCTAACATATACTTCTGTCTGTCTGTCTGTCTGTCTAACATATACTTCTGTCTGTCTATCTGTCTAACATATACTTCTGTCTGTCTGTCTGTCTGCCTAACATATACTTCTGTCTGTCTATCTGTCTAACATATACTTCTGTCTGTCTGTCTGTCTGTCTAACATATACTTCTGTCTGTCTGTCTGTCTGCCTAACATATACTTCTGTCTGTCTGTCTGTCTAACATATACTTCTGTCTGTCTGTCTGTCTGTCTAACATATACTTCTGTCTGTCTGTCTGTCTGCCTAACATATACTTCTGTCTGTCTATCTGTCTAACATATACTTCTGTCTGTCTGTCTGTCTAACATATACTTCTGTCTGTCTGTCTGTCTGCCTAACATATACTTCTGTCTGTCTATCTGTCTAACATATACTTCTGTCTGTCTGTCTGTCTGTCTAACATATACTTCTGTCTGTCTGTCTGTCTAACATATACTTCTGTCTGTCTATCTGTCTAACATATACTTCTGTCTGTCTGTCTATCTGTCTAACATATACTTCTGTCTGTCTATCTGTCTAACATATACTTCTGTCTGTCTATCTGTCTAACATATACTTCTGTCTGTCTGTCTGTCTGTCTAACATATACTTCTGTCTGTCTATCTGTCTAACATATACTTCTGTCTGTCTATCTGTCTAACATATACTTCTGTCTGTCTGTCTAACATATACTTCTGTCTGTGTCTGTCTAACATATACTTCTGTCTGTCTGTCTGTCTGTCTAACATATACTTCTGTCTGTCTGTCTGTCTAACATATACTTCTGTCTGTCTGTCTGTCTAACATATACTTCTGTCTGTCTATCTGTCTAACATATACTTCTGTCTGTCTGTCTATCTGTCTAACATATACTTCTGTCTGTCTGTCTGTCTCTAGCCTGTATTTCTGTCTGTCTGTCTGTCACTAACATACATTTGTCTGTCTGTCTGTCACTCTCTCTCTCTCTCTCTCTCTCTCTCTCTCTCTCTCTCTCTCTCTCTCAGAAGTAGAGAGAGTGAGACGGAGTAAGCATGAAGGAATGTAGCGTTAGTTTGCCTGGATAGTAATGGTGATGCTTAAGGTTAGAGAGAGAGAGAGAGAGAGAGAGAGAGAGAGGGAGGGAGGGAGGGAGAGAGAGCGAGAACGTATTGTAAGAATGACTGAATGATGATGGTGATGATTAGGAAGGTGTGTGTGTGTGTGTGTGTGTGTGTGTGTGTGTGTGTGTGAGAGAGAGAGAGAGAGAGAGAGAGAGAGAGAGAGAGAGAGAGAGAACGTATTGTAAGAATGAATGATGATGGTGATGATTAGGAAGGTGTGTGTGTGTGTGTGTGTGTGTGAGAGAGAGAGAGAGAGAGAGAGAGAGGAAAGTAGAAAAGTAGATATGAATGACTTGGAGAGAAAATCTTAAGAGAGAGAGTGAGAGAGAGGTGGAGGAAAGTGGATATGGGAGGAATGGAGAGAAAAACTGCTAAGTGGAGGAAAAGTGGAAGAGGATGTGGAAGAGGTGGGGTTAACGGTGGAGTTAATGAGAAGACAATAGAGTGGAGGGAGGTGATTGCGTGCAGTGTGTGTGTGTGTGTGTGTGTGTGTGTGTGTGTGTGAGAGAGAGAGAGAGAGATTGATAGTCATGGATAGATGTGTGTGTGTGTGTGTGTGTGTGTGTGAGAGAGAGAGAGAGAGAGATTGATGGTGATGTGTGTGTGTGTGTGTGTGTGTGTGTGTGTGTGTGTGTGTGAATAATAACCTACATGAATTAATGATATTGCCGATGGTAAAGGTGTGTGTGTGTGTGTGTGTGTGTGTGTGTGTGTGTGTGTGTGTGTGTGTGTGTGTGAATAATAACCTACATGAATTAATGTTATTCCCGATGGTAAAGGTGTGTGTGTGTGTGTGTGTGTGTGTGTGTGTTCTCGTTCACCGCGTGGCCGTCATCCGTGAAGCATGAGTCAGTATGTGTGTGTGTGTGTGTGTGTGTTTCCAGGCCTCACTCACCGTCTGCCTGTCTCTTGGTGCACATGTGTGATGGAATTCCCGTATCGCCAGTACCGCGCTAGTCACGAAGAAGTGCTATGGCAAGGACCTGTGCGCCACTGTTCAGAGTTCCATAAATCCGTTCACTTTAACCTGGCGTAAAATTAACACCGGAATTAGATGCTAGTCACGAAGAAGTGCTGTGGAAAGGAAGCATGTGTTAGTTTGAGTTGGTATAAATTGTCATCTTACCATCGTCATCGTAGCAACAGATTGACACTAAAATGAGATGCTAGTCACGAAGAAGTGCTGTGGAAAGGATGCGGAGTCAGCATTCT
>NC_136957.1:420000-427500 GCF_032717465.1 Coenobita brevimanus
AGACCAGGTGAGTGGGTGGAGAGAGAGAGAGAGAGGGAGGGAGGGAGGGAGGGAGAGAGAGAGGGAGGGAGAGAGAGAGAGAGAGAGAGGAGGGGGAGAAAATTACAGAGTTATGAGAAATGAAGTTATCAGATGAGGTGAGTGGGGTGGAGAGAGAGAGAGAGAGAGAGAGAGGGAGGGAGGGGGAAAAGTGGAGAGACAAGAGTGGAGGAAAGAGGAGAGAAGTAGATACGTGAGAGAGGTAAACAGGATGAAGGACAGGAGGAGGGAGGGAGGGAGGGAGAGAGGGAGAGAGGGAGGGAGAGAGGGAAGGAGGGAGGAAGAGAAGGAGGGAGGGTGGGAGAGAGGGAAGGAGGGAGGAAGAGAAGGTGGGAGGGAGGGAAGGAGGGAGGGTGGGAGAGAGGGAAGGAGGGAGGAAGAGAAGGAGGGAGGGAGAGAAGGAGGGAGGGTGGGAGAGAGGGAAGGAGGGAGGAAGAGAAGGAGGGAGGGAGGGTGGGAGAGAGGGAAGGAGGGAGGAAGAGAAGAAGAGAGGAAAGGAAGGAGGGAGGGTGAGAGGGAGGAAGAGGAGGTAAAGAAAAGGGAGGGAGAGAGGGAGGGAGGGAAGAAGAGGAGGAGGAAGGGAGGGAGGAAAAGGAAAGAGAGATGGGAGGGAGGAAAAGGAAAGAGAGAAGGGAGGATAGGAGAGAGTGTAGAGAAGTGCGAAGGAAGGAGAGAAAGAGGAAAGAATGATGGAGGGAGGAGAGGGGAAGGAAAGAGAGAAGGAAGGAGGGATAGAAAAGAGAGGAGGGAGAGAAAAGAGAGAAAGAGGGAGAGAAAAGAGGAGGAAAGGAGAGAAGAGGGTAGAGAGGTCAATGGTCACTATTCTTAGGCATGTGCACTTCTACTCAAGAGAGAGAGAGAGAGAGAGAGAAAGAGAGGGGGAGAGAGAGAGAGAGAGAGAGAGAATCAGTTTTTGAATATGGCGGGTTAATATCCTTGTTGTACGTTATTTAATCAGGGTATGGTGATATTAGGAGGATTTATGTAACAAAGAACAGGAGCGTAAGGTGTAATAAGCAGAACAAATCGCATAGGAAACGGTGTTAGGGAGCTTCCTTAACTCACTCTAACTTGGCCTAATATTGCCATCTCTCCATCTTGAATCCTGAGATGTAACAATAGATGAACATTATGATGCTAGTCACGAGGAAGTGCTATGGAGAGGATGTAGAGCCATAGCATTGTCTTAAGTAATGATGCTAGTCACGAGGAAGTGCTCTGGAGAGGGTGTAGAGCCATAGCATTGTCTTAAGTATTGATGCTAGTCACGAGGAAGTGCTGTGGAGAGGGTATAGAGCCACAGCATTGTCTTAAGGCACTGAGCTACGTGAAATAAGCTGCAAAAGGACGAAAATCTGGGCCAAGTTAAGGTGAAAGGAGTATAGGCAGAAAATCCATCTTAAATTAATGATGCTAGTCACGAAGAAGTGCTGTTGATGTGGAGCCGTGGTATAGTCTTGTTCTGCCACTGAGCTACGTGAAATAAGCCGCCAAAAGGACGAAAATCTGGGCCAAGTGAAGGTGAAAGGAGTATAGACAGAAAATCCATCTTAAATTAATGATGCTAGTCAAGAAGAAGTGCTACTGATGTAGAGCCGTAGTATGAGCCCATGTTGTGAACGAATATATAAGGGAATTATCGAAGCGTCTGAGAAATCCCGTGAGTGGAGATAGGATTCCCACTGCGTTTCGCCTTTTTCCATATTTCATCAGACGGAACTGGAAATATGGCGGTTTGTTTATGCTTTATGGCTTCTAGACCTTCGAAGATTAATTTCTGTCTTTATTTATTTATTTATCGCTAAAAAAAATTATTTCCAAATCGACCTCCATCTTGTTTTAATTTTGGGGTTATTGTGAGAAGGTGTATAATTCAGGTGTAGAATTTGTCACCTGGAGAGAGAGAGAGAGAGAGAGAGAGAGAATGTGCTTATCTGGCTATTATCTGTATGGGATTTGCTTCGTTAGAGAGAGAGAGAGAGAGAGAGAGAGAGAATGTGTGTGTGTGTGTGTGTGTGTGTGTGTGTGTGTGTGTGTGTGTGTGTGTGTGTGTGTTTTCCTCCAAGATCACTACCTCTCACGACTACTATAACCATCACTATCACCATATACACCAGCACAGCTACCACCATTATCACCACAACTACCACCACCATCACCACAACCACCAACATCATCATCACAACTACCAACATCATCACCACAACTACCACCATTATCACCACAACTACCACCATTATCACCACAACTACCACCATTATCACCACAACTACCACCATTATCACCACAACTACCACCATTATCACCACAACTACCACCATTATCACCACACCAACCAACATTATCACCACCTACCAACATTATCACCACAACTATTACCACAACCACCACAGCTACCAACATTACAGCTACCACAATTACCACCATTATCACCACACCTACCAACATCATCACCACAACAACCAACATTACAACAACCACAATTACCACCATCCCACACCAAACCCCCACAACTACCACAACTACCAACATTACAACTACCACAACTACCACCACCATCCCACACCAAACCCTCCACAACCACTACAGCTACCACAACTACCAGTATCAAGGAGGCGGTGTGGTAAACTGTGGTAGGAAATAGTGGTGGTTCAACATTCCATAGTAGTGGTGGTGGTTGCTTGAGGAATCTTGGTTACCGGAGGCAGGATTGTGGTAGCGATGGTGGTTGCGATAGTGGTAGTTGCTGCTTGAGGGTGGTAGTAGTAGTAGTAGTAGTGATAGTAGTAGTAGTGTTAGTAGTAGTAGTAGTTTAAGTGAAAAGTTTAAATCTCTTTCAGCTGGACAAACACAGGCTCATATTACAACTACCATACCACTACCACAACTACCACACCACAACCACAACTACCATACCACTACCACAACGACCATACCACTACCACAACTACCACACCACAACCACAACTACCACACCACTACCACAACTACCACACCGCTACCACAACTACCATATCACTACCACAACTACCACACCACTACCACAACTACCACACCACTACCACAACTACCATATCACTACCACAACTACCACACCACTACCACAGCTACCACACACCACTACCACAACTACCACACCACTACCACAACTACCACACCACAACCACAACTACCATACCACTACCACAACTACCATACCACAACCACAACTACCATACCACTACCACAACTACCATACCACTACCACAACTACCACACCACTACCACAACTACCATACCACTACCACAACTACCATACCACTACCACAATTACCATACCACTACCACAACTACCATACCACTACCACAACTACCATAGCGCTACCACAACTACCATAGCGCTACCACAACTGCCATACCACTACCACAACTACCACAGCTACCACACACCACAACCACAACTACCATACCACTACCACAACTACCATACCACTACCACAACTGCCATACCACTACCACAACAACCATACCACTACCACAACTGCCATACCACTACCACAACTACCACACCACTACCACAGCTACCACACACCACTACCACAACTACCACACCACTACCACAACTACCACACCACTACCACAACTACCATACCACTACCACAACTACCACACCACTACCACAACTACCACACACCACTACCACAACTACCACACACCACTGTCACAACTACCACACACCACTACCTCAACAACCACACACCACCACCACAACTACCACTACCACAACTACCACACCACTACCACAACTACCATACCACTACCACAACTACCATACCACTACCACAACTACCACACCACTACCACAACTACCACACACCACAACCACAACTACCATACCACTACCACAACTACCACACCACAACCACAACAACCATATCACTACCACAACTACCATACCACTACCACAACTACCACACACCACCACCACAACAACCATACCACTACCACAACTACCACACCACCACCACAACAACCATACCACTACCACAACTACCACACACCACCACCACAACTACCATACCACTACCACAACTACCACACACCACCACCACAACTACCATACCACTACCACAACTACCACACACCACCACCACAACTACCACACACCACCACCACAATTACCATACCACTACCACAACTACCATACACCACCACCACAACTACCACACCACTACCACAACTACCACACCAAAACCACAACTACCACACCAAAACCACAACTACCACACCAAAACCACAACTACCACACCACTACCACAGCTACCACACACCACTACCACAACTACCACACCACTACCACAACTACCACACCACAACCACAACTACCATACCACTACCACAACTACCATACCACAACCACAACTACCATACCACTACCACAACTACCACACCACTACCACAACTACCACACCACTACCACAACTACCATACCACCACCACAACTACCATACCACTACCACAACTACCATACCACTACCACAACTACCATACCACTACCACAACTACCACACCACTACCACAACTACAATACCACCACCACAACTACCATACCACCACCACAACTACCATACCACTACCACAACTACCACACCACTACCACAACTACCACACACCACAACCACAACTACCATACCACTACCACAACTACCACACCACAACCACAACAACCATATCACTACCACAACTACCACACACCACCACCACAACTACCATACCACTACCACAACTACCACACACCACCACCACAACTACCATACCACTACCACAACTACCACACACCACCACCACAACAACCATACCACTACCACAACTACCACACCACCACCACAACAACCATACCACTACCACAACTACCACACACCACCACCACAACTACCACACACCACCACCACAACTACCATACCACTACCACAACTACCACACCACCACCACAACTACCACACACCACCACCACAACTACCACACCACTACCACAACTACCACACCAAAACCACAACTACCACACCAAAACCACAACTACCACACCAAAACCACAACTACCACACACCACTACCACAACTACCATACCACTACCACACCTACCAAACCACTACCACAACTACCACACACCACTACCACAACTACCACACACCACTACCACAACTACCACACACCACTACCACAACTACCACACACCACTACCTCAACAACCACACACCACTACCTCAACAACCACACACCACTACCACAACTACCACTACCAGACACCCCTACCACAACTGCCACTACAAACCTAAACTACCACCATCACATCTTCCACTACTACCACTCATCAAAGATACTACTACTACTACTACTACTATTATTATTATTATTATTATTATTATTATTACTACTACTACTACTACTACTACTACTACTACACACACACACACACACACACACACACACACACACACACACACACACACACACACACACACACACACACACACACGCTGAAGGTAACACATGTAGTCTGTTGTCACGTGTGCACAATGACATACACACACTGGAGTAGTGATGATCACACACACACACACACACACACACACACACACACAGACGGGAGCCAGCTAGCAGCCTGTTTGCATGCCTGTAGGGCTGTAGTATACACACACACACACATACACACACACACACCTGCACCTTTACCTGGTTGCATGCATGAGAGAGAGAGAGAGAGAATCGGAGTAATGATGTGGGATTGAGTACGAAAAGGAACTGAAAGAAGGAGGAGGAGGAAGAAGAAGAGGAGGAGGAGGAAGAGGAGAAGGAGGAGGAGGAGGAAGAAGAAGAAGAGGTGGAGGAAGAAGAAGAGGAGGAGGAAGAGAAAGAAGAGGAGGAGGACTGAGATCAATAGACCTCGATGACTTGCGAATTCTTTCCCATAAAATTAATCTGTTAAGAAAATAAGCTAGTCACGAAGAAGAGCCCTGACGCTTCCCCATTACTATTATCAGTGTGTAAATAGCCACTACTCACAGCATGCGGCGTTGGGCTAGTAGTAGATAAGTAGATAGATAGTGTTGCAGCTGGATAGATAGATGGGTGAAGGGATGAGTAGATGGATGGATGAGAGAGACAGACAGACAGACAGACAGACAGACAAACAAACACAGAGAGAGACAGACAGATAGACAGACAGACAGAGAGAGAGACAGACAGATAGACAGAGAGAGAGAGAGAGAAATGAACGGAAGAGGAAGTAACGTGATTCCGTTTTCTTTAAGATGGAAGAAAATGTGATTGCGACTTGTAGTATTTTTCGCTTTTAGTCTCTCTCTCTCTCTCTCTCACACACACACACACACACACACACACACACACACACACACACACACACACACACGCACCATCAACATATTATCGTTTTGTGAATGTTCAAATCTTCATAAATCCTCCTCTTCCAGATAAATCCCATTGATAAAAAGAACAGCTGAACAGGCGATTAGTGAGAGAGAGAGAGAGAGAGAGAGAGAGAGAGAGAGAGAGACAGACAGACAGACAGACGGACAGGAGAGACAGACAGACAGACAGCCAGACAGAAGAGAGAAAGAGGGAGTGAGAGAGAGAGAGAATTAGACGTCATCGTTCTGAAGGTGTTAATATACGTCAAGGCAGTGGCCGGTTAAGGAAGCTCCCTAACACCTTTTCCTAGGCGATTTATTCTGGTAACACAGAAGAGGACGGCAAGGCGTCATCAGAATAAATCGCTTAGGAGTAGGTGTTAGGGAGCTGTTGGGGTATATTTAGAATGTTGTAGTGTCACATGTGATTTATATAATGAATTACTGAATATCCTACAATGCACTGTGTTTGGTCTTATCACTTACAAAACTGTAAGTTGTAATTCATTGAACTCCATATATGTTTTAAAAAATTATACAAGAATGCCAGAGTAATTTCCTTTTTCAGTCGCCATACACGAAATTAGACCACACCGAGGCTATCACTTGTGTCACCACGCGAGGGCTGCGGGACCTTCATTAGGGACACAGTGAATCCCACGCAGCATAAAATTAACTTACAAAGATAGTGATAAATTCTCCCCCCGTTACACCTGGCTCTCGCACACCTGACATGCAATTGAGTGATAAATTCTCCCCCGTTACACCTGGCTCTCACACACCTGACATGCAGTTCTGAGTGATATTATTATTAACCAAAATAGATAAATAGATAGATAGATAGGTAGTTAGATGGATAAGTAGATAGGTAAGTAGGTAGATAGATAGATGGATAAGTAGATTGATAAATAGATGAAATGACTTCTAATCTGAATTACATAAGAGGTAGAAATACACTTCGTACTGAAGAGGTTGATCCGGGTCATCACACACACACACACACACACACACACACACACACACACTCTCTCTCTCTCTCTCTCTCTCTCTCTCT
>NC_136957.1:437500-499678 GCF_032717465.1 Coenobita brevimanus
CCTTCAGTTAGGACCTTGAGGGGAAGAACGCCTTCATGTGGTGGCACTGGATTTGCAGACATCCTCCAGCATCCTTCCTGTCCCCCGAAAGGAGGATAATGGGCTAATGAAGGGTAGCCTCAGCCTGCAGTCCGTCAGGTTCATGTGTGTGTGTGTGTGTGTGTGTGTGTGTGTGTGTGTGTGTGTGTGGAGCCGTAACGACATGGGATTTCTAGCCTAAGTATATCTGATCTATGTACTCCCATCTTTACAGGAATTTTTAATTTTAATAGGATTTAAGGGAAAATGCAAATTATATATAATATTTATTCATATTTATATAACTACGGCACAGAATCTTTATCCAGGATGGTATGGTCAAGAGCCCCTTCAGTATGAGAGGTGTTTTAGCAACGAGAATAAATAAAATATGGTTTTGTTATGGTGTGAGGGGCGTAGGTCTGACTGTCATCATTAATATTCTGGGTTTCTAAATCCATCCCCACAACTTGAAGAGAATAATGTGGAAGTTAGTTTATTTGTATTATTTATTTATTTCATTATTACGCATTCACTTCTTTGTGTGTGTGTGTGTGTGTGTGTGTGTGTGTGTGTGTGTGTGTGTGTGTGTGTGTGTAACAAAATAACGCGGTTTTTATCTGATTTTAGCCTAACTTAGTGCAAACATTGAGGGTGAGAGAGTGAGGAAGCTTGTTTATATCATCATCATCATCATCATCATTGCCAGACGCCATGTATCCCAAACGGGGTGGCCAAGGGCTTAGAGTTAATTGTTTTACATGGAGGGGCACTAATCCTCCACCAACCCCACTTGACACGTAGGGATACCTGTATATATAAAGAAAATAAGTCAGAGGCCAAGGTCACAAGGAAAGATTTAAACCAAACTTGGGGGAGGGGCTGAGGGTAAGGGAAGAATGAAGTAGTATTGTACTGGTAATTCAATTTTGAGAACAGTTGGCCTGATGTCAAGGTCACATGGCAAGGTCAAAGTTTGACTTCTGTATGTTTGTGTTAACAGAATAACTTAAATAGCTTTTATCCAGTTTTGACCCAACTTGGTGGGTCAGCTGAGGAGCAGACTTTTTTTTTTTTTTTTTAAGTAGGTCGTAGAGCAAGATGAACCTGAATGGTTTTGATCCAATTTAGTCCAAACTTTGTGGAAGGGTTGAGGATAAGGCTGGAATGAAAGACCAGTTTTGAGAACAGTCCATCAAAGATCAAGGTCACGTGGCAGTGTTGGCTTAGAGAGTTTTTATCTGTTGTAACCTAAATGTTGTGGAAGGATTCAGGTTAAAACAAAGAGGGAGATTTGATTTTGAGAGCAGTTAATCAAAGGTCATGATCAGAGGGAACTTTAAGGTCAGGGTCAGTGGCCAGAGTCAGTTTTAAGCAGTTTTGATGTGATTTGAACCAAGTGTGGCGATAGGGTGTGTGGTTAGGCGAGAATAGAACAGTGTGATATTGAGAGGTCTCTGACAAGGAGAGTGTATGTGAGTGAGGTGGAGGGGGGAAGAGGGAGGGGGAGGCCAAGGATGAGATGGAGGGATGGAGTGGAGAGGTCTATGAGAGAGGAGGGGTGTGAGCTGGGAGCAGGGCAGTGAAATGGCGGGGGACAGGGTGACATGGAGGCGAATTGGTTGTGGCCACCCCTTACGGAATTAAGGCGTCTGGCAGTAGATAGATAGATATTGAGAGGAATAATTTGGAGGTCAGGGTCATCAGGCAGAATCAGATATTCAACCCATTAGCCAGTTATTGGGTCAGGGGTCAAATTCTCCGAGTACTGGACTTGTATGTGTTAATTTGTTTATAGTGGTAGCCAGAATGAATCAAAAGCCTTCTTATACTTAGGGGATGAGAGTATTCACTATGTATTTAACTCATCAGCCCAGTGTCATCCTTGTCTCTTTCTCTTTTATTTTTTTATTTATCTATCTAACTATCTATTGCCAGACGCCTCAATCCTGTTTGGGGTGGCCACAAACAAATCGCCTCCAAGTCACCCTGTCCCCTGCCATTTCACTGCCCTGCTTCCAACTCACACACCCCTCTCTCATATACTTCTCCACCCCATCCCTCCATCTCATCCTCAGCCTCCCCCTCCCTCTTCCCCCTTCCACCTCACTCACATACACTCTCTTCGTCAGTCTTTCACCCTCCATCCTCTTCACATGGCCAAACATCTTTATTTATGTAATTATTTATATTTGATGGTAGCCAAAATTAATGAAAGGCATCTTGTACTCAGCAGTTAGGCTATTCATTATGTATTAACTCATCACCATAGTTGGATTGTTTTCATCTGACAGACCAAAAAAGACCTGGGATGAGGTGATTAAGTGTGACCTCAGGGTTAAGGGACTGAACTGAGAGGCTGCCAGAGATAGGTCAGCATGGAGAGCTGCCATTAGGTGACCAAGGCCGATGTTTGCAAGCATGTTAGAGCCTTCAAAACATGATAGGAAAAAAAAGAAGAAGAAGAAGAACTGGGTCACTCTCACAGCTTTAATAACTGTTGTCATTGCTTAAAATTCACTGAGCCTTAGTTATGAGGTAGGAATGAATCTCCTTGGTTACTTGTCAAATAAAACCTCCAGCTTGACTACATCCTGCCATCAGCCAAAGTAAAAAAAGGTTAGGGATGTTTGTCAGATTTGCAGTAACCAATTATCGCCGTGTCTTTCTCTCCTGCAGTCTATGAAAGAGCGCCTTAACTTCACCAAGAAGGATCGTGACGTAACCGCCAGACAGGTACCAGAACAGTCCAGCACGGTAAATACGTTGCTTCTTGTTTTGTTTTGCCACAGCCTCCACTCCTCGGCTCAGCTCGACTCAAACTCCAACTCAGCTGCTGTCACTTCGTCTCAGTCTCCGTAACATCTTGCATTGATAACACTGCCTTGCTTTGCCTTGCATGCCTTGCATTCAGCACTTTTTTCCCTTGCATAACATGAATTTCTCGCTTTATTACATCCCTTGCATTTTCTCTCTTCTTAGTGGTTGGTGGTGGTGATCATCATCCACTCATATGATGTAGCACTGCCTATTTTTTCCTCTGGTTTATCATTCTCTTATGTGTCAACCCTCTCTCCTTCTTCCTATCTATCTATCTATCTATAGCCCGACGCCCTAATCCCGCAAAGGGTGGCCGCAGACAAAACGCCTCCAAGTCACTCTGTCACCCACCATTTGACTACCCTCCCCCCAACTCACCCCCCCCCTCCCTCATATACCTTCCTCCTCCATGGTAATATACAGTACTGGATGATTTTTCCTGTGTAAAGTACAGGTTTCTTTCGTCAGTCTTCTTCTTCTCTCCTTCTGCTTTCCCTTTCCTTCCTGTCAGTTTTTAATACTCCTCTTTACACTTCAGGCAGCTGTACATTGAGTGATAAGTCTAATGGTTTCCTATAGCCCTGGAAACCATTTACAGTGCTGGTTTGTAACCGTATAATGACGTAATGAGCCTGCTATGGTTCCCTTGTTAACTGGATGGACAGAGACAAATGTGGCATCTGTGTAGGAGGCAAATCTCTACACTCTTGTCCATGCCTTACTGTGGCGAGGTGCTGTGAGCCACAGAGGAGCACTGGTCCACTGCAAAGGACAGCCCTGCAGGGACAATTGCTTGCAGTTGGTGGGTCTGCTTGGCCATACAGCCTGGGGCTACTCAGCAACAATAATGGCCTCTTTTTTTTTTGCTCTGTCTCTTGAATTTTCTCTAGTCCAGCATCATTGAATTCTTTTTTCTTGCTCCTCATAATGTCATGCATGGATGACAGTAATATCTCATGTCTTTAACTCAGATTTGCTGTACTCTTTTCCTTTTGATACATCAGTTTACCGTCTGACACTGAAGCCTCAAGGAACTGTTTCCAGTATACAGTATATTATCTCTGGCTAATGCCGTAGGAGGGTATTGAGAATTATCTTGAGGTTTGAAGGTAAATTACTGTGCACCACACTGTAGAATTTCTCTGCTTGTAACACTGAGTTCTTTTTCTGTTGCAGTCAATATTTTACATTGTCAACAGTATGAATGCTTGCTTTTTACTGGGATTTCCTTCAGTCTTTACCCAGGTATCAAATCTTGCATCTCTGTCTGTCTGTCTGTCTGTCTGTCTCTCTCTCTCTCTCTCTCTCTCTCTCTCTCTCTCTCAAAATATAAATAGACAGATATCATTATTCACAGTGAATTTGCAAGAGAGACAGGCAGACAGATTTTTTCTTGGTAGTCTCACTTTTCTCATTGATATTGCAATTTAATTTTTAGTTTGCACCTTTTGTCTTGTGATGGTAGTGTTCTCAGCAGTTTTTATTTTTTTATTTTTAATGGTAATGATGATGATGATGATGATGATTAGGTGATGTTATTTTAGTGCTGTGGTCTGTGATGCAATACAGCCTCCCAAATCTGAGAATCTGTTTTCCAAAAGCCTCCAGTTTCCAAAACATTTTCTCAGTCTACAAGGAGGGTGTTGAATACGTCTGTCTGTACACAAGGTTTGTAGTGTATGTATATTTGAAGACGAAGTTTATATCTAGACAAGTATATCAGTCTACCTATAGCCAGATGTCTTAATCCCATAAAGGGTGGCTACAAATAAATCGCCTCCACGTCGCCCTGTCTCCCGCCATTTTGCTGCCCAATCCCCAGCTCACACACCCCTCTCTCATATACCTCTCCCCTCCATCCCTCCATCTCATCTTCGGTCTCCCTCAGTTGGTCTACATATAATATCCTTTTCCACTCTCCTGGGTGATTTTTAGTTTGTGGTTTGGACAGCTCATTTAGTGCTATCAGTGTCTACCCTGAATAATTTTTTCATTACCTATTCCCTTTGCTACTCTCATGCCCACAACAGCAGACTGAGCCATGTCTGCTACACATAAGATACCATCAGGCAGTGCTATTGAGAGACCACAGTGGATTTTGAGTCGGATTTAGGGTTATGTTGTTATTGTTGATGATGATGATGATGTATTGATATTTGTAGGTTTCTTATGTGTTGTGATATCCTCTATTTAACCCTGTCACTATTAAGAGTCTTTCTCCTAAGCTGACTAAATGCTGTGGCATTAGTAAGTGTAAAGTAAAAGAGCCCAGGTGCTTATGGTATGAAAAGTGACCTAGGCAGCTGGGTAGGTCAAAATTCTAAACACTTTAAAGTGACATAAGTAGCTGAAAGAGTAAAACAGGTAAGACATTATCATATGGGAGAGTTTAATGCTAGTTAAATACAAATTCTGAGGTCTGAAATGCTTGGATCCAAAGGCTTGATGGTGAATGGAACACTGTATTTTGAAAAGTAGAATCATGATGATAACTGTGAGAAAATTGTGTAAAAAATGGCCTAGTGTACCATTAACAGAAAATACAGTAAAACACCATGTATTAGTACAGGTGGGTTCCTTTATACGAGTGGGGTATGTTAATGGAGGACAGCTCGGATAGCAAAAACCTATGTGACGGATTGAAAAGTGTGATAGCAAAAACTAGTACGATGGAGGACCTTACTTATGGGAAAAACAGAGCCAGGTTAACTGGTTGTGCTCGCGTCACCAAGTTTGGGTCTGAAGTGCCCATTCTTGTGTCAGCGATTTCTCACATAGCAGATGCTTGTTTAACAGGATCCATCTGCAAAGTGTTATCTGTTGTACTTGTCCACAAATAAACTTTGTATTCATATATACATTGATTGTATGAGGACATGATATCAACATCCACCTATTTCATAAAAAAATATTTTGACAGTGGAGGTTTTTGGAGCATGGATTTTCAGATTTGTGAGTTTGTATTGTACCATGTAGAAACTGCTTACTATGCTCTTTTTATTGTAACTTGGCCCAGGTTTCTGACCTTTTTGATGCATATTTAATTTAGCTCAGTGGCAGAAAAAGACTGTTATGGCTCCACATCCTTTCCACATCATTTCTTTTTAACAAGCATCATATTGTAGTGTTCATCTATTATTACTACTCAGCATTCAAGATGGAGAGATGGCAATTGTAGGCCAAGTTCGAGTAAAACCATTAAAGTGACATAACTGTTCTTTTACCACCGGCAGCCGCTTCCCTGCTTTATGGCCTTACAGCCTGGCCATTAAACTTTATTTCAAGCCCAGTGTAATGTTGCCGACAGGTGAGATGGGGTCTGGTCTTGTATTTAACGCTTCAAAAACTCTTCGTTGTAAAATCCACCACAAGCCATTATACCGTTGATTGATGTAATGGTTTAGAGTATGGCATGATTGCAGTAGTGTATGGTGATGATGATGATGATGATGATGATGATGGTGATGGTGATGATGATGATGATGATGATGTTTATTTAAATGTTATATAAACATAGGTAAACACATCACCCTCTTTAGCACAATGACTATTGTACTAAGAGCTTGGTAGTTTAGTTGCCAGAATGTCCCATTTAGAGTGACAGTGAGGACCAATTGTGTTTGTGCATTGTTTCCTAGTTTTAACTCAGTCACTTTGCAAGCGATGCAGAGAGGATGCTGTGACATTGTGGCATTAATTTAGACAGTTGTTAGAGCTGCCCCATTATAAAATAGTCCCTCCCTTCCCTGTCCCTTCAAAAGAAGGCTATGGACTGCAGGGGAAGGGTAACCAGTGTACATTTCACTAGGTTATCACACCAGGCGTGCCAGGGGCCAGAACAACATTAACAGTCTCTTCTATTCTGTATTCCTTTTTATATATTCCCCTTTGTAATATCTTGCTGTTGTATCCCTTTCAAGACAGGGATATTGTTTTTACTATGGTCATGCTATATCCAGACATATACATTTGACTCGGGGAAGACTCTTGGAACTGGTGGCATTACACACAGCCTTCATAAACCCCTCCCATGTCAGAGGTCTTTCATGAATTGAATATTATTGTGTTGGGGTTGCAAAAATGAGAAACAGGATAAACATGGTGAAAGAGCCAAGAGACAGTTATTTGTATACTGTAAACGGCCATACCACGTTGAGTACACCGCTTCCCGTCCGATCAGCGAAGTTAAGCAACGTTGGGTCTGGTTAGTACTTGGATGGGTGACCGCCTGGGAACACCAGATGCTGTTGGCATAACGTTCTCCCTACGTGTCAAGTGGGGTTGGTGGAGGATTAGTGCCCCTCCCTGTAAAACAATTAACTCTGAGCCCTTGGCCACCCCGTTTGGGATACATGGCGTCTGGCAATGAATGAAAAAAAAAAACATAGGCATTTCAGCTTCCCAAATCCAAACATGTGATGTTCATAAACCTGCACTTTCCACTTATATTTTCATGCAGTAAGAGGATGTTGATGTCATCTGCCCTCACACATTAAAGGCATAAGTTTTTTTTTATGGACAAGTATAACAGCAGATGATATATTACTAATACAAGGTACAGTACTTCCTTGTTTTTCTGTTCATGGTTCTGCAGGCTGTTTATTACATGATATTCTCATTATCATCATTATTGTACACTCTGAAATACAGTTTTCCATCTTTCATAAAGCCCTTGAAGCCAAACATTTTGGATTTGACAGTTTGTTAGGTATATGTATGTGTTTATTTTTAATTTTATTTATTTATTTATTTTTGTCTGACTCTGGACATTGGCATCGCAGCCTGCTCCCAAGGCCAATTAGGCCTCCTACGTACCATATACCTTTACATGTTACCACTTGCTTTACCCATCTACATGTGTTTCCATAACATTTGCTTTGTGTAGCCTTTTCAGCCCAAGGACGTCTGTTTGCATTATTCTTACAGCCTCCCTATGGTTGTACAGTAATTAATCTTCTAAGGAACCTGTCACAGTGAATGACTGGAGTCCATAGAGCTCCTCCACTGTGACAGGTCTTCCCATCCATCTGTCCATCATCATCATCCAGTCATTTATTGCCGCACCAAGAGAATTTGGGTCCAGGGCAAGGCATCTCAGTACAGACATTCTACCGATGGCGTCTTTTTCATTTTGCGTCATAGGATTTAATTTAGGTTGAGAGACTTGTCAGGCTGGGGGAGTTAAATAGAGTCTTTGTTAACCCTTTCACAAGTCAGTTTGTTTTTATCAGACACAACTGGGCCACCATCACATATTCAGTACCAAGTTGTGGAGGCGTGAAATTCCATAAGTCTTAGTTATGAGTTAGTAATGGGTCTCCTTGGTTACTGGTCAAATTAGTCATCCAGTGTGACTACATCTGACAGTCAGCTGAGCTGAAAAGCATTTGGGATCTTTGTCAGATGAACACAGACTGACTGTAATAGAGGCCGTTCCTAAGTTTTATATAATCATGTAAAGAGAGCAAAATAAAAACATCAGAATTGAAAGGGTTTAGGTGAAAGTTACATTGTAGTAGTTTTTTCTCACCCATTGTTTTTGCAACAGCCTGTAGAGGACAACAGCCCACTGAAGATGCCGCAGGTGGTGACGCACGGTGCCACGCGCTACAGCCGCCTGGTGAACGAGGCCGACAGTCCCAACAATGAGTTTATTGAACGAACACTGACACAACAGCAGGTGAGCTGGGTGGCAGTGAGGATGGGAGAGTGCAGGTGAGAGTTTGTGAAGGGGTACCTTAGAGGACAAGGTAGGCTGTGTATTTGGGTTGAGGAAGTGTGAGTGGTATAGTGGAGGGTGTGATTGTGTGTGTGTAATTATGTATCTGTATTTGTCTTGCTGCAACATACGGTATTGGATTTGATCTAAGTCCATGAGTATGTGTATTTGTTCGCACACACATGCGCGCACTGGGAGGGAGGGACAGTTGTAATTTATCTTCTGTCTATATCTATCTGTCTGTCTATTTATGCATCCAGCTTTATGTGTCTATCTTTCTTTTTATATCATTAGCAAGACACCTTAATTCCAGAAGAGGTGGCCACATACAAATCACCTCCATGCCACCCTTTCCTCTGCCATCCCTCCATGTCACCCTTTCCTCTGCCATCTCTCCATGTCACCCTTTCCTCTGCCATCTCTCTATGTCACCCTTTCCTCTGCCATCCCTCCATGTCACCCCTTCCCCTGCCATCACACCGCCCTCTCTCCACTTCACACCATTCCTCTCTTGCCGCCCACAGATGATAATGTCACAACAGGATGACCAGTTGGACCAGATTGCCTCGTCCATGGGCACCCTCAAAACAATGTCCCGGCAGATTGGCCAAGAGGTGGACGAACAGGCTGTGTGAGTAGTTACTGTGTTTATTACTATTTTATTATTATTCTTACCATCCACACACTCAATGTAGTGCTGCTTTGGGTGTCTGCCCTTTCCTCTCTTCCTTCCCTCCTCTTCTGTCTTTCTTTTCTTCATTCTTTCCTCTTCCGTCTGCGTATAGTTGACTTCACACTCCCTCTTCTGTCTTTCTTTCCTTCATTCTTTCCTCTTCCTTCTGCCTGTGGGTGACTCTACACTGAGTAACAAGCCAAATGGTTTCCTGTACACTAGGAAACCATTTACAGGGCTGGATGATAACCATATAACCAAATTATGGCGCCTGGTGGTTTAGTGAGTAATTACGGCGCTGCAATCGGATTGAGCCGGTGAAGGTTTATATCCAAAGGGTGGTTGGGGTTTATTGCTCACATAATGCTACTCAGGGATGAGTGACGCTGGTCACTCTCATCTTAAATGTCAGGACCAACTTGCCTAGCCCTGGGCTTCTACGCTTCTCATGGGGCAGCGTAGGATTAGATGATGGATGGATGGATGGATGTATTAATTTTATAATTAAGTGAGCTGGGAGGAGGGCAGTGAAATGGCAGGGGACAGGGCGATATGGAGGTGATTTATTTGTGGCCACCCCCTATGAGATTGGCATCTGGCAATAGATGGGTAGATAGATAGTATGATATTCCACACTCAGCATCTCAGTTGATAAAATATTCAGCTTAGAGTGGTTAATGAATTGGATTACCCTGGTGTAGGGGGGTAAGGGTAATGCCAGGGACCTTCTTTCCTTTGCTTTTTCCTCTATATGATTGGTGGATATGAAACTGTGTCTGGAATCAGTTTTTTGCCTATAAGATGCAGCCATGATCTTGGGCTTCGATGGTGAGTGAGTGGGAGTGTGACTTGTTCAGTTGGGTAATATCTCCCTCTCAGGTTCTTTCTGGCTCCACACATTACCTCGCCCCACACAAAGATGAGAAAAGTCTGGATGATGATGATAATGATGATTGATGATGATGATGATTTATAATGATTGATGATGGGAGTGTGGTTTGTTCATTTGGGCAGTAACTCAATCCCAAGTTCATTCTGGCTCTCCACCCTACCTCACATCAGGGAAAGAGGAGAAAGGCCTGGATGATGATGGTGATGATTGATGATGATGATGATGATGATGATGATGATGATGATTTTTTCTCTTTCATTAAGTCCTGTTATGCCATTTTTTGTTTACACATTGCATTGGTAATGTGAGCCATTGATTACTGGGTTAAGAGTTGATTCCGCAAGGTGCCAGGTCTATTATTGGCATGCCTTCTGTTAAAAGCTACATTTCTCTTTTGAATAGAATGGAGGTCTGTCTGATGATGATTGCAAAAATTAACACATGAAGTGTGAGGCATGAGGAATGTACTGGCGAACCCTCTGATGATGATGATGGTGTTGATGATGATAATGATGAGGAGGAGGAGGATGACGGTGATGATAATGATGATGTTGATGATAATGAGGATGAGGATGATGATAGTGTTTCTGTGGTCTTGTCTCTGCAGTGAATATAATCTTGAATCACTTTGGCAGGATGCTGGATGATTTTGGTCACGAGATGGAGCACACGCAGAGCAAGATGGAAAACACACTTAGTAAAATGGCCAAAGTCTTGCATTTGTCCAGTGGTGGGTATGCTCTGTTTTCTGCACCTATAGTTTGTTCACTTTAACTTGGCTTATGGTAGGTGGAGGTGATTATCATCCACTCGCTTGATGTAGTGCTGCCTGCATTGTCTTAGGTGACTCTACACTGAGTGGTGAGCCGGAGACCATTCACAGCGCTGGATGATAACTACCAGGTATATAACCACATAATGAGGTGATGTGGAGCCTGCTGTGGCACCCTTGTTAACTTGGTGGAGAGATGCAGTTGTGGCGTACATCTGGGAACCAAACCTCCAGTCATGCCTCGCTGTTTTTAGGCATTGTTTGCCACAAGAGAACATGAGTTCACTACACAGGACACCCCTAGAGGTGTAATTGCTTGCCTGCAGTTGATGGGTCTGCTTGGCCAGACAGACCAGGGATACTCTACTACAACTGCTTTAACTAAGGAGAGATGTTCATCCTTTTGCTGCTATTGGTAATTTCCTGTAGCTTAATGGTAAAATAATACAGTACTATGGCAGCACTGTACATCCATTCCATAACACTTCTTTGTGACTAGCAGTTTATTCTAGTTTGAATATCTTGTTATAATTGAGCATTCAGGATTGAAGGATGACATTTTTATGTCTAGTTAAAGTGAACATGGTGTAGGTGTAACATTGCGTCTCTGGATTTTAACTGTTGAGCTGTAACAAGAGATTTATAATAGTATAAGGTACTAGTCACAAAGAAGTGCAGTGTAAAGGATGCTCGCCTGTAGTATTGTCTTAGTGTGGCATTGATCTGCCTAATTAAAATAAATGATTTAGAGTAATGAAGTGACCAAATTACTAATGATGAAGAGACAATGATGGTGAATGAAAATGAAAAAACCTAATTGATTTATTTTCCAACCTGTTATTCTTTTAAAAACCTCTTCTTGTCTTCTTTTCAGACCGGCGGCAGTGGGCAGCCATTGGAGCGCTGTCTGGCGTGTTAGCTGTGGTCCTCCTTCTCTATTTTGTACTTTGAATCTTTGTATAAACTCTAGCCAAGTAACGTAAAGCCAACCCTCCATTACCACACACACGCATGCCTGCAGACACACAGTCACACGCTTACTCACACACACACACACACACACACACACACACACCATGCCACTTGTGAATGATATGAATGTGTTTTACTTTGCGGCAGTAAGCAGCATAGCAGAACTGTAATTTTATTTTCCCCAGATGCCATAAAAACCTCAAGGCTGCTACATGTGCCGTTATGCTCATATTATTGTGTGTGAGGGTTTTATTTTTATTTTATTTTTTTATACCACGAGGCAGTTATATTCAGATTAGGTGAGAGGTTGAGAGAGATGTCTAGTAGTGAAGACATAACTACATGTGAAGAGTAACTCGCTTGGATAAAGAAGTGTTGAATACCTGGCTTTCATCTGTTATTTCAAGACATCTTGAAACAATAGACGAATATTTGGTATTCTGTATTTCATGTTCCTAGTAAGTTATCTATCTATCTATCTATTGCCAGACACCTCAATCCCGTTTGGGGTGGCCACAAACAAATCGCCTCCAAGTCGCCCTGTACCCCGCCATTTCACTGCCCTGCTCCCAACTCACACATATATCACACTTACCTTCATCATATCATTTATAAAGGCTCCAGTGTGTTTGTATGTGTTGACCTTGGTCACCAAATGGCAGCTCTTCATGCTGCTCAGTCTCTGGCAGCCTCTCTATTCAGTCCTTTATCCCTGAGATCACGCTCTGTGACTTCATCCAAGGTCTTTTTCTGGTCAGCTTCTCGCAACCCTACCCCTGACTTTCGCACTTCCCAGCTTCCACACCCAATTATCATCCTCCATCTGCTCAACGCTCTACATGCACATGAGGCATAAATTTCCCTTTCATACATAAAGAGAGTCCCTTCATCCCCTCATTATCAATTGGGGAAGCACTCTCTAATTTCTTCTACGGACATAGAAACAAACTGCCCTGTACGGAACTTTCATCCCTTTCATTAGGAGATGCCTCCACCTGTTTGAATATAATTACCTGGTGGTAGGAAGAATAACACAATGACATCACTGCACTGAAAGGATAAGGGAGAATCATTGCAGATTTTGTCACATATCCAACTCTGTCTCCTAGAACTCAGTGTCATTGCTGTCCCCTGCATTTGTTATAGGAGGAGGGAACATCAGATTATTTCTCCTACTGACATGGGAGTTACTGATCTGGGAGGCTTAGATTTTAACTCCCTCAGTGCAAGGCTTCTACCCTGAGCAGAGTCAATTTTCCTGAATCATTATAACGCCTGATGGTTTAATGTGTTAATGCACTACACTTGGATGGGGACAGTAATGGTTGAAACTCATAAGCCTGGCCCCTCATCCCTTGTGCTTCAGATGAGGGGGAGAGAGGTTGGATGATAGATGCATAGATAGAGAGATGAAAGATGTTCTAGTAGTAAAGGATTGATAGATAGATAATTATATAAAAAGATGTTCCAGTTCTAAAGGATAGATAGATAAATGATGTTCCAGTGCTAAAGGATAGATAGATAAATGATGTTCCAGGAAAGGATAGATAGATGGATAGATAAATGAAAGATGTTCCAGGACTAAAAGATAGATAGGTAGGCAGATGTAGGTAAATATATTAAAGGTGTTCCTGCACTATCTGTCTGTCTGTAGCCACAAACATATCACCATTAGCTTACCCCCATACTGACACCTACCCCTCTCTCTTGCATATTAATTTCCAACTTGTGTATCGGAAACAAATCGCAGTTCCATAAGATGACACCATTTTATTTATTTTAATTCTTATCCTTTTTATGTTAACTTTTCATGGCCATCTCAGCACCTTGAGAGTTGTGACAGTAGATTAACACTGGTGCTAGTCACAAAGAAGTGCTATGGGAAGGATGTAGAGCCGTAGATTGTATCATTCTGTCATTGAGTTACAGGAAATAAGGTGCAATAGGATATAAACCTCAGTAAGTTGCAGTGCTTGGTGATTTTGCTGGATTTAGGTGAGCTGACAAGAGTGAAAGAGAGTGATTGAAGGCTGCATCTAACTCCACCAGCTCAAAACGTCCCTGATCCCTCTGTCCATCCATCATCCAGGCATTTTTGTCCCATCAGAAGCACGCACACACACACACACACACAGACGCATACACCGCTCGCTGGTGCAGTGGTAACGTTCCTGCTTGCCAACTGGTGGACGGGAGTTCGCGCCTCGCTCAGGTTGTGAAAAGTTTCACTGATTAAGTGGGTGGTTACTGTCCCCCTTGAGCAAGGGGACAGGTGTGTGCATGTGTGAAGGTCACAGCCTTGCCCTTAGATTGGACTATATGAGCTTTCAGCTCCCTTCCGGGAGGGTAAAAGCTGACGATCACGACCATTAAGTGATCCTGACCGACCCGGTGAATTACACACACACACAGAGGAAGTCTGAAACAGCACTACTTACCACCTTTCTCTTAAATACTGTAACACTACTTTCATCCATCCATTTCTTTCCTCCCCCACCCACATCAGGAGAGTAGGTTCCCAGGTCTAGGTTGCTTAGTCCCAAAATTCAAGGCAAGGGTGACCAGTCTCACCTTCCCTGAGCAGCATTGTGTGTGTGATAAATTCCAACCACTCAAATACAGTATAAGCCTTTACACGCTCAATCCAGTTGGAGCACCTTAACCCGCTAAACCACCAGGCTGAAGGGGTTACTGCTTTTATCTGTTGTGCTAGTGGAGGGTTGGTTGTGTGGCCAGCCCTTGGTATAAGCTGCAATTTTTTTTTTTTTGTATATTTGTTCACTTTTTTGCTCATAACTCCATATTTTGCATAAAGTTGCTGATGTAAGTGCCATTGCTACCTGTAAACCTGGGGTGGGATTCACAGACACATTTCTGATTAATTCCTGGTCAGAAACTGTAATTTGTTCTTGTAGGAAGGATTAGGGCATGAGAATTCTGAGTCCTACCTTGTCTGTGGTTCACCTATAGTCTTTTTACTCCAACCTGGCCTAAAATCGCCATCTCTCCTTCAATGCTAGTTGTTACAGTAGACTGGCACATGAGTATAAATGTTGTTAGTCACAAAGAAGTGCCGAGGGCAGGATGTAGAGCTGTAGTACTGTCTTTTTCCTTGCATTACGCTGCATGAAATGAACTGCAAATGCCAAAAATCTAGGCCAGGTTAAAGTAAAAGGAGTATACAAACAGCAAGTATTAGTTGCTGGAAGGAAACTTATCATAGTTTATATCCAGTTTCTGCAGGAAGGTCAAGGGCAGGAGAGTGTAGGGTATTTCCATGTGTGTAGTTCATCCTGTACAAACAAGTGTGAGTTATGGCAGGAAATCATTTATTAATGTGCTTCGGAATATCACCCCTAAATGACAGTTGCCCCAGTTGACATTATTATTTGTGGTGCTGATGAGGAGCCTTCATGTGGTGGTGCTGTGTACCCAGGGTTGAACAAAGCAGTTGTGGCATCCACGCAGGAGCCACGCCTCATATTTTCCTGCAGCTTACCATGGGAAGGACCCTGGCTGAACCATGGCAGGACATTCACTGTGTACCACAAGGGGGTTGCAGATCACTACAGTATATGTACTGTGCTGTACTTGTAGGACAGCCCCACAGATCCAGTTGCTTACCTGTGGTCAACAGGTGTGCTCAGCCAGACTGGGGTTAAGCAACAACAATAACAGCACCAGTTCTAAAGAAAAAAATGTTATTTTAGAACACACTCCTGGCTTATACCAGGGACTGTCTGTATTTTAGCTCCTCTCAGCAGTGGGGGAGCAGAGGCATATGTCTGCTTTGTAGAGTATGAAAAACTTCCTACTTTTAACCTTTGTATAATATTTAGATAAAATAGTATTTAAACCATACTTATATATATAAATAATGTTTTACAGAGGCAGCAGTGGAGGGAGAGGTGGTGATTGCATATGATATAAGTTACAGTAGCAGGGGGTCGCAACAGACTGCGAGATGGTACCGAACATTGTGAGATTTCTGTTTGTTTCCTTTATACTCAGTGCTGGAGAGGAATGCCTTTGTGGTAGTGCTGATATAATTGGTCTGCTCTGCTCCCTGGTTATTCAGATGTCCCTTAACTCCCTTTCTATCCCCTGAAAGAAAGATGGTGGACTGCAAGATGAGGACAGCTTCAGCCTGCAGTCTACCTGGTTCATGTTCAGATGTGCCTGGGGTTTCAACTACTACTACTGCAACCGCTGCTACTACCACTACTACTACTACTACTGCTGCTTCTACTACAACTACAACTGCTATTACTTTATATTAATGCCAATTCTCAGTATTAATGCCAAAACTTTCATCTTTTTTATGCATAAGGAAAGAAACTCCTTATTCCACGTCACTGCTTTCGCTTTGTTTCTGAATCCTGTCTCATCATCATCATCATTGTTATTCTTAATTTTATGAGATTTGATGATCAAATGAATGAATAATAATAACTAGTAGTAGTAGTAGTATTTATTATTATTGTTATTATTATAATTATTGTTATTATCAGTACTTTTTTCATATATTTTTATTATTATTATTATTATTATTATTACCCTTATTGTACATATTTATCTTTGCAATATTCCGTACCATCCCACAGTTGTTTAGTCCGCCATGTTGCCAGATGTTACTATATAATGACTCTTGGGTCTGTATTCTAGCCAAATTAGGAGACTTCCCAGCACCTCATCCTTACTTGTGTTTTTCTGCTTATAATACACTGCTATGGTGTATGATGCATTTCACAGTGTATAAGCAGACGGGCTAGGAGAGTGTACAGGATGTGAGTGGGGAGGAGGGGGAGGAGAGAGAAATTGGGGGCAGAGAGAGGGGGTGAGTTGGAGGGAGGGCAGGTAAATGACAGGACGTTCATTCATCTCTTCACTCCGTCCCCCCCTCCATCTCACTCATATGCACCCTTTGAGTCAGTCTTATTCTCCATCCTCTCCACATGACTAACCACAAAGTATTTCTCTTAATACTTTCAACTACAAGAGAATATTCAAGTGTAAAAATGCGGAATAAACCACCAAGGACAAGGTGCTAGGGAGCCACCTAACTCCCAAAGAATATGGCTTCCAGAGACAGCAGCAGGAGAGGGAGAGAGAGGGAATGACGGGTGACTCTAAGCTGTCCACACGTAGCATTGTCTGGGTCCATTGCCAAGTACTTTTTAGAAGCCTGTTTGTTGCGTGGATGATCAGGATATATTATGTATACCTGATGACTGGCTGGTATTCTTGTCAGTAAAGGAAACAGCCCAGCATCTTTTTCTGAGAGATTTATTTTGTTTATTACACCTTTCTGTCCTCTTCTGTGGTACATTAATCCGTACGATATTGCCATACGTTGCATAAATAGCGTACAAAAGGACATTAACCAGCCATATCCAAAAATGAATCACTAAGGAAGAGGTGTTAGGGAGCTTCCTTGCCTGATAAGGTTACATGTCTCTGTGTTATACTTACTTCATTCCACAGTTTGCCCTTTTATTTTATTATTATTATTTTTTTTATATTTTTTTAGTTGATCGGAAGACTGGCTTTACCTATTCCATCTTTACGCTTTGAAACGGTGCTGGAGAGGGGTACCTTCATGTGGTTGCACTGATGTATCTGGACAGAGGACCTGCCTGGATCCACAAACCATCCTCATCTCCCCCCTATCCCCTCTCCCCAAAAGAGGATGGTGAGAAGCACATTAGCAGTCCACTGAGTTCACGTCCTTCAAATATTACCTATACACATTGAAACAGTGGACAGAATGTTTGAAAATATAATCCAGTGGTCTTTGATTTTAATTGTTATTGTACAGGACTGAGTCAGGCTTGTAATATCTCATCTCTTAATGCTACCTTGCAATACATCTCTTTATATTGGTGAATGTAATAGAGGACAAATTTATCAAAAATATTCTCCAGTTCCCTTTGTTATCTCATTATTATTTTACTGGACTGAGTCAGGCTTCTATTGCCACATCTTTGTAACTTCTTTTTTTTCCATACCATACATTTCATTATACTGTATTTATGTAACTGGACAAATTTTTCAAAATATTTTCCTGTAGCCTTTGATTCTCATCTCATTGTTATGTTTCAGGTCTGAGTCAGGCTTATAATATTCCATTCTCCGTTACTACTTGGTCTCCTCTGTGTACTGGTTATGCCATAGATTTCTTAATATTTAATGAATGTAACAGTGGGCAAATTGTAACAAATATTCCCCAGTTGCCTTTCATTCTTGTGTCATTGTTATTTTATGGGATGAGTCAGGCTTGTATTGTTGCATCTTCTGTAATTTCTTTTCCATACATTTCATTTTATTAATTCCTGTAACAGTGGACAGAATTTTAAAAAATATTCTCCAGTTGCCTTTGATTCTTACCTCATTGTGAAATTACAGGGCTGAGTCAGACTCGTAATATCCCTTCCTCTGTTACTATTGTGTCATACATTCCTTAATATTGATGTTTTATAGGACTGAATCAGGTGATATTTCCTCTTCTGTTAGTATTTTGTCATAAATTTCCTCTTCTGTTACTACTTTGTCATAAATTTCTCCATATTAATTATTGTTTTTAGCACACACAGCAGCCGTGGCTCAGTGGGTTAGAGCGCTCCGCTCTTACCGAAGGGTCGGAGGATCGAATCCACCCATGGGTCATTGGTAGACATCAGGAAGGGCATGCGGTCATAAAATGCTACACGCTCCAAACCAAAGTCCTCTACCCAGGGGCAACGCCTTAGCCCTTATCCAAAAAAGGGGGACGGCGTAAAACTCACTAAAACTCACTTTAACCTCAGTGGGTAGCTGGTTCCAAGATGAATTTGCTGTTGTTGAGAAATTTTACTTATGACTTTTTCACCTCTTTCTTTCATGTAGTTGTGTGATGGAGGGTGAAAGACTGACGAAGAGAGTGTATGTGAGTGAGGTGGAGGGGGAAAGAGGGATGGGGGAGGCCGAGGATGAGATGGAGGGATGGGGTGGAGAGGTATATGAGAGAGGGGGGGGTGAGTTGGGAGCAGGGCAGTGAAATGGCGGGGGACAGGGCGACTTGGAGGCGATTTGTTTGTGGCCACCCCAAACGGGATTGAGGCATGTGGCAATAGATAGATAGATAGTGTCCTCTTCACCTTTCGTGTGTAGTTGTTATTTGGACTCCTGTATGTGTATGCCTACCGTTTTTTTATTTTGTTTTATTTTTGTCATTGCAACTTAAAGAAACAAATCTATATGTATGAAATACACTCTCTGTTCAGAAATAATGTATAATATGAAATACACGATCCATTCAAATTATTTGCCTCAGAAATAACAAATGAATAGCAGCAACATTCTCTATGAAACTATCAGTCTCTGGTTAACCATACTGTGTTGATATACTGTCCATTTATTGTATATTTTTCAGACTTGCCATGGTCCTTCTATTGATCTATCTATCTATCTATTGCCAGACGCCTCAATCCCGTTTGGGGTGGCCACAAACAAATCGCCTCCAAGTCGCCCTGTCCCCCGCCATTTCACTGCCCTGCTCCCAACTCACACACCCCTCTCTCATATGCCTCTCCACCCCATCCCTCCATCTCATCCTCGGCCTCCCCCTCCCTCTTCCCCCCTCCACCTCACTCACATACACTCTCTTCGTCAGTCTTTCACCCTCCATCCTCTCCACATGGCCTTGTATTGAGGCAGTGTATATCTTAGCAATGAAAAAAATCTTTTCTAGTTTGCATGGAGTTTCAGAGACCAGGCAAAATTTATATCTTGAATCATTCAGGGTGTGGGACAGCCAGAAAAGCAGTTGGGTTGGCTCTAATCTATCTATCTATCTATCTATTGCCAGACGCCACAATCCCGTACAGGGTGGCCATTTAACTCTGAGTTATTTGTTTTACAGGGAGGGGCACTAACCCTCCACCAACCCACTTGACACGTAGGGAGCACGTATGGTTCGGTTATATGGTTACCACCCAGCGTTGTAAATGGTTTCTTGGCTCTAATCACCCCTGGAATGTACTTGGCCACACCAAACTCCCCTGGACCCCACTAATGAGTTCTTGGGCTTCCCCATAATTAGACACGGCCATTCTAGGGCCATCCCACTTTAAAAATCATAGGTACGCTTTACCCTTCAGCCTAAGAATGTCATTTTTATATCTTGCTTGTGCCCATCAAGTAGTTTTGTTCAGGATAATAGAGACATTTCAGGGTGGAGGGGTGAGGGAACACTCCATTGACTCAGTACTGTGTTGTGATGTTATTCTTACTACCACAAAGCAGTTTTAATCAGGTTTGGATATCCTGTTTGAAGTGGAGGAGTTAGATACAGCTGTCATTAGCCCCTTCATTGCTAGAGGTGTGTGTGGCACTAAAAAAATAAATAAATAAATAAAAAATACGCCACCGGACTGATATGGCACACCCCATGATGATGAAGTGTCTCCTAGGCTAAATGGACTTGTTTGAAGGCAGCGAGAACACCAGGTAAAGGATCCCCACAGGCTGAAGAGGCTGCCTGTATTTCCCTCTACCTTCCAACCCAAAGCCAGCACTGGAAATTTATTGGATATTGATACTTATAACAGTTTTTACAGCTTATACATTTTGCTTTTTCATTGGTATGGACACACCTTGAGATTTTACTCAGCCAATCACAGGACAGTTTTGACTAGATGAGAGAGCTTCTGTGAGTCTGTGGGCTTGAGATACTGTACAAGCTGGTCTCTAAATAGCACTTCAATTGATAACTCAGCTGGTGGGATCTTATGTGCGGCTCAGTCTGCTGGTGTGGGCATGGGTGTGGTAGTGGGAAGAGGAAATGGTAAAATGGTACAGGATAGACACTGATTCGCTGACTGAGACTTTCCCGCAACACACGAAAAATTGCCGGGCTGGATGAAGGCAATGTGTTATGTAAATGCCACCCTCTATATTCCATTTATTTTCGTCTGAGAGGAGGTTGGAGTGTGTTGATCACATAATGCTGCTCAGGGGCAAGGGAGGCTGGTTATATTTACGTTACATGTCAGGATGAGTTGCCTAGCCCCAGGTTCCAATCCTACTGATGGGGTAGAGAAGGATTGCATGATATAGTAGTAGTAATGATGTAGTAGTAGTAGTAGTAGTGATAGTAATAATAGTAGTGTTTTAATCATAGCGGTAGTAAGTGATAGTAATAACAGTAGAGTAGTGGTGGTGTTGGTGGCAGTAGTAGTAGCAGTAGTAGTAGTTATAGCAGAGTGGTAGTAGCAGTAGTGGTGGTAATAATAATAGTAGTAGTAGTAGTAGTAATAGTAGCCACTACTGTAGTCATAAAAATGTGAACCCAGTGGACTGCAGACGAACTCTCATCACTCGCAGTCCACCATCCTCCTTTCTGAGGGTAGGAAGGGAACAGAGGAATGTTTAACAGGACAGCGGAGCCACCCAGTTATATCAGTGCCACCACGTGAAGGCATCCCTCTCCAGTGCCATTGGATAGATAGAAAGATAGATAGATAGATAGGTAGGTGGGTAGGTAGGTAGATAATCCCTTAGCTATTAGACTTGTGAATAAATTACAATAGTATGACTTTACCTTGATTAAATGGCCGAGATTGTGTTATATTATTTGTGTATTAGAACAATCTGTCAAACAGTTTATATATATACAGTATCTGTCAATCTGTCTATCAATTCATCTATATCTATAACACACACACACACACACACACACACGCCTCCGAGACAATTTGCCGTCAAAACATGAATGATTTCCCGTCGGCACATTTCACACCCTGGACGATTCCCCGTCATTCTATAAATATACTTAATTAATACCATAATCCTTCATTTTCATGGGGAACTATCAAGGTCTATGTTTATTTAATGGCGTAGGCTTTGGATAGGCTATTATAAGTTGCACATTTAGTACAAAATCAGCTTGTTCCTGCATCGCTGTTGACGACTCTAAAAGACAGTCTGGTATTCATCTCAAATGTCGCGTCTGATAGGCCATAGTGGACGCAAACCGTAGGGAAAGATATGATTTGAGTCTCAGCAGGCGAAGTGCCCATGGCCTTTTCTTTAGGACCATTTTTTATATTTTGCTATTTAGTGAAAAATTGTATTCATTTTTTTTATATAAATAAATCCAGAGAAATGAAAATACAGAAGTCATTATCACCAATACTTTCATTCATTAAGCCTTGCAATTCCCACTCACTCACTCAGGGAAAATGCTGAGGGGTGTAAACTTCACCCACCATCTCTCTCCATCCATGAAGGTTCCCCCATGCAAGCATCAAGGCAACGTCTCTTCCGCCATTCAGTATCTCCTGACAAAAATTACTCACACAGTTCAGCCAAGATTTGCAGCCTTCTTCTTGGTGCCCTCATTCTCAGGTTGACGCTTCCAGATATCAGTCTGTGAAAAGGATCAATGTAAGGAAAACGTGCCATATGCCCACATATTTAGAGTTACTGTTCACATTATGCAAGTACAAAAAAATAAATACGGTAAATGCAGAGAAAACTTTAACATTATATATGGTATATTTACTGGGACATATTTGGTTAGATGGTGAACTCTCCTAGTTACACACACACACACACACACACACACACACACACACACACACACACAATACTCTCTAACAGTAGTTGGTGGTGGGGAAATTTGTGTATGTAACTGTGGTGGTGTGGGGAGGTTGCCATGGTAACACACTGGCCCCGCGCACACACACACACACACACACACACACACACACACACACACACACACACACACACACACAGCATCCACATCAAACCACCCCCCTGGTGGGAACCGCCTTGTCGTGGTGGGGGGGCTTGCGTGTCCCTGTGACCTGGCGAGCGAGGCTAGAGGGGGCTTCGGCCCCTGCTCCGCCCCTCTTGGGGGGAGAGGGCTACCCATGTTAGTAAGGTCGTCAGTGAGAGACCAGACTAAATGGTTCCTGGAGTTAGGCTGCCAGTGTGGGTCAACAGTGCCGCCCGCCAGAGGGATCACCTTCTGGGGTTGTCCTGTGTTGGATGGTTGGGTGTCTGGGCTGGGATGCGCTGGGGAAGGGGGTCTTAGCTCCTCCGTGGGCAAACTTTCGTATCATGTGGGGTTTCTTCTTAAACCGAGAAGCCCCCATGGGGACGAGGTACCCCGCTCGCGGCGGCCAGCGCTCGGTCCCCTCGTATTCCCGGTAGGCGGTTGCTCCTGGCCCCTGGAGCCATTTATTAACCCATTATATATGGATATCAACACTAAAAATACCTTTGGTCCTCGAGGGGAGGTCGACCAGACCCTCGAGACGTCACCCTCTGGTCGTGATGGTGGTTCTTCGCAAGTGCAGGCTGGAGCTTGCACTCCTGCTGCTGCTACTAATGATGCTGGTGGACCCCGCGAGTCACCTATCAAGTCTTCCGAGATTCCTTATAATCTGGATACGCTTAAGCTGATCAATGTGTTTACATCTCTTTCCTACCGTGCCATTCACTCTCTTTTCAAACCATTTGGAACAGTTGTTCGTATCCGTCTAAGATATGATGATGACTGTAGGTCCAATCGGTGTTACGTGACCTTTACTTCTGGCAGTGCTGCCAAAGCCGCTTTTGAGGCAAGGAATTCCCTTTCTCTAGGGGAGGCCAACTGTACTGTTGAGCTGATCCGATCAAACAACGTAATGGATTGTGAAAATGACTATTGCCCCAACATCTTTGATGATGCTGAAGAGCGAGTTCCTAAGGTGCGCCACGCCCCCACACCTTACTGGTTTGTGGCATATTATAGAGAAGGGAGAGGAAACTTCATCCACGCTGCTAGGTATCTAGAGAAAGAAATTGGAGTGCTTCCTGAGGGCAACCTCAAGAAGTATGGTAAAGGAGTGTTAGTTCGAGCAAAGGATCTGACACAGGCCATGATGCTTCTCCATCTACCTTGCCCTTCTGATGGCCTCTTTGAGACCATCAAACCTCATCGAACATTCAATTACAGCAAAGGGCGTGTCTACAATCAGGATTTGTATGCTTTTTCAGAAGATGACATTCTTGATTTGTGCCCTGATAATGTCCAGCGAGTATCGAAGATCAGAGGAAATAGTAACATGATCGTCTTCACCTTTTATGGTCCTTATCTCCCAGATCGAGTTAAAATTGGCCCTCTGTCCCTTCAAGTAAAACCTTTTGTTGACCGTCCCCTGCAGTGTTACTCATGTTATGAGTTTGGTCACGGGAGGAAGAACTGTACAAATCGTCCCCGGTGCGGTCATTGCTCTGCCCTGGACTCTCATCCTACTATTGAGTGTGAGTCGGATCCCTATTGTTTTTACTGCAGGGAGGCTCATTCCCTAAGTTCTCGACAATGTAGGAGGTACCGCCTTGAGCAGGATATTCTTCAGTTGGCTAACTCACAGTTCATTAGGCTGGGTAGTGCCAGACGGGAACTTCTGTTTAGACAAGAGAAGGATGGTGGGGCTAAGACATTTACCTCCTCCCTCTGCCCTAATTCTTCCAACTCCACATCTGGTTCGGCTTCAGCACCTTCTCACCTTCCTCAACCAACAAAAGTTTCTTCCCGCTCTCTTCCGATTCCTTCTTATATTCCTGTCCGGAATAAGTTTTCCAGTTTGTCAACCGTGTCAGATAGGCCCTCCACAGCATCCTCATCTGAAAGACCGGAAACATTAACTACAAGAGTTCATGCCGTAGAAGTCCATGCCCCCATGGATTCTCCAACAAGAACACCTAAAATATTTACATCGCATCAGAGGCACCTTGGACGTTCATGTGAAGCAGTTGACTCAACAGGCATTTGTCCTAGCCCGTCAGTTGTTTCTCCTGAATCATCAGCTGCCCCCTCTGTTGAGTCCTCAGAGTCTACAAAGACAATCACACATATATGTTCTCCGACTAAGCAATCTCCAAGTTTTTCATCTCAGTCACACCAGAAACGTCCCCGAGGGTCTACTGAGTCTCTTGACTCAACGGACGTTCCACCTAGCAAAATTCCTCTGGGAGTATCAGATGGCCATCAGCAGAAGACACCCTATTCATATATGAAACGTGCCCCTAATCGAGAGAATAAATTAAACGCTGCTAGGCCTACCTTTTCTTCGGAGTCCCGTGTGCGAGTCCCGGCTGCTGCACCAGGTACTTCAGCACGAGTGCCGGTCTCCCCTCTGGAGGCTCGTCAGAGTCCCCGCATTCCCGCAAAACTGTTGACATACCAAGTAAAGTTGGCACCGGGAAGTACAATTCTTGGACTCCCCCAAAACCCCGCACTAAATAGTCAACTTCAAGTTCCTCCAGTGGAAGTTCCGTCTGTAACTTCTAAGATCCCAGTCACCAAATCTGTTGTTGACAAGTCCGTGAGGAGCCGTCGTCTGCCATTGCACACTGATACCAAACGTGCGCCTTCATCTTCCCAACCGCATAAAGGAAAGGTTGGGGCTTCCGACGTTAGTAGGTAATTTTCCATTCTGACATCTTGCAGTGGAATTGTAAGGGTCTTCGCTCTAGGTCTGAGCAACTAAAAGTTTTGATACATGACTTTGATCCAGGTATCGTTTGTCTCCAGGAGACCATGTTGGGCTCTGAGGTATACAATCCTGGATTGAATTATGCCTTTCACGGGTCTCCCCCTCCGCCAGGAAATCGTGCGCATGGGGGTACAGCAATAATTGTTCACAGGTCCTTGCAGCATTCTTCTGTTCAGTTGCAGACAACTCTTCAAGCCGTTGCTATTACAGTTGTATTGGAATTTTCGCTCACGGTGTGCTCCTTGTATCTTCCACCTGGTGGTGGTTTCAGTGAGCATGACATTGAAGACTTAATCCGTCAGCTTCCTGTCCCCTTTCTCCTTCTTGGAGACTTTAACGCCCATAATCCACTATGGGGTGGTACAATTTTGGATGCTGGTGGGAGGATTATAGATGACATACTCCAATCACATAATATCTCATTTTACAATGATGGCTCTATGACTTACCACACTGTCTGTAGTGGAGCCTCCTCCGCTATTGACTTGAGCTTGTGTTTTCCCTCCATCCTAATGGATTTTCGTTGGTCAGTAAATCCCTTTCTGAATGGAAGCGACCATTACCCAATCCATCTAAAGTGTGTGAAAAATGTTCCTGCTCATTCTTCTCCTAGGTGGAGGGAGCGGGAGGCTGATTGGTTGAATTACAAAAACGGTATACTTCTGGCAAGGCCTTTCGAGTCCTTCTGTAGTCACTTGGAAGCCTATGATTACTTTGTTGCTGTGATTATGGGCAGTGCCCGTGTGGCCATCCCTATGTCGAAAGGTAAACCGCGTCGACCTGCGGTCCCCTGGTGGAATAAAACCTGTGCCATACTAAGGAAAATTACGAGAAAGTGCTATCGTCGTTATAAGACCAGAGCCTCAGCTGCCACGCGCCAAATTTACCAACGTGCCATGGCAAAACAGCGTCGCTACTTTCGAAAGGCCAAGTGGGACTCCTGGATATCTTACATCAACGGCATTAATTCCAAGACTCCCTCTAAGGTTATATGGAGGAAAATTAGAAAGCTTTCAGGCAAATTTATCCCATCTCCCAACCCGACACTGAAAATAGGTGAAAGCCTCATCACTGATCCTGCTGAGGTTGCGGAGACCTTAGGGAGGCATTTTGCTGATGTCTCCAAGTCCTCTCGAATATCAGGGAATGGTATTCATGACATGCCCCCACCTTCTCCATCTTCTTCCAATGCTGCCTATAATGCTCCGTTCACACTTCGGGAACTAGAAGACGTTCTGTCATCAACTACCTCTACATCTCCAGGTGAGGACAATATCCTCTATTCAATGCTTACAAATTTGCCTGTTATGGCTACGAAGTTCCTCCTAAAGATCATTAACAAAATTTGGGAAACGGGCATTCTTCCTGCCAGTTGGAGAGTTTCCCTCATCATTCCCATCAGCAAGCCAAACAAAAATCCCCTTTTGGCCACCACCTATAGGCCTATCGCATTGACCAGCTGTGTTTGTAAGATGATGGAAAAGCTAGTTAATGCAAGGTTAGTGTGGTACTTAGAATCCGAAAAGCTGCTTTCTCCTTACCAATTTGGGTTTCGGAAGAACCGTTCGACATTAGACCCCCTCCTGATCCTCTCAAATAAAATCCAGCAAAGCTTTGCCAGCCATTGTCAGACTGTTGGGGTGTTCTTTGACCTCGAGAAGGCGTATGACACAACCAGGCACACTAGTATCCTTCTTCAGCTGTCTCGATATGGCATAGAGGGAAATATGTTTCGCTTTATCCGTTCCTTCTTGTCGGAACGTTACATTAAGGTTCGTGTCGGAAATGTTGTATCCAGCCCTTATAGGCAAGAGGAGGGTGTTCCCCAAGGCAGCATTCTTAGTGTCATCTGTTTCGCTGTGGCTATCAATGGAGTTCTCGATCAGATTTCCCGCCCTGTGTTGGGCTCCCTGTATGCTGATGATTTGGCAATTTGTGTGTCTGGCTACGATGCAGTCGAGATTAGTCATCACCTGCAGAAGTCCATATACACTATTTGTCGTTGAGCTGATGATGATGGTTTTTGCTTTTCACCTTCCAAGACTGTTGCAGTCCTTTTCACTAGAAGCACATGCCAGGAGGTTGTCCCACACTTAAAGTTAAACAACGACATCATCCCTTTTGAGAAGGAGGTTAAGTTTCTGGGTATGATCTTTGACTCACGTCTCTCCTGGTCACAGCACATTGATTATCTGAAGCTTAAAGTCAAGAAATCATTAAATATCCTTAGGGTGGTTTCTGGTTTTGATTGGGGTGCTGATAGGAACTCCCTTCTCAGGCTCTATAACTCTTTGTGCCGGTCACAGATTGACCACGCATGCCAAATTTATTCCTCTGCATGTAAGACTAAACTTCATGAGCTTGATGTGCTCCACAACACGGGACTACGACTGTGCTCGGGTGCGTACTGCACTTCCCCTGTGGAGAGTTTATATGTAGATACAGACCAGCTTCCTCTGGACTTACGCAGGCATGAGTTAGGACTTCGCTACATTGCACGAATTAAGAGCAATCGTTACACCAATCCTTGTGTTGATGTTCTGTTGCAGTGTGACCCGTCTAAGTTCTGTGGTCCTAGAGCCTCTATACCATTCCAGATTCGCATGCTTCCTGTGGGTGACGCATCACTGAGGGAGCAAAAAATTGAACCAGTAAGCTACAGCAGTCTCCCTCCTTGGCTCATTCCAGAACCTAATGTGTGTCCCAAAACCATACGTAGAAAAATCTCTTCGGATGAAGAAACTAAATCGACGTTTTTGTGTCATGACCTTCTCCACAGAGACTCAGTAAAGTTGTATACTGATGGCTCAAAGTCACCCCTTGGTGTAAGCTGTGCTGTCGTCCATGAAGGGGGTGTACGTCTTGGACGGCTATCTAATAATGCGTCTGTTCTCACTGCTGAACTAACTGCTATTGAGAAGGCTCTTGAAGAGGCTTACTCAATGCCGGGAAAGTCATTTACAATATATTCAGACTCCTATGGAAGCTTGACCGCCATTAAGCAGTTTAACACATTCCACCCTATAATAAGGAAGATTCAGTCTTGGCTTTGGCGCCTGGCTACAAAGTATAAATTTGTTTCGTTCTGCTGGATACCGTCACATGTTAATCTCTATTGGAACGAATATGCTGACAAAGAGGCAAAATCGGCATGTTCTCTTCCTTCTGTTGGGTATAATAAGGTTCCCTATTCTGATTTGAAGACCGTTATCCGCAACTTTGTTTGGTCTGAGTGGCAGGCGAGATGGGCTTCCCCCTCCCTGGCCAATAACACGAAGTATAAAGAGATTCGGCCATCGGTTTATGCCTGGTCATCCTCTTCTCAGGCTTGTCGGGGTTTTGAGACGAGGTTGACTAGGCTGCGAATTGGCCATACGCATTTGACTCACGGGTTCCTTTTGGACCGAGGGGTCCCACCCCAGTGTGACATCTGTCAAGTCACAGTAACTTGCAGGCATTTCTTATTGGACTGTCCGACCTATGCTCGCTCTCGGGCGAAATTTTTAACAAATAGGGGATCCCTATCAGTTGTTTTAGGTAATAGGGAAAATGTTTCTAGCCTTATGGCATTTTTAAAGGAGACAGGGCTGTACTGCAAGCTGTGATTGGTGTTGTCATAGTTATGTTTTAGGGCTTGCTGACTACATCTGTTTTCATTGTACCTACGATTTTAGTTGCATGGTTATTGTGTAGTAGTTTTCTCAATTTTTATACTCATTCTTTTAAACTATCGTCTTTCATATCTCACTCATCAAAGCGCTGAATGACCTATCAGGTCCCAGTGCTTGGCCTTTGGCCTAAACTTCATATTCCATTCCATTCCACATCAAACCATTCATCCCCAACCCCCACACTCCACACACAACACATCCATCCACCCACACACACACACACACACACACACACACACACACACACACACACACACACACACACACACACACACACACACACACACACACACACACACACACACATATATAGTACTCTCTAGTGGAACTTGCTGGTGAGGAAATGTGTGTATGTAACTGTGATGGTATCGGGAGGTTGCCATGGTAACACACAGGCACCTCGCACCACACACACACACACACACACACACACACACACACACACACACACACACACACACACACACACACACACACACACACACACACACAGATTTTATATTTGGGTAGGGCTGGTAAAGAGACCTGTATGATCATGAGAGTTAATAGAGACAGTATTAACACTCTTATGACTCACTCTCAGCTGAATGCTATCGCCCAGCAGTACCTGGAATAAAATACTAGAGTTGCCCCTACCATGAGAGGGCCCGGGTACCATCTAGTGGTTGTAAAAGTAGCTGGACAAGTTTGTCGTCTTTGTAGGCGTCGCTACTTGGCTACTTTTGCTAGTGGCCGTATGACAGTGAAAGTACGAGGGTGTGTGTGTATTGCTGTTGCATCATTCCCCTGAGGTAAGTGTTGGATATTTGCTGTTTTTAGCCATTAAGGTGACTACATTAGGACACAAGGATATCGCACTGACAGCCAGGAAGTATCATGGCCCAAAGAAATAATATCTATAATGCTACTAGACGTAATTCTGATGAGACAAGGGGGATGTTAGTGTGAGGGAGATGAGGAGGCCTTGTTGTCCAGTGCTGCCGTTTTGTGGAAAATCGTCTGCTAATGTGGAAAAACAAATGAACGACGAGCATGGATGTGGGCAGGCGGACGTCGTTCCACACTAATTGTTCACGTTATTTTGTAGGAATAAGTGGGATTTTGTCATGATTGGTAGGAACTAACATGTATTGTTATTCAGACCCTTCACGGTTAAACCAAAGAATATGTAGCGTTTGTCTATAATACTGTCATTTAAAACAAGGAAGAATACGTCGTGGAACAGTCTACAGTACCTCTACCCACCCGGCGATATCATAAAAAAATATATGTATATATTATTTACAAGACACGTGCCAACCATTAGCAGTCCACACTTGCTTTGTAATATTAAAGAAATACCGAAACAATGTTGTAAATCGTGTACAGTTGATATACTAGAAAACTTGGATGTGGATAAACTTACTTGTCTCTTGGCTGGTTATTAATCAACATTTGCTGACTTATTAACTCTCTTAATCATTTAACGTCCTTACACTTGAATCATAATAGGCATGACATCATTAATTATACCCTCTCTTCCAGTATTCACAGTATACCAAATTTTATGGTAGTTATACCAACAATATGGTAGTTATACCAACAATGGATGTGATAGGAAGCGTTATGAGGAACACACTGAGGTGGTTTGGCCATGTGGAGAGGATGGAGGGTGAAAGACTGACGAAGAGAGTGTATGTGAGTGAGGTGGAGGGGGAAAGAGGGAGGGGGAGGCCGAGGATGAGATGGAGGGATGGGGTGGAGAGGTATATGAGAGAGGGGGGTGTGAGTTGGGAGCAGGGCAGTGAAATGGCGGGGGACAGGGCGACTTGGAGGCGATTTGTTTGTGGCCACCCCAAACGGGATTGAGGCGTCTGGCAATAGATAGATAGATAGATAGACATCCTCTGTCATCCTGGTTACTAAACGAGACCGTGTGCAATAATGACGTCACAACCAGTGTGCAATTCACGGCAACTCTGCCTTGTACCGCCTCAATGTTGGTGTCTCAGCACCAGTGAAATAGCAGTGTGAGTGTCGTCCTGTTGATTCTCGTGCCGATCAGACTGGTGGACTAGGTTTGCCTGCCCCCTTGTCCCTGTCCACCCAACAGTACAGTTTGGGACCTGAATGTAAACTGATAAGTGCGATTCAGATTTCAGAGGGACAATGTGATGGAAAAAAAATATTGTATGTAAGTGATTTTGTCCTGAAGAGCATGCACACACACACACACAAACACAGACACACACACACATACACACACACACACACAGTACTCTCTAATGGAACTTGCTGGTGGGGAAATGTGTGTATGTAACTGTGATGGTGTCGGGAGGTTACCATGGTAACACACAGGCACCTCGCACCACACACACACACACACACACACACACACACACACACGTACACACATACACGTACGCGTATATTGTGGTGGTGTTCGTTCATTTTACCAAGGCCGAGATAGTCGTTTTTTGCAGCTTATTTCCCGTAGTTCAGTGAAAGAATTAAACTTACAGCTCTACATCATTTTCATAGCACTTCTTCGTGACTAGCACCATTCTAGTGTTAACCCCTTGTCACAACGCAAAATTTAAGAAAGAGATTGCAATTTTACGCCAAGTTAGAGTGAACAGGGTATAGTAGTGATGCTGCAACACACGTATATTTGTCCTCTTGTTTACAGGTCAGTCTACACGCAGTCCTTAGGTCACGTCTTCCATAGAGCAGGTAACACATGGACAGCTAGCGTAACTAAATGGCAGACCAGAGACGGAGTGAGAGGATGAGGCACACAGAGAACAAGATAGAGATGATACTCGCAGATCCACCGAGCTGGGACGGAACGAGCCAAAGCCGGGTACACACACGCGAACAGAACACCGTATCGTAACAAGGCCGTGTTGCGCGACGACGATACGGGTAACAAGATGTGGAAATGATGCGTCCGTAACCGAACCTCGTCGCGTCGCGAACTGTCATGCGTCCCACCTCTATCAGTCGGAGTCAGTCCGTGTTTGGAGGTTGTACTGACAATGGCATGTTTACCTGTCGATATTTATATACATTATCATATAGTGAAGAGGAGAAAGGAAAGAAAATGGGGGCAGTCACAGTGGTACATTACTCTAAAAACCTGTGTTATATATTTTTATGTTTAGGGACCAGCCTCATACTGATTACTGAGCAGACTCGGCGTAGCGGCTGTACCCAGTTGATAGGTGTCGGACACACGTCCCGTCCACACATTGCGTAACCTCACCCTGTAACATCCTTTGATGCGACGCGCAAAAACCGACAATTGGTGGATCGGCAGCGAAGCTCAACGCGTAACATATATGTTCGCTCGGGTGTTACCAGTGACGTTACGAGGTCCCGTCCACACAGGCGTTTTTGTTACACGACTGGGTTACGTTACGATGTTCTGTTCGCGTGTGTGTACCCGGCTTAACAACCAAAGGATCGGAGTGGAGACAAGGTGAGAGGGGTCCTTATCCTGCAGTGGTGTGTCACAGGCTGATGATGATGATGATGATGATGATGATGAAGACGGATGTTGCTGCTGATGATGTTGATGCTGCTGCTGCTGATGATGATGATGATGATGCAAACTCTAGAATATGGTTAGATGATAGTGATGTATTTGATGATAATGGTGATGATATTGATATAACTTCTGTACTACATTTTTAACAGTGTTGGGCTGGTGATGACATGCTGCTGCTGCTGACGATGATGATGATGATGATGATGACGACGAGGAAGATGATGATGGTGATGATTACGACAACGAAGACGACGACGACGATGACGACGACGACGATGATGACGACGACGATCTTCAAGTCATTGGCTGAGTCACCTCTCCCTTTCCTTTCTGTTTAACTTCGTGTTTTGGTGACTGGGCGTGTGTGTGTGTGTGTGTGTGTGTGTGTGTGTGTGTGTGTGTGTGTGTGTGTGTGTGTGTGTGTGTGTGTGCTTGCATATGTTCGTGTATGTGTATCTTGGCTGATGATACCGTGGTTATTCAAATGGCAGAATTATTTCCACACATTCATTGTTTTATTTCAAGGGTAAATATTAGGCCAAGAACATAGGACCTTTTACCTATACAATTACGAGACACTTACGCAATATTCTGAAAAGCTTATTACATCCCATAGACCACAGCACAGGGTTCCATAAGTCACTGATCACCGTCTTTTTATGTATCGTTAGGAAGTGGATGAATATGAGTGAAGTAATACATATATTTTGGTCTTTATTTAAAGGTAGGAATTAACCTCACATATTCTTTTTTATTTTAAGGATACAACACATGATTTTCTACATTTTATCACAGTAGCTCTAGGACCGGCCCTGCCCGTCTGCTTCTCACTAACCATTTTCGGATGAGAGGTGTTGTACTCATATAGGCTTTAGTGATTATAGTGAAGCCAAGTTACATTCTACCAGCCCCACACATTAAGCCACACACCATCACCCTCTCACACCACACCATACCATACTACCCCCCCACACCATATCACACCACACCATACCAGTCTCTCACACTACATGACACGAAATCACACTCCCACACAACACAGAACCACCCTCCCACACCACACCACACCACAAAAAATCATCCTCCCACACCATACCACACCACACATAACCACTCTCCCACAACACACCACACCACAAAAAATCATCCTCCCACACCACACCACACCACATAAAACCAACCTACCACACCACACTACACCTCACCACACAAACCTCCCCACATCACAGAACCCTCCACACACCACACCACACAACCCTACACAAACCACACCACACAACCCTCCTCACAACACCACACAATCCCCTCCATACCACACTACACCACAAAACCCTCTCACCACACCATACCAAAACCCTCTCACCACACCATACCACACCACACCACGCCAAACCAAGGGGATTAAACAAAGGGGTTTGAAGCTCCGGCATCTGTTAATTCTGAGCTTGTTTCCAGGTACCTTCACACACAATCCTCTGGTCACACCTTCCACAGAGCAGGCAACAGACGGACAGGCAGCGTAACTGAATGGCAGGCCAGAGATGGAGTGAGAGGAAGAGGTACACAGGGAACAAGATAGATGAAACTCGCAGATCCACCGATATGGGAAGAGGCTAACAACCAATGTATCAGAGTGGAGAAAGATGAGAGGGGTCCTAATCCTCCAGTGGTAATGTCAGGGCCTGATGATGATGATGCTGATATTAATGATGATAAAGATGATATTGATGATGCTAAAAATGATGTTGATGCTGATGATAATGATGATTTAACTTCAGTACGAGGTAACAGAGTTGGGATAACGGTGGTGATGATGATGATGATGATGATTACAGTCATGATAACAATTTTAACGAAGATGATGGTGATGATGATTGTAGTTATGATAATGATAGTAATGGTAATAATAATAATAATAATGACAATTATAATAATGATAATGAAGATATTGATGATGATTTTTGTCGGTAGGTGGACGGACGGACGGAACTGCAAGAACTTGGTCAGCAGTCAAAGATCCACGATTCCCCATCCATCCATCCATCCATCCATCCATCCATCCATCCAGCTCCCCCTGATGTTAAAAGCTAAGTCAAATTTCTGTGTCATACGCCTTTTGGAAACAGGGCAGTATTTTAGGAAGCACGGGAGTCTTCTCAGTGCCCCTTCCTTAGCTATTTATTTTCGCATAGCACGTCTTCACATTTCCTTGTAAGCTATTAAAATCGGCTTCATATCGGCAGAGTTTACATCTCTCTCATAAAAGAGGGTGTTGTGGTGTAATGTGCTGATTAAATCGCTAAGGAAGAGATGTAAAGAATTTCCAAAGCAGCCTACAGTACGATCCTGGATGTAGAAAAAAAAAAAAACTGAAGCGAAGTTAACTCATGTTTTCAAGTCAAGAAAAAGATTAATTTTATTTATATTTTGTTATGGAGAAATTTGTCCAGATTTTCACATAAAGGTGCAGTATGTTCCTAGATTTCCATTTTCCTTTTTATTGAGCCAAAAGCGTAATAGTGAAAGAATCTAATGAAAAATCGAATAGTCTCTCTCTTGACCCAGTGCCCACCTACCTACAAGATTCCATTGAAAGCCGATAGCAAGTTTTTGATATATCTTGGCCATAGACAGACAGATAGACAGATAGAAAGACAGATAGACAGACAGACAGATAGAGAGACAGACAGACAGACAGATAGAAAGACAGACAGACAGATATATAGATAGACAAATAGAACGACAGACAGATTGACAGACAGATAGATAGACAGACACAGACACGGGTGAATACATAACTTCCTTCAACTTCACTGGCTGAGGTAACTAGGCACATAAAGCTGTCACAACACAAACATTATCAAACCCTCCAGCATCCCATCACCAGCATCCCACCACCAGCATCCCACCACCAGCATCCCACAACCAGCATCCCACAACCAGACTCACACATACACACACACACTTATACGTGTACAGAGAACAGGCCGAAACTTGGAATGTGACATCCGTAGACTTTCAGGCAGCAAAGTTTCTTGATGAATTTATAGCCGATCGAAAGTTAGGTTAGGTCACTTTGGGCATGGTTTGGTCTGATTAGGTAATTTTTGGTTGGGTTGGCTTCAGTTCGACTAGATATAGACGGATTAGGTTAGATTGCTTTAGAATACGTCGGTTTTGATAGGTTTTGGGTTGGGTTTTATTTGGTTGGGTTAGGCTGGGTTAGGTTCGGTTGGATTAGGTCATTTTAGGCTTGACTGGGTTGGGTTAGGTCAGGTATGGTATGGTTAAGTGAGACTGGGTAGGATTAGGTAGGGTTAGATGCGGTTAGGCTGCGTCAGAATTGGTTAGGTTAGGTATGTGGAGGTTACGTGAGATTGTGAGGTTAAATACAATTAGACTGGGTTAGGTGAGGTTAAGTTAGATTAGGCTGGGTTAATTTAGGTTGGATTAGGACATTCGAGGTCAGGCGAAATTCAGTTCGAGCAAATGTTTATAGGTTAGGTAAGACTGGGCTAAAATAAATCGGTTTAGATATGATTAGGTTGGTTTGGGTTAGGTGAAGTTGAAATACAGAACCACAGGTGTTTATTGATAAAGTGGACTGGCGTTTGAACCGATTATGAGGCACGAGTTTTGTTGACGTCACTTCATAAGCTGGTGGTTAGATTTTGCTGGATTTTCCCGCCATTGTCCTCCTGTCTGTGATCTGTCGCCTTGTTCCCACTTCACCCACCAAATGTATGCTGTTTGACTTCATTCTGTACTCTGACTTGGCCTACAATTTCCATCTATCCATCTTGAATACTGAGTTGTAGCAATGGATTAATACTAGAACATGTAAGTCACAAAAAAGTGCCATTGAAGAGGAGCCGTAGCGCTGCACTTTTCTGCCAATGACCCATGTGAAATAAGGGGCAAAAGGACGAAAATCTGAGTCAAGTTACCCTGAAAAAAAGTAGTATAATGCAGGATAGTATGATATTCTAGGAAGTTGTGGACAGTTGAGAGTTGTTTGTTAATTGCAATAAAGGGACAGGCAGACAGACAGACAGATAGAGGACAGACAGACGCAGAGAACGGAGACACGATAGGGGAGAAGAATCCTGACGTTGTTATGAGTGTAGTTGACTTCCTAGCATACTACATTATATTTGTGCCCTAACTTTAGTAGCATGTTTATGTATAACCAAGGTTCGTTGACAAGTAGTGAACACACACACACACACACACACACACACTGCTACCACCACATCAATCTGTACACCCCATCCCCCACTCACCCCACACACAAAACATCCACACACACACACACACACACACACACACACACACACACACACACACACACACACACACACACACTGCTACCACATCAATCTGTACACCCCATCCCCCACTCCCCGCACACAAAACATCCACACACACACACACACACACACACACACACACACACACACACACACACACACACACACACACACACACACACACACACACACACACACTGCTACCACTTCAATCTGTACACCCCACCCCCCACTCCCCGCACACAAAACATCCACACACACACACACACACACACACACACACACACACACACACACACAGCAACCACATCAAACCATTCACCCCCACCCCCCACCCTCCACACACACACACACAGCAACCACATCAAACCATTCATCCCCACCCTCCACCCTCCACACACAACACATTCACCCACCCACTCACACACACACACACACACACACACACACACACACACACACACACACACACACACACACACACACACACACACACACACACACACACACACACACACACACACACACACACACACACACACACACACACAGCATCCACATCAAACCATTCATCCCCAACCCCCACACTCCACACACAACACATCCATCCACCCACCCACACACACACACACACACACACACACACACACACACACAAACACACACACACAATTTATTTTTGGGTAGGGCTGGTAAAGAGACCTGTATGATCATGAGAGTTAATAGAGACATTATTAACACTCTTATGACTCACTCTCAGCTGAATGCTATCGCCCAGCAGTACCTGGAATAAAATACTAGAGTTGTCCCTACCATGAGAGGGCCCGGGTACCATCTAGTGGTTGTAAAAGTAGCTGGACAAGTCTCTCGTCTTGGTAGGCGTCGCTTCTTGGCTACTTTTGCTAGTGGCCGTATGACAGTGGAAGGACGAGGGTGTGTGTGTGTGTATTGCTGTTGCATCATTCCCCTGAGGTAAGTGTTGGATATTTGCTGTTTTTAGCCATTAAGGTGACTACATTAGGACACAAGGATATCGCACTGACAGCCAGGAAGTATCATAGCCCAAAGAAATATTACCTATGAGGCTACTAGACGTAATTCTGATGAGACAAGGGGGCTGTTGGCGTGAGGGAGATGAGGAGGCCTTGTACCGCCTCAATCTTGGTGTCTCAGACCAGTGAAATAGCAGTGTGAGTGTCATCCTGTAGATTCTCGTTCCGATCAGACTGGTGGACCAGGTTTGCTTGCCTACCTTGTCCATGTCCACCCAACAGTACAGTTTGGGACCTGAATGTATACTGATAAGTGCGATTCAGGTATGAGAGGGACAATGTGATGGAAAAAATTATTGTATGTAAATTATTTTGTCCTGAAGCGCATGCACACACACACACACACACACACACACACACACACACACACACACACACACACACACACACACACACACACACACACACACACACACACACACACACACACACACACACACACACACAAAGTATATTATGGTGTTGTTCCTTCATTTACCTAGGCCGAGATCGTCGTTTTTTTGCAGCTGATTTCCCGTAGTGCAGTGGTAAATTTGGACAAATATACAGCTCTGCATCATTTCCACGTCCCTTCTTCGTGACTAGCATCAATCTAGTGTTAACCCCTTGTCACAACACAAAATTTAAGAAAGAGATTGCAATTTTACGCCAAGTTAGATTGAACAGGGGTCCTTATCCTGCAGCGGTGTGTCACAGGCTGATGATGATGATAATAGGGTTGTCGGAGATGATATTGATAATGATGATAGTGATGCTGCTGATGATAGTGATGTTGAAACTCCTGAACCAATTAACTGGACCGAGATTATGGTGATTGTAATGATGATGAAGCAGTTGGGATAATAATGATGATGATGATGATGACGGTGATGGAACTTATGTAGTAACTCTTTAACAGGGTTGTGATGATTGCTGTGCTTGACGCTGTTGCTCCTGGCGGTGATGATGATGATGATGACGATGATGATGACGATGATGACTACGACAACGATGATGATGGTGGTGACGATGATGATGGTGACGGCGACGATCTTCATGTCTATGGCTGAGTCACCTCTTGTTTTTCGTTTCTCTTCAAATGTAGTTGGTGACTGTGTGTAGGAGAGAGAGAGAGAGAGAGAGAGAGAGAGAGAGAGAGAGAATGTGTGTGTGTGTGTGTGTGTGTGTGTGTGTGTGTGTGTGTGTGTGTGTGTGTGTGTGTGTGTGTGTGTGTCCGCGCATACTTGTGTGTATTTGCGTGCGTGCGTGCATGTGTACAGCATTTCCCTCACACTCGAACTATTTATATCATAAGAGCGCAAATGAGGTCAGGGATATTGCTCTTCTTGGCCATACAAATACTAAACATTTACACTATATTCTGAAAAAACATACTGGATTCCTAAGGTCACTCAATGGGTTTCAAAAATCATTGTTCACTGTCTCTTTATTTATCGCAAGGAAAGGGATGGATGTGTGTCCGAAATAGTAGCTCAGTTTTGGTCTTTCTCTGGACCGTGAATTATTTAAATGGAATAATTATCCTTATTTATATTGGTTTAGTTGTGAGGATGCAACACACGTTTTGTTTACGTTTTATCAGGGCACATCAAAGAGCGGCCATGTCCATCTGCTTCTCACTAATGATTTTCGAACGAGGTTCTACATTCCTCTAGATTTTAGGGACAGTGAAGCCGCACAGCACCACAACACGCCATACCATACCATACCATACCATACCACACCACACCACACCACAAAATCCCACACCACAAAATCCCACACCACAAAACCCCACACCACACAACCCCACACCACACCACCCCACACCACACCACCCCACACCACACCACCCCAAACTTTACCTCACGAACCACCCTTCCACACCACACCACACCAAGGGGATTAACCAAAGGGTCCTGAAGCTCCCGCATCTAGTAATTCTGAGCTTGTTTCCAGGTAACTCCACACACACACCTCAGGTCACGTCTTTCACAGAAGAGATAACAGAAGGAGAGCGAGCGTAACTGAATGGCAAGCCAGAGATGGAGTGAGAAGAAGAGGTGCACAGAGAACAAGATGGAGAGATCATATGATGCAGATCTACTGAGCAAGGACGGAACTGGCTAACAATCAATGGATCAGAGTGGAGAAAGGTGAGAGGGTCCTTATCATGCAGTGGTGTGTCACAGGCTGATGGTGATGATATTGATGGTGATAATGATGTTGATGCTGATGGTGGTGATGCTTGAACATCTCAACGTATGAGGTTACAGAATGCACAGTGAGGCTGCATAGTCAGGAAATGGAAGAATATGAGTGCATTTAAGTATTTATGTAATTTGATGAATATGGATGGATGATTAGAGGATGAAGTGACAGAAATGATACATCAGGGAAGGAGGGTTGCTTGTTCTCTAAAAAGCATTGATTAGGAAGAGGGAACTGAGGATGAAAGTGTTAAAAAAAAAAGGGCACTGCATGCTGTGATTCCCACTTTAAAGTATGGAAGTGAAGCTTGGATCTTATTGAAAGGACGCAAGTCAAGAGTGAGAGCGGTGGAAATGAGCTACTTGAGAGGAGCATGTGGAGTTTCATAGAGAGACAGACAGACAAATGGGCAGGTGAAGGAGCGTTGTGATGCCGATGTGGATGAGACTGAAAGCGTTAAGAGAAACACTTCGAGATGGTTTGGCCATGTGGAGAGGATGGCGAATAAGAAAATGACTAGAAGAGTGCACTTGGAAGGGTAGAGTTGGAAGGGTAGAGGGGGAGGGGGAGACCGACGATGAGATGGAGGGAAAGAGTAGAAACATATGACTGGGATACTTGAGCTAAATGGTAGAGGACAGTACATCATGAAGGCGATTTGCCTGTGGCCACCCCTTACGGGATTTAGGCGTCTGGCTATGGATAAACAGATATAGATAGAAAGGTAGGTGGTGATGATAATATGATGATGATGATGATGATGATGATGAGGAGGAGGAGGAGGAGAATGGTAATGATAATGAGAATGACGGTGTAAATAATGATGATGATGATGATGATGGTGGTGGTAATGAGCACGAGAACTACGATGATGATGATTATGATGATGATTATGATGATGATGATATTGATGATGATTTTTGTCGGCAGGTGGAAGGACGAAACAGCAGGAACTCTACCATCGGTCCAAGCATCCACGATTCCACATCCACCCATCCATCCATCCATCCATCCATCCATCCATCCATATCGCTTGATGTTAAAAGCTAAGTCTATTTAACTTTAGTATCAATTGCTTCTTCATAAGCTTTCCAGCTGTCTGAACAGATCAGCAGTAGTTTTAAAAACTAAAATAACTCGGTTCTGGTGCTCAGTTTGGTTCGTTTATTTTCCTTTTATCAGAACTGGCGCGGCAAATTTTGAGAAAAGTCCCTCAAGTAACTCCTATTATTTTTTTACTAGGTTTCTAATGCTGTCCATAGATCTGTTGTGACTTTAATAGTTTTCTAGGCAACGCAGTCTTGGCGCATTTCTCTGCCACCCTATAATACCATGTCATATAGTGTTCTCGCTTGCTTGCTCTCTACGCTCGCTCGGTTGAACAATAAATCACAAGAAAAGGTGGTATAAAGCCCCCTAAGCCGCCGTAGTATTACACCCTCGGTATGCAGTTCGTTCCCTGTGGCCTTGTAACTTTGTGTACCCGAAGCGCTTACAAAATAACTTGAAATAATTTTCCTTTCGTAACTATACTCGTTTCACTTTAACTTGGCCTGAGTTGTTGTTGTTGTTCTTGTTACGTCTTAGGCTCCTGTGGATGTGAACCCTGTGTTATATTGAAGGATTGTCTGTGTTGTGGTGGTGTGGTGCAGGAAGTGAGTGGGTGTGCTGTGGTGTGGGGGTGCCACTTTGCAGTATGATCACAGGGGATTGTATGTGTGTTATATTTTGTGTTAGTATTGTAGCAGGGAAGGTTGGTGTACTCGTGTCTCTGGGTTCGGTAGTGTCTGAAGGGTGTATGGCTGGTGGTGGCACATGAAGGATGCTGTTTGGGAGAAAGTTTTGGCTGGCTGGGGTGTCTGTGTGTTTATGTATGTGTTTGGTATAGAATGTTTTGGCTGGCTGGGGTGTCTGTGTGTTTATGTATGTGTTTGGTATAGAAAGTTTTGGCTGGCTGGGGTGTCTGTGTGTTTTTGTATGTGTTTGGCAGAAAGTTTTGGCTGGCTGGGGTGTTTGTGAGTTTGTGAATGTGTCTGGAAAGTGTAGAGTCGGGTGGAGGAGGGGATATGTTGCAAAGATACTCTGTGTAGTGTTGGGCTGTTGTTCGATTTTGTTTGTGGAGAGGATGATGCAACATAAGGTTACAAAGGTGGGACGGATCTTGAGCTGAAGTGATGAACTGTGTGCCTCTCATATTCACTTGGTCTCTGACTGAAATTAGTTATGTTTCTTGGTGTAGGCTGTCAGTACTTGTGGTCTTAGTGTCTTCTGCTATCAAGGTATTGTTTTCTGTTCTTTAAAGCTCCTTCGTGTTTGTGTTGGATATGATTACGGCTCAGCTTGTGCGGCAGTAATTCACGGTTGTTTTAATGTATTACTTATAAGTGGAGGATGGAGTTGGGATGTATATGAGAGAGGGTGTGTGTGAATTAGGGGGAGTGATGCAGAATGACAGGGGACAGGGTGGCATAGAGGCGACTTGTTTGTGGCCACCTCTTACGGGATTAAGTCATCTGGCTATAGATAGATGGATAGACAGATAGCTTATAGTTTCCATACGGTTTGCCGAGTAGTAGCGATAGTTATCACTAGAATATGATGCTAGTCACGAATGAGTGCCGTGGAAAGGATGTTGGGCTGTAGTATTGGCTGTTTCTGCTACTGATCTGCGTGACATTCTCATATGCCTTAAATGAAACTCTGTGTCAAGTTGAAGTGAAAGGCGTGTATGTTTGTGTAGGAGGAACGAGAGACAAGGAGGTATTCTGTGGCCTGTTTTCTTTGTGCTTCCTACAAGACACAGTAATAGTTATGACGGGGCATTGATGGCAAGTTTGTGGGTCAGCACACACTTACGGCCTCTCATTATACAAGGTGGTCCATATATTACGCCACCCAGTTCTTGTGTGTTGCGGGCACGGCTCAGTGAACATTACCAGTGTCTACCTTGCATCATTATCTACTTCCCACAACCCTCTTCAGGCTTAGCTTTATAATATAGGCTTTAATTTAGGTCCATTGATTGCATGGTGGAGAATTCCCATAACCTTTTTTATGCTTAGCTGTATATCATTGTATAGTATAATCTTTTATGTCCACTGATCACACGGCTGAGCAGTAATTTGGTGAAGCGATCAGATTGTTTTAGCTCATCACAAAAGCCGTCCCCACAACACACAAGACTGCAGAGCGCAATATACTGATCACCTATATTAAGTCAAAGCCACAGTTAAAAAGGTAATGAAACAAGACAGAAAATTTAAGTTTTCATTATTAATACTTCAGTACAAAATACATTAACAGAGACAGCAATATAAAATATGCATTCAAAAGTAGCATTTGTCCACAGAACATCCTGGAGGGGAGCGACCCTACTTGCAAGTCAGATCACACTATCACCACCAGGCTTCTCTCGGCAGGTCAGGGCAGATCACCAGCAGCAGCAGCAAGTAATCTCACGGCTGGGGAAGACACGACACCCTGCCGCCGCCACCACCACCACCACCACACCACCAGGCATCTCAGAGTAGGGAAGACACCACACCACCGTCAGGCTTCTCACGGCAGGGCAGACCAAACTTCAGCAGGGTATGACCAGTGTGGCAAGGAAGCAGCGTCAAGGCAGCAGACTCCAGCATGACCTGTGGACCAGATGTGTATTAGTTCAAATCAGTGTTAGCTTTAGTTATTTAATCTTCTATCTATCTCTATCTATTGCCAGACGCCTCAATCCCATTTGGGGTGGCCACAAACAAATCGCCTCCAAGTCGCCCTGTCCCCCGCCATTTCACTGCCCTGCTCCCAACTCACACACCCCTCTCTCATATACCTCTCCACCCCATCCCTCCATCTCATCCTCGGCCTCCCCCTCCCTCTTCCCCCCTCCACCTCACTCACATACATTCTCTTCGTCAGTCTTTCACCCTCCATCCTCTCCACATGGCCAAACCACCTCAGTGTGTTCTCCTAACGCTTCCTATCACATCCACATCCACACCACAACGCTCCTGTATATCCTCATTCGTCAGCATGTCTCTCCATGTGACTCCACAGGCTCCTCTTAAATAACTCATTTCCACTGCTCTCACTCTTGACTTGTGTCCTTCCAACAACGTCCAAGCTTCACTTGCATACGTTAGAGTTGGTATCACAATACTGTCATGTAGTAACCTTTTCACTTCCATGCTCACTTCCCTGTTTCTTATCACTGCTTTCAAAGAACCAGCAACCTTTCTTCCCTGCTGTACCCTTTCAAGCACTTCACCCTCCAAACCTCCATCCTTACTCATCACACTACCCAAGTACTTAAACGTACTCACATTTTCCAATTCCTCACCATCCAACCTCGCTGTACATTCACTGACTTCACCTCTCTCAAAGACCATCACTTTACTCTTCCCTACATTCACCTTTAGATTCCGTTTCTTACACACTCTCCCAAACTCATCCACCAAGCCTTGCAGCTCTCCTTCGTCTTCACTCAACAACACAGTATCATTTGCAAACAACAGTACAGGGAGTTTCCAAACACTACCCTCTCTCACCAGGGCCACTCCAACATCCACTACCCTACCTTGTACCTCTTTTATTACCCCATCCATGTACAGATTGAACAACCATGGAGACATGACACATCCCTGTTTCAACCCAACCTTCAAAGCGTGGACTCATTAGACTGCTCAGATTCTGTTGGGAATGGCACACAGTTAGGGAATTATATCACCAATATTTTATCCAAATTTCCCATACAGGGTGTTGCATGAAATGTTTGACAAACTTCAGAAAGTTGTTCTTGGGGCAATTTTGAGTTAAGAATTGCTGCATCAACCTGGGCTAATTTCTCGTCTATTATGCTCAGGTTCTGTAGGGAATGGCAGCAGATTAGAGACTGGTATCGCAAAATTTTATCCCCTGCCACCACCACCAGGCCGTTTATTTTTAAATCCCCGTGTAAAACTGTAGAGATATATCGGCAGGACAGTAAATAGTGATCCTACTCTGGTACTCTGTATGGAATTTCAGAGAGAGAGATGATGATGCCACTGATTCATGGGGTTATCTTTAATTTAACAAGAAACACTTTACTTACCTCTCTATTCAGTTTGCACGAAAATTAATGTTTAAAAGACTGATAATATATTCACGAAATTTTCTTCTTAAAATTTAATAAGTAAATGTTTAATTTGAAGTGTGACGTCACTGGTGCATTATGGGAGCAACGTTGAGAGATGCTGGAGGTGAGTGAAGAATTTATTCTTTACGGTGTTAGTCTACTTCTTATTATGGTAATTCTTATGCCCATGTGTTTATCAGTGTTTGCTGTCATTATCGAGAGGTGTAGTCGGCTGATGTAAGTTGTAATTATTAGCTATAAGGATGATATACGGCGGTGTGTATCTCCAGGTGACCAAGATGTCCCTTTAAACTCGAGTAAGCAGTGCTACTTAAATCCCCCGATATTCACACCATCTGTTTAGGTTTTAAGGTCGAATGTGATCCCTGTACATGGGCAGGCATAGTAGGTTAACAGGATTAAAATACAATACCAGATGCAAAGACCCATGGATTAAGTATTTTATTTCAGTTTTTTCCCCTTCATTCTTTCCTCGTCTTTCTGCCTACGGGTGACTTTACACTCCCAATTCTGTCTTGCATTCCTTCATTCTTTCCTCTTCCTTCTGCCTGTGGGTGACTTTACACTGAGTGACAAGCCAAATGGTTTCCTGTACACCAGGAAACAATTTACTACGCTGGGTGGTAACCATATAACCAAATTTTGGCGCCTGGTGGTTTAGTGGGTAGTTATTGTGCTCCAGTCGGATTGAGCCGGTGAAGGTTCATATCCAAGGGATGATTGGGGTTTATTGCTCACGTAATGCCACTCAGGGATGAGTGAGGTTGGTCACTCTCATCTTAAATGTCAGGACCAACTGCCTAGCCCCGGGCTCCTACGCGCCTCATGGGGCAACGTAGGATTGGATGATGGATGGGTGGATGGATTTCAGTTTTAACCACACACTTGAAAGATGAACTGATTTTATTCATGCTTCCTTCAGATGATATTCAGCATGGGAGAGACTTTGAACTGGAGGGGTTATATCGTATCATTTATGAAGGTTCCAACATGCTTGCATGCATTGCCTTTGGTCACCTAACGGCGACTTTCCATGCTGCTCGATTGCAGTAGCTCAGTAGTAGCGCTTGCTCTTCACAACCATAAAGTTGACAGTTCGAGCCCCCACCAGGGTAGCGTATACGAGGCCTCTCCTTGCCCTTCAGAGCTATGTGGTCCATTGGTCCTAGCTGGTTGGGATTAGTCCTCTGGCAACCTCTGTGATCAGCCTCCTATCCCTGATGTCACACTCTATGACCTTGTTCCAAGCCATTTTCTGTGTCCAGTTGCCATCCTCCATCCTTTCAACATGCCCCGTCATTCAATCTACCCCTTCTTATTACAGCACCGATACAATACTCTTCAGTCCTGTTCTTCCTCCATTAATCCCTTTAATACAGTACTATATGTCTGTCTCAAGTTAGATATGATGGTCTGGTGGTAGAAATAGATAGTAAATGAGAATATAACTACATCTTTTGGATTACAGGGCACAAACTGCTCCAATGATTAGCCTTTATTCTTGCTAATTTAAGACTGTTATTCAGCTTGGGTAAGACTTTTCAAACTGGAAGGGTCACATTACAACCTTCAGGAACCTGTTCAGTAGGAAAGTAATTAAAGGTTGATAGGAGAGCTTTTGGACTGAAAAAAAAAAAAAAGGGAGAAATGGAGTTCCCCCGAGCTAAGCCCTGTATTGGACTATACAGTATAGCCCCGCTAGGGTTACAGAAGCGAGCTACCACTCCCAGCACGGCAGCCCGGGCGAGGCTCGAACTCGCAATCCCTCGATTACGAGTCCAGCGCGCTACCACTGTGCTACCGCGCCCCCCATTTGGACTGAAGGGGTTAGGGACAGGCTTCATTAAGCCATTCTTGTTACCTTTAAACTATGTTAATCAGCATAGGAGAGACTTTTCAAACTTAGAGTCCCATATGACATTCTTTAACATGTGTAGGAGAGACACTGGATAAAGCCTGATTGGAGATATAGTATATTGAACTGGAAGGACTGCATACCTTACATCCTTCATTAACCATTGCTGCTACCTTTAAATAAGAATTATCATACTGAAGGTAATTACTAGCAGCCTTCATTAACATATTACTGTACTGTAATTAGGAGAGAGGTTTCATAAGTTGATTGGAAGTCAGGAGACAGCAGGAATATACCATTACTGTTGAGGGGGATGAATTTGTGTGTAGGCTATGATATAGGAAGCATATCTCAGAATATGGATGTACAAGGTTAATCATATCTTGTATAGTACTTACACTTTCAGATTTGATAGCTTTTCCTTTTGTAATCTTTACTGAATGATGCAATCAGTTCATGATTACACATTATATAATCTCAGACTTCATCTGTGTCATTGTAGTTGGCTCACCTTGACAAATTTTAGTCCTTCTGCTGCTTAGTTCCTGTATCTAAGTGGCAGAATAAGACAGTATTATGGTTTTGCATCCTCCCCATAGATCTTCATTGTGATTTGCATGATAATCTAGTCTTTGTCTCTAGAAACAGCTCAGCATTCAAGGTGGAGAGATGCCAGGTTTTTGTCAGTTTAGGGTGGACATGTAGTCTATATGGCTTGTCTTTATTGTTTTATGTATTCATTATTATTATTTTTTTTTTTTTTTTTTTTTTACTGTGGATAAAATTTAGCGATTCATCTCTTCCGTTTATAAATCGGTACAACAGATAGGCTTTCATTCTCAGAGTATGACCACTGAGTACTGTACTGTCTTCCTGTGCAGTGTATATTTTGTCATTTGTACTCTCATTATAAGTTTCATTAAAGAATTTGTATCATATGTTTAGTTTCTGTGTCACTCACTGTGTTAAGTTTATGTAATAATGGTTAATCGTTTAAGTCTTGCCGTTGGATAGCAGTCTAAGTTGCAGTTTTTACTTTCTCCCTTTATATAAGTAGCAACTGCTCTATATTCTTTCCATAGCACTTGTTCATGATTAGCATTAAACTGCAGGCTTAGGTATTCCAAGTAGCTCAGGAAATTTCGAAATATCTCCTCCTAAAGAGACATTAATAGGTACATGACAATTTAGTTTAGTCTGTGCATGATAGTTCAATTTCCCATTTTTTGTAACATGTAAAGAAATAAAATACAGTAGAAGTTTTAGTAGCTAGCCTAATGGGGCCACGGCGGCATAGTCAGCATGGTGCTGGCCTGCTGATCAGGAGGACCCGGGTTCAACTCCCGGTGTGATAGAGGTTCCTTTAAAATGTGGCTGAGGGAAGTTTGCGTAGCAGGCTTTCCTTAAAACCACAAGGCCCCATACTTACACTTCAGCTCACATACACCAAGACACTTACACACATTACTACATACATACACACAAGACTACACACACACCAAGACACGTACATAGCCACAGCCACCTTCACACACTAGACACACCACACACAGAGAGGGTGGGACAGACACACCACAGGCAGACAGAAAAGTACATATACAAAACACAGGGAGTGAGAGAGGAGGGGGTTTTATTAAAAAGTCCAATTTTGGTATACCTCCTGTGGCAAAATTGATATAGCCCCCCCTTTAATATTTTTTGGATATCTTCATTTAGTGCCCCCCAGGCCCCAGACCCACTCGGCTGAACCAAATTGTCTGGCGTCAGCTGGAACATGATATACCAGAGTTATGCCGGTCATGTGGGGGTTAATGGTGACAGTATAGTAACTGTCAGGCTCCTATGACTCACTCAGCCGAATAAAACCGTCTGTCAGCTGGAATGGAATACTAGAGTTGTCCCAAGCACCAGAGGATTAAGAATCTTAACCCCCTGAGTGATGCTCGGGACAACTCTAGTACCCCATTTCAGCTGACTCAGACGATATTATTCGACTGAGTGAGTCATAGGAGCCTGACAGTGTCAATACCGTCACCATTAACCCCCTCACGACCGACATAACTCTAGCATCATGTTCCAGCTGACGCCAGACAATTTGGTTCAGCCGAGAGAGGATCCTAGGATCCTGAGAGACACTTATAACATCACAAACAAAAACAAAATGCCTTCCCTCCATCTTGAACGTACTATAATTCATTTACATTACTCGTAAGTAAGCTCATATTTTCGTATTTTTGCAGCTTATTTCATGTATCTTAGTTAAAAGAAAAAAAATACTACGAGCTCTGTATCTTTTCATAGCCCTTCTTCGTGACTAGCATCGTATTCTAGTTATCTATAGTTACAACTGAGCATTCAAGTTGGAGGGATCACAACTTTAAGCAATTACAGTAAACAAACAAACAAAAAGCAAGTGTCGTCCTCTTGACCTCTCGTCTTCGCAGGAATGCAGCGGTGACGCCATCTTGTGCGTGGAATGCGTGAAGTGCAGGCTCTTGAGTGGAAGGAGCACGGAGCCACGGGAGACTTAATAATATTCGCTAGTCAGCCAGTCTAAAAGCCTGGGACATTTGCCTGAAATAATAATAATAATAATAATAGAAATAACAAAAAAAAACAGTCATATACATAATTCAATATCTTAGTCACTCGATCTGTCCATTCCGCCCCTTCAGTACGAGGACGCATTTCTGTAAGCTATTTTTTCTAACATGGGAGGTTCGATACGTTTGATTGAGCCTATCCATAAGACTCCTAAAGCTGAGTAAATGCCTCTGAAAGTTGCAAAATATGAAATATAAAACGTCTATATGATATAAAAACCTTTGTTCACCTCCGGGACTCGATTTGTGGCGCCTAGACCAAGCTCTGACGTCATGTTTACACTTTGCTACCTTTAGACGATTTCCTGGAGCTTAAAGAAACCCTCTCGGGATGATGGGACAGACACAATAACCCCTTCAGACAGAGAATGACTTAGTTACTTTGTTCTAGGTAACCGGACGATTTTATTCAGCTTAGGAGATCCCCTCGTATCTAACCCCTCCAGTACGAAATTTCTCTCCAGAGTTGAAGAAAATCGTCTGGAGGAAGAAAGATGAAAATGGAAAAAAGTGTTAATGTGGACAATGAGTTAGATAAGACTGGTTTGGTTAAGGTAGGGTAGGGATGGGACGGTTGTGGCAGGGTGGGGTAGCGTTGGGTCGGTTATGGCCGGGTGGGGTAAGGTTGGGTTAGTTTTGACAGGGCGGCGTAGGATTGGGCCGGTTTTGGCAGGGTGGGGTAGGATTGGGTTGGTTTTGGCAGGGTGTGGTAGGAATGGTTCGGTTTTGGCAGGGTGGGGTAGCGTTGGGTCAGTTTTGGTCGGGTGGGGCAGGATTGAGTCTTTTTTGGCAGGGTGGGGTAGGATTGGGTCGGTTTTGGCATGGTGGGGTAGGGTTGGATTGGTTTTGGCAGGGTGGAGTAGGGTTGGGTCGGTTTTGGCAGGGTGGGGTAGGACTGGGTCAGTTTTGTCAGGGTAAGGTAGGATTGTGTCGGTTATGACAGAGTATAGGATAGGTTTTGGTTGGTTTTGGCAGCGTGGGTTAGGATTTGGTCGGTTTTGGCAGAGTGGGGTTTGATTGGGTCGGTTTTGGCAGGGTGAGGTAGGATTGGGTCGGTTTTGGCAGGGTGAGGTAGGATTGGGTCGGTTTTTGCAGGGTGAGGTAGGATTGGGTTGGTTTGGACAGGGTGTTAGGACTCCATATTATAATTACAAATCATAATAGTTCCGTCATATCCAACGCCTATTTCACTCAGTTATACTACACTGTCTCATCAAATTTGGGGCGATCTTCTCTACGATTTTTGTTCTTCCCCGCTTAGTTCAGTCCTTTAGTTCATTCATGACCCTTGGCTTTCCTTTTTATTTTTTTTTTTATGTGGTGGAGCGCAGGTGCACGAGGCTAGACCACCATAAGTCCAGAATATTTAAGGGTAGGCCACCAAGCTACGCCCTGGTAACGTCTACATGTCAAAACATCTGTCCACCTCTGGGACTTGAACTGCGGAGCGCTGGACGCAGAGCTCTCGGTTTGCGAATGTCACTTTTACTCTGCTAGCTTCTGATGATATCCTACAGCTTCAGAAAACCCTCTTAGGATGACGGGACAGAATCATTTAACCCTTCAGACCAAGAACGACTTATTTACATTGTCCTAGCTGACCGCATGATTTTATTCAGCTTAGGAGATCCCCTGATAGAGATGGGGTTGATGATGGCAGTATTTAACCCTTCCAGTTCGAAATTTCTCTCTACTGTAGAGGTGAAGAAAATCATCCGAAGGTAGAGAGAAGAAAACAGGAAAAGTAATGTAGTGGTGAAAGGGCTGTACAGGGGAGGGTAGGTTAAAGTAGGGTAGAGTTGGGTCGGCAATGGCAGGGTAGGGCAGGGTAGGCTGAGGTAGGCTAGTGTAGGGTTGAGAAGAGTAGGGTAGGGTAAATTGAACTGAATAAGTATATACAATAAAATCTGGCGATACAACAACCAGGGTCATATGCCGCCGGACGACAACGAGAATAAAAGCACTCGAAAAGATGAAATACACACACACACACACACACACACACACACACAAAATACAATTCATAATTAAAACAAGAAAAACACTAAAACACTAAGAACACTCAAACCACAGTATACTAAATTTTACACGGTAGTGCAGCTGCCTACACCAAGCAAAGGTTTCCCCCTCCACCACAACAAGCATCCTCTCCAAGTACCAACAGAAGACTACAATCCCTCTCCTGCCCAGTGCTCAGAGAGGTAACGATGGCGCAATTCCTCAACAGTGGACACCATCAGCAAAAGCCGAAGAGTCAGGGGGACGAAGCATTCCACACAGAAAGTAGGAGGAGAGTCCTCCATTAAAAATCAATGAGAGAACCAGGAATGGCCCATCTGGAGCCAGCATAAAGCCGTCTCCCACCTGCATTTCAGACCTCGGCAAATGAAGGGGCCCGTTTACCCACAAATATCACACATTTTGTTGGCCCCCACCGCATCCCACCTACTCTGCCAGTGGGAGCAAACAGTGAGTGGTTAGATGAATATCACTGAGCGAGGCAGGGGAGAGGTGAGGATGGGCGAGAGGCAGCAGCCTTTGCCAGAGCGTCAGCATGCTCATTGCCCACAATGGTACAAAACCACAAAGCAGTCCCTAGCAAGCACAGCCATTCTAAAACACTGTAGACAACAAAAGAGGATTGGACGGGAAAACACAAAATGGAGATCGGCAGAGTCGCTAAAAACTGTATAACAAACAGGAGGGAAGCTAAATATCAATTTGACTGCGAGTAAAATAGCAGTAAGTTCTGCGATAAAAGTAGATACGATGGGGGGAAGACTCCTACCACGAATGAAATCGGGAAATATAACACCCAAGCCTGTCCCCTCACGGGATTTCAATCCATCAGTACACACGAGAATCGAGACACTGTGAGAGGAAGCATGTTCTAAAAAAATAGCAAAAGAGCCGCCTGTGAGGAAAGAAAGGCCCCTCTCTCAGGAAAGTAAACACACGGTTGCACCCCTGAGAGGAGCCAGGGAGCCATCCTTGGTACACGCACAGGACAAACAAGAAAGGTTGGAACATCCACATCCCCCATGGCAGCCTTCACCCTGTACCCAAACGGATGTGGATAGCGAGGATACGACGAGGCAGACACGCCCTCCGGAACAGAGCCAACAAAATCTTCCTGAACTTTAGCAAAGACGGTGACACTAAGGACACTAGTTTGAGGCACTCCCTCCTCTTGAGGATATGAGGGAAACAAGGTGGCACCATAGGGAAAAATTCCATAATCAGTAAAGGCAACCTACCACGCAAACTAAGATGGTGACCTGCAATACCTGGCTTGTGAAATGGTAGGACAACAGCCCCCCGCCAAGAAGCAGGAGTGGACGAATCTCTCCAAATTCTATTTATAAGACTCAGGAGGAAGGACACTGCTTCATCATCCAGGTACCCCAGCACTGCATGGGGAATATTATCGACTCCGGAGAAGTGTCATGACAGGGAAAGGGTAGACCAAAGTTTACACCAAGACAAAGGGATGTTGTAAGTCTCTCCGCCCCCAGAACGGATGTCCAACACCTTAATCTCCTCCACCTCCCTAAGCCTGGCAAAAACCGAAGAACGAGTATCCCTACAGGAGACCTCAGCGGTAGGATAGGGTAGGGAACGCTAGGGCAGGGTAGGCTGGGGTAGGGTAGTGTAGGGCAGAGAAAAGTAGGTTAGGATGGGTTGGTTTAGGCTAAAGTAGGACAGAATAGGAGACGGGTAAAATGTGCCTAGTCCAGGAACGAAAAATATATCAGTTATCCATGTAACTAGCGTTTTCTATTTCGGTAAATTATTTTCTTGTCTGCCTAAAGTATCGTGATGTACGAACAATGAGATTAGATATCGAAACTGTAAGATGCGAATTAGTTACAAAGACGGTATTTTGTTTTGGCTAACGTTACATCGATACGTTCAGCTAAGAGCAACTCGGCAGAACTGAACAGTTTATGACGTGCTAGATGAACGCTGTGACCGGAAAATAAATATATATGTATATATACTTCAGCATACAGTAAGCGATTTTATGTTAACTGAAGAGAAGCCACCACAGCTAATGGGTTAAGTTTACACACACACACACACACACACACACACACACACACACACACACACACACACACACACACACACACACACACACACACACACACACACACGTTGCGAAAAGTTTCACTGACGAAGTGGGTGGTTACTGTCCCCCTTGAGCAAGGGGGCTGGTGTGTGCGTGTGTGGTCACAGCCTTGCCCTTAGATCGGACTATATGAGCTCTCAGCTCCCTTCCGGGAGGGTAAAAGCTGACGATCACGACCATCAAGTGATCCTGACCGACCCGGTGAATTACACACACACACACACACACACACACACACACACACACACACACACACACCATTACTTGCAACTGGCTGGCCTATCATACAGCCATATCCTATATTCATGAAGTACAACACATCTTACATTTATGTAGTATGTAAAAAAAAAAAAAAAAGATGGTTATATAATACAGAACTGGGAAATATGATGATGATGATGATGATGATGATGATGATGAGGGGAGTAAACAGGGTGAGATGAGGAGAATGAGAGAGATGGATGGACATAACAGTGAATGTATTATGTATATTAACCTGACAAATGCCGAAGTAAGCTGGTAAGGGTGAGGTAATATGGAGCCTGACCCTACCGTGACACCATATAATTATTGATTTATCCACCGATAGATCTATCTATCTATCTATAGCCCGACGCCCTAATCCCGCAAAGAGTGGCCTCAGGCAAAACGCCTCCAAGTCGCTCTGTCACCCACCATTTGACTACCCTCCCCCCAACTCACCCCCCCCATATACCTCTCAACTCCATCCCTCCACCTCATCCTCGGTCTACCCCTCCCTCTCCCTCCCTCCACTTCACCTACATACACCCTCTTCATTCTGTCCTTGACCTCCGTGGCAGGCAGACGTGCTTCCCAGAGCGCTTCATCACACAGTAATTTAACAACTGAGTTGAAACTGATCGGATGCACTACAAAACCAACGTCCCCTGAAATGGCTAGTGCCATGGCCATGAACGATGGACTGGAGTCACCCTTGGGTGACAACGATGAAGAAATAGATATGGATAACGGGTTTACGTAGGTGATCAGTACACGAGAGAAGCTATAGAGGATGATACGCGGCAGCGAGGGAAGCGAGTGATGAAGAAGAGGACAGAGACAACAAAAAGGTAAAGAATAAGTCGTGTGGGGTAGATGGAGGTGTTACTATACCATGTGATACGGGGAAGGCAGCTGGAGTGCAGCCGACTACACCACGTGGGTCAGGAGCAATGCCTAGCCAGGACCGTGACGAGGCCACCCCAAGGAATAGAGTGAGGCTTCTCTTCCCCACCAACACTGACCTAAATTATCACCAAAAACTACTCTGGACGGTGAAGCTTGGACTTGCATATCGACGGTTCGAGGTCCTGTTTAAGGAAGGTAGGCAGAGACCTTACGTCACAGTAGGAAGTCAGGAGGCAGTGGAGATGCTGACCACGACTGGTTTTGAGGGTGTGACACTGCAGGTTCCGGAGGAGAGGGAGAGATGCACCAAGATTATCGTGTTTAGATATCCCATAATACTATTGTGTGAGCAATAGATCATCTAAAGTAATAATGAAACTTTATCTAGCATTAGTAAGGCCACATTTAGACTACGCAGTACAATTTTGGTGTCCTTACTATAGAAAGGATATTAATTCGTTAGAAAATGTACAGAGAAGAATGACAAAAATGATACATGACGTCCGGAACCTGTCATATGAAGACAGACTGAAAAGACTAAGTCTGTATTCGCTAGAGAGGCGTAGAGTAAGGGGAGACTTAATTGAGGTGTTTAAGTGGATGAAGGGTATAAATAAGGGAGATATCAGCAAGGTACTTAAAGTGAGCATACAGGATAGAACTAGGAAAATAATGGTCTTCAAACTAGAAAAATTCCGTTTCAGTAAGGAAATAGGTAGAAATTGGTTTGGTAATAGAGTAGTAGACGAATGGAATAAGCTACCTAAGTAAAGTAGTTGCTGCCTCTTCCATTGAGAGTTTCAAGCACATAGGCTAGATAAGCATATGACTAATAAGGGGTGGATACAGAAAAAGAAAATCTTTTAGTAACCAATACTAATTCATAATTTTCCCTTTTCAGGTTACACTGTGATAGTCTCTATTCTCCTTTCACACTTTCCTGTAAAATGTCCACGCCAGTTTTTCTATACGGCGTGGTGTTCTTTCTGACTTTTTCCCCAAGCCGGCTTCGGCTGGAGGGTTTGGAGGGCGGGAGAGAGCCTTCTTCCCTGTGCTATCCTTATCTCATATTCCTAGTAGTTCAGTTACTCTTCTAGGAGCTGCCTAGCATGGAAGTTATCCTCTCTTCTTATGTATTTCAACTCAGCACACATTTTGGTGCACACTGGTTTTTTGGATTTGAATGACATAAAATTAACCCCTCCCCTGTAAAACAACTAACTCAGTGTCAAAAGGCCACCCTTTACGGATTATGGTGTCTGGCAATAGACAGATAGATAGCGAATATAGCCTACACCTTTTCCTGAAACTAATTTACTTTTCCTACTTTCTATCTATCTATCTATCTATTGCCAGACGCCTCAATCCCGTTTGGGGTGGCCACAAACAAATCGCTCTCCAAGTCGCCCTGTCCCCCGCCATTTCACTGCCCTGCTCCCAACTCCACACCCCCTCTTCTCATATACCTCTCCCACCCCATCCCTCCATCTCATCCCCTCGGCCTCCCTCCCTCTTTCCCCCTCCACCTCACTCACATACACTCTCTTCATCAGTCTTTGACCCTCCATCCTCTCCACATGGCCAAACCACCTCAGTGTGTTCCTCATAACGCTTTCCTATCACATCCACATCCACACCACAACGCTCCTTTATATCCTCATTCGTCAGCCCTGTCTCTCCATGTGACTCCACAGGCTCCCTCTTAAATAACTCTGTTTCTCTGATAATAATAATAATAATGATGATGATGATGATGATAATAATAATAATAATGATAATAATAATAATAATAATAATAATAATAATAATAATAATAATATGGTTATTTATTCATCTCACAAGCAAAAGAGTGTAGCCTACCCTTATAGTGATTGTATAACGAGGGTGTGCTGCTGTACTTCTTATACTAGCTGGCAAACATCGGGTAGCTTATAGTATCCGGTTTTACGTTTTCTACACGTTCCTCTCACCAATAGCAACCTTTTCCTTTACTCATTTCCTTAGTGTGATAAAGTTAAATTAATGCTTAAAACTGCCTACTTCACTGTCCCCTTTTTCTTCCACGCAGTCTGACTGGGTTGGATGAGGTTAAATTAATGCTTTGGGGGGTCTGAGGAGCAAAGGCACCCAGTTCGGTTACGTCTGATGTGGTTTGGTTTGGATACAACATGGGTTTCCTGATTTGTTATGCAATTCATGTGATATTAACCAGCATCTTCCCGTGAAAATACTTCTTTTCTCTGCATGGGTCCCCACATACAACGGAGGGATTGAGGGAGGCAGGAGAAACAGGGAAACAAGGCAATTCCAAAAGAAATGAGTCAAAAATCAAATGAACCACAAAATACAGTGAATCAGAGAACCCTTCTTTTACTAACAAAATTGTTTCTGACAAGGTACAAATGTATTCTTTGGGGAATTATAGTTTTGCAATTAAGGGATCATGAAGTTAAGGAGGGTGACAGCACTACAGTATGTAGCATAAACAAGAAAAATAACAAAATAAAGCAGAAAAGAAACCCCTTACCCTCTCAAGAAGAAAGAAATGCACAGGCCTTAAAGAGGTGACGATAAAACCCTTCACTACGCTGTACGGCCCATGTTGGTGAACGGTTTTGAGTATCGGCCAAGAGGTCTTCATGCTGAGAGTCATCACTGGTTCACTGAGATGTGGCTTTTGAATCAGCACTTACTCAGAACATCCTGCCAAAAAGGAAAAAATAGAAATTAGGTCCCCATGAAAAGCTAAGAGAAAAATGGGTAATTCAAAGCCTAGTATTCCTAGTTCCTGCCAGTTTTGGTCTTCACTTCAAATATCATCTTTTTCTCTACACATTTATCTCAGATGCCTTCCTGGTTAATTTTACCTCACCTTACCAGAGCACGGCTTCTCTGATGCAGTGCACCAACATAAATGCGTCTCCCTCATACTACCAATATTATACATACTGTATCACAGCATGCATATTTCCGCTCTGTATATGCATATTCATCTCACCACTCACGAACCCTCAGCCAGGAAGTGACGCTCTCCTGTCACTTCAAAACTAACCATAGTTTTTCTTGAAAATATGCCCAATGTGTTCCCCAGGCAAAATTACCCACAGTGTATCCTAAACATGGCCTATCCCACTAAGGCTGCTTGGCTGAGGTGGCAGGCAGTTGCATTAAGACTAAAAATGCCCGGGCCTGGACCTCCCAGCCCCGCCACCCCCACACCACCGCCGGGCCACCACCACCCGAGGAGTGAGAGCACTGGGACAGGTTAATGACCCAGGACAAGAGGGTCATCCAACCACCACTGACCTGTGCCCCTTTCCCGCAACTACCTCAACACCAGGTGAGCCCAGACCCGCAACAAGTTACACGGCGGGTTAACCCTCGACAGCATTGGGGTGGGACTGATACGTCAGTCCCTCGCAGTCTTGTGGTGACGACCACAACCTCACCCCAACGGGACAGGAGGTCCCTAGGTGAGCCACGGGGTGCTTCCACGCTACTGCCACTGCGAGCTCACGGCGTGAAGTCCCTTCCTCTGCCGCAGGTAACCCAGGTGAGCCACGAGGGGCTCTGTCTCCTCTGCCACAGTGAGCCATTGAAGCACGTAATACCCTCTGCCACTATCAGGACAGGAGGTCCTTTGGACGAGGGAAGAGAGTCTCTATAAATAAATAGGGCAGGAGGCCCAATAGTGGATTGTACGGGGCTCACGTCCCTAGGGCCACTCTTAAGGGTAAGAGAGGGACCTCACACACCTGCCACAAGTGGGTCCCAGGACCGATCAACCTGGTGCCACGGCAATTATAAAGACAAGAGAGAGAGTCGCCTCTGTGCTACCCTCCATAAGTGCAAGAGAGACCACGGCCTCCCAGTGTCCTCTAGAGCCAGCTAATCCCTGCAGGAGTAGCCGGACATCACCCGGGGGAGTTACTCGGGCGGTCACCTGAATAGAGGCCTCGGTCCCAGTCGGGACCTACCTCCTACCCCCGGGAAATTCTTGTCTTCCCCAGGTACCAGCGGGGAGACGAGGCTCGCAGCCCACACCTGACGGCGCGTCCCCCGGTAGACTTCCGCAGTAACCTCGGACCCCTAGGCGAGCCTGGCAACCTGTCAACTCCGACTTCCCCTGCTGCAGACCCTATGACGTCAGGTCTGTCTGTTACACCTGTTTGGGTCTCAGTCCCAGGGGCCAACAGCAGACAGGCCTCCCTTCATACAGTGATCTGAGGAGGGGTTTCACAACAGCATCGAGGACTCAGGCAAAGAGGGTCTCCTGGCACTGTGACCAGAGGAGGACCGTACAACAGGTCGAGACCCCAGGCAAGAGGGTCTCCTGCACCGTGACCAGAGTGGTGGACCCAGCAACAGGTCGAGACTCCCAGGCAAGAGGGTCTCCCTGCAACGTGCATCTGAGGAGGACCTACAACAGGTCGAGACCTCAGGTAAGAGGGTCTCCCTGCACCGTGACCAGAGCGAGGACCTACACCTTACAGTGACAAAGTGATATCGCCCCAGAAACTCGGGTAAGAATAGTGACTTCCCTTCCCTGTAGTGATCCAGTGGACAGAGTGAACCAGTGGATTACACCAAAAAGTGTCCAGTAAATACCTTCCCTAACAAGGACTATAAGCTCTGGGTTCATCCGAACAGTGCTAATATCCCAAAGTCCAATCTAGAGTAGTCTCCCCCTTGTCAGTGTACGCAAGGGCGAGAGTTACGCGCGCCGAGCCTAAACAGTGAACTCTAGTGCTCCCACCCCTTGTTAATTTATAGTAATAATCCCTCCTCGGCTCATCAAGCCCAGAAATCTCCATTGGTCCCTGGACACGCTAAGACCTTTTGGACTTTTTGATACCAGTGAATCCCATCCACTTATTGGACTCTTAACCTATTATAAAGCATAACTAAGGAGTGTGTGAATATCCCAACAAACATTAACGTAACTCTGTATTTATGAATCCTCTGTTTATAATACCATCTTATGTGATATTGTTAAGGTGTTGTAATTAAGGTAATAGATGTGTTAAAAGTGGACTGCCTAGTTTTTATGTCCTGTTCCCTTGTTAGTGCATTACTTCTGGTCCGAAAAAGGGACCCTGTTCAGTAGCTAGTGTCTTTAGTACGAGGAGTCGGGCTTCAAAAACACTCAGCATAACAAAGACGAATAAATCTATACAGAACGGAAAAATGCAGCCCTATGTCCTCTGACAGACTCCGGATTGGGGGATACAGCTTACTTCCAGCCAGAGTCACATAACCATAATACATGACCTACCTTAATGTGATGGTGTCTGCGTTCCTTCCACAATACGAAAAAGCAGCTATCCAGTGTGCACTGAGTGTGAAAAACCGGGAAATCCACCTGCATCATAGCACAATATTTTCCTGACTCCTTAGTGGTTATTTTAACTTTTTAAGTATCTATACTTCCATCGGTAAAAGACGATCACACTCGAAAGTCTAAGAGAGAATCGGAATCTCTCTCTCTAATCCCCTCGTTATACATAGGAATTTTCGTTATTCCCTCGTAAGTTCTCTGAATACGCACAAAACTTTTCAAAACCAATGTTGGAATACGTTTTATAATAAAGGGCTAAGCTGATTATGAAGTCTTTCCACTTCATCTCCCTGGAGTTGTACCCTTGTTTATCCGCTCTAATCGCGCTACAAAATGTATATATATATATATATATAAATATCACTCGGTGTTTGTCGATTGTTCACTTGGTTAATGTCTCGTATGTATTGTATCCTAACGTTAAAGGATGAAGTGAAATATATACCTTAACTCATAGTGAACTTGCTAAATAAATTGAGATGTAAAGAATGACGGGGAATCGTCCTGATGGCGAATTGTTGCGGAACCGACTATGATAATGAATAAGGAATGTCTATCTGTCAGTTCATATCAGTCTATCTATTTGTATCTATCAGTCTGTCTGTCTACCTTTATATGTATGTATCTATCTGCTGATGTGGTGTTGCCTACTTCTTCCCTTTAGCCTTATCATTCTTTCTCTGTGCCTGTCCTCCTCTCTTCCTATTTCTCCCATCTTTCCTGTCACTTCTTATTGTTTTTCTTTCCCTTACAGGTGGCTTCATATTGAGGATTACCAAGCCAAATGGAGCCCATGTAAGCCAAGAAACCATTTACAACGCTGGGTGGTAACCATATAACCAAACCATACGTGCTCCCTACGTGTCAACAGGTGGGTTGGACAGGAGGGTTAGTGCCCCTCCCCGTAAAACAAATAACTCAAAGTCAGATGACCACCCCTTACGAGACACAGCGTCTGGTGCAATAGATAGATAGATAGATAGATCTATCAGTGTCTGTGTCTACCTTTATATGTATGTATCTATTAGTCTTTCTGTGACTACCTTTTTATGTACGTATCTATCTGCCTGTCGCTAAATGCCTTAACTTAAACCCATAAGGGATGGCCACAAATGAATTGCCTCTTTGTCACCCTGCCGTCTACCATCTGGCTGGCCTCTCTCCAACGCACACCCCCTCTCTCAGATAGCTTACCTCCAACCCATTATCCTAGTCCTTCCTCATCCTCGGTCTCCTCCTCTTTCCCTTCACCCTGATCATGTACTTTTCTAGTCAATTTCTCATTCTGCCCTAAGCTGTTTGGTGAATGAAGCCCCTGGTCAGAATCCGTATAATCTCATTTATCACAAGAATCAGAGGAGAAAGAAAGTACCAGGTGGAACTGAAAGAATTCCACCCAGCAATGGAGATACTGTTTAAGATGCAATAGTTTCTGTCTAACTTGGATCCTTCTCTGCCATAGTCTCTCTCTCTCTCTAATGCTGACTTGTAACAACACTAGAATATGATGCTAGTCACAAAGAAGTGCTATGGAGGGTGTTGAGCTATATTATTGTCTTTTTCTTCAACCGAGTTACCCGAAATGAACTATAAAAAGACAAAATAACTTTGTTCAAATTAATGAGAAAAAACTAAAGCAATATGGCTCCTTTTGTCTCACTGCATCTCATTCAGGCAGCTGTGACTCCAGCAAAGGGAGAGGCTAGCAAATGGGCTATAGTAATGCATAACTCCTGGCCCAACAGTTTCTGCACAGTAGGAGGTGCTGAGACAGCTTGTAATAAGGATGCTGAGTAATGGGGTGGCCACATCCTTACATG
>NC_136957.1:499778-589778 GCF_032717465.1 Coenobita brevimanus
ACCTCTATCAGTCGGAGTCAGTCCAGTGTTTGGAGGTTGTACTGACAATGGCATGTTTACCTGTCGATATTTATATACATTATCATATAGTGAAGAGGAGAAAGAGGGAAGAAGAAAAGTAGGGGGCAGTCACAGTGGTACATTACTCTAAAACCTGTGTTATATATTTTTATGTTTAGGGGACCAGCCTCATACTGATTACTGAGCAGACTCGGCGTAGCGGCTGTACCCAGTTTGATAGGTGTCGGACACACGTCCCGTCCACACATTACCAGCGTAACTCCTCACCCTGTAACATCCTTTGATTGCGACGCGCAAAAACCGACAATTGGTGGATCGGCAGCGAAGCTCTCAACGCGTAACATATATGTTCGCTCGGGTGTTACCAGTGACGTTACGAGGTCCCGTCCACACAGGCGTTTTTCGGTTACACGACTGGAAGGTTACGTTACGATGTTCTGTTCATGTGTGTACCCGGCTTAACAACCAAAGGATCGGAGTGGAGACAAGGTGAGAGGGGTCCTTATCCTTGCAGTGTTGTGTCACAGGCTGATGATGCATGATGATGATGATGATGATGAAGACGGATGTTGCTGCTGATGATGTTGATGCTGCCGTTGCCAACGATGATGATGATGATGATGCAAACTCTAGAATCATGGTTAGATGATAGTGATGTATTTGATGATAATGGTGATGATATTGATATAACTTCTGTACTACATTTTTAACAGTGTTGGGCTGGTGATGACATGCTGCTGCTGCTGACGATGATGATGATGATGATGATGACGACGAGGAAGATGATGATGGTGATGATTACGACAACGAAGATGACGACGACGATGATGACACGACGATCTTCAAGTCATTGGCTGAGTCACCTCTCCCTTTCCTTTCTGTTTAACTTCGTGTTTTGGTGATCATGGAAGTGTGTGTGTGTGTGTGTGTGTGTGTGTGTGTGTGTGTGTGTGTGTGTGTGTGTGCTTGCATATGTTCGTGTAGCAATATGTATCTTGGTCAGATGATACCGTGGTTATTCAAATAGCAGGTGAATTATTTCCACACATTCATTGTTTTAACTTCTAAGGTGTAAATATTAGGCTAAGAACATAGGAACCTTTTTACCTAGGCACAATTACGAGACACTTACGCAAGCTATTCTGCAAAGCTTATTACATCCCATAGACCACAGCACAGGGTTCCAGCAAGTCACTGATCACCGTCTTTTTATGTATCGTTAGGAAGTGGATGAATATGAGTGAAGTAATACATATATTTTGGTCTTTATTTAAAGGTAGGAATTAACCTCACATATTCTTTTTTATTTTAAGGATACAACACATGATTTTCTACATTTTATCACAGTTAGCTCTAGGACCGAAGCCCTGCCCGTCTGGCTTCTCACTAACCATTTTCGGATGAGGTGTTGTACTCATATAGGCTTTAGTGATTGCATAGTAGAAGCCAAGTTACATTCTACCAGCCCCACACATTAAGCCACACACCATCACCCTCTCACACCACACCATACCATACTACCCCCCACACCCATATCACACCACACCATACCAGTCTCTCACACTACATGACACGAAATCACACTCCCACACAACACAGAACCACCCTCCCACACCACACCACACCACAAAATCATCACTCCCACACCATACCACACCACACATAACCACTCTCCCACAACACACCACACCACAAAATCATCCTCCTGCACACCACACACCACACACCACATAAAACCAACCTACCACACCACACTACACCTCACCACACAAACCTCCCCACATCACAGAACCACCTCCACACACCACACCACACCAACCCTACACAAACCACACCACACAACCCTCCTCACAACACCACACATAATCCCCTCCATACCACACTACACCACAAAACCCTCTCACCACACCATACCAAAACCCTCTCACCACAATTATACCATACCACACCACGCCAAACCAAGGGGATTAAACAAAGGGGTTTGAAGCTCCGGCATCTGTTAATTCCCGAGCTTGTTTCCCAGGTACCTTCTACACACAATCCTCTGGTCACACCTTCCACAGAGCAGGCAACAGACGGACAGGCAGCGTAACCGTTGGAATGGCAGGCCAGAGATGGAGTGAGAGGAAGAGGTACACAGGGAACAAGATAGATGAAACTTTCGCAGATCCACCGATATGGAAGAGGCTAACAACCAATGTATCAGAGTGGAGCAAAGATGAGAGGGGTCCTAATCCTCCAGTGGTAATGTCGGGGCCTGATGATGATGATGATGCTGATATTAATGATGATAAAGATGATATTGATGATGCTAAAAATGATGTTGATGCTGATGATAATGATGATTTAACTTCGAGCACGAGGTAACAGAGTTGGGATAACGGTGGTGATGATGATGATGATGATGATTACAGTCATGATAACAATTTTAACGAAGATGATGAGTGATGATGATTGTAGTTATGATAATGATAGTAATGAGGTAATAATAATAATAATAATGACAATTTATAATAATGATAATGAAGATATTGATGATGATTTTTGTCGGTAGGTGGACGGACGGACGGAACTACCCAAGAACTTGGTCAGCAGTCAAAGATCCACGATTCCCATCCATCCATCCAAGCTCCATCCATCCGGCCATCCATCCATCCAGGCTCCCCCTGATGTTAAAAGCTAAGTCAAAATTTCTGTGTCATACGCCTTTTGGAAACGGGGCAGTAAGCTTTAGGAAGCTATTTCCGAGTCTTCTCAGTGCCCCTTCCTTAGCTATTTATTTTCGCACTAGCACAAGTCTTCACATTTTCTTGTAAGCTATTAAAAAAATCGGCTTCATATCGGCAGAGTTTACATCTCTCTCATAAAAGAGGTGTGTTGTGGTGTAATGTGCTGATTAAATCGCTAAGGAAGAGATGTAAAGAATTTCCAAAGCAGCTTACAGTACGATCCTGGATGTAGAAAAAAAAAAAACTGAAGCGAAGTTAACTCATGTTTTCAAGTCAAGAAAAAGATTAATTTTATTTATATTTTGTTATGGAGAAATTTGTCCAGATTTTCACATTAAAGGTGCAGTATGTTCCTAGATTTCCATTTTCCTTTTTATTGAGCCAAAAGCGTAATAGTGAAAAAATCTAATGAAAAATCGGAATAGTCTCTCTCTTGACCCAGTGCCCACCTACCTACAAGATTCCATTGAAAGCCGATAGCAAGTTTTGATATATCTTGGCCATAGACAGACAGATAGACAGATAGAAAGACAGATAGACAGACAGACAGATAGAGAGACAGACAGACAGACAGATAGAAAGACAGACAGACAGATATATAGATAGACAAATAGAACGACAGACAGATTGACAGACAGATAGATAGACAGACACAGACACGGGTGAATACATAACTTCCTTCAACTTCACTGGCTGAGGTAACTAGGCACATAAAGCTGTCACAACACAAACATTATCAAACCCTCCAGCATCCCATCACCAGCATCCCACCACCAGCATCCCACCACCAGCATCCCACAACCAGCATCCCACAACCAGACTCACACATACACACACACTTATACGTGTACAGAGAACAGGCCGAAACTTGGAATGTGACATCCGTAGACTTTCAGGCAGCAAAGTTTCTTGATGAATTTATAGCCGATCGAAAGTTAGGTTAGGTCACTTTGGGCATGGTTTGGTCTGATTAGGTAATTTTTGGTTGGGTTGGCTTCAGTTCGACTAGATATAGACGGATTAGGTTAGATTGCTTTAGAATACGTCGGTTTTGATAGGTTTTTGGTTGGGTTTTATTTGGTTGGGTTAGGCTGGGTTAGGTTCGGTTGGATTAGGTCATTTTAGGCTTGACTGGGTTGGGTTAGGTCAGGTATGGTATGGTTAAGTGAGACTGGGTAGGATTAGGTAGGGTTAGATGCGGTTAGGCTGCGTCAGAATTGGTTAGGTTAGGTATGTGGAGGTTACGTGAGATTGTGAGGTTAAATACAATTAGACTGGGTTAGGTGAGGTTAAGTTAGATTAGGCTGGGTTAATTTAGGTTGGATTAGGACATTCGAGGTCAGGCGAAATTCAGTTCGAGCAAATGTTTATAGGTTAGGTAAGACTGGGCTAAAATAAATCGGTTTAGATATGATTAGGTTGGTTTGGGTTAGGTGAAGTTGAAATACAGAACCACAGGTGTTTATTGATAAAGTGGACTGGCGTTTGAACCGATTATGAGGCACGAGTTTTGTTGACGTCACTTCATAAGCTGGTGGTTAGATTTTGCTGGATTTTCCCGCCATTGTCCTCCTGTCTGTGATCTGTCGCCTTGTTCCCACTTCACCCACCAAATGTATGCTGTTTGACTTCATTCTGTACTCTGACTTGGCCTACAATTTCCATCTATCCATCTTGAATACTGAGTTGTAGCAATGGATTAATACTAGAACATGTAAGTCACAAAAAAGTGCCATTGAAGAGGAGCCGTAGCGCTGCACTTTTCTGCCAATGACCCATGCGAAATAAAGGGCAAAAGGACGAAAATCTGAGTCAAGTTACCCTGAAAAAAAGTAGTATAATGCAGGATAGTATGATATTCTAGGAAGTTGTGGACAGTTGAGAGTTGTTTGTTAATTGCAATAAAGGGACAGGCAGACAGACAGACAGATAGAGGACAGACAGACGCAGAGAACGGAGACACGATAGGGGAGAAGAATCCTGACGTTGTTATGAGTGTAGTTGACTTCCTAGCATACTACATTATATTTGTGCCCTAACTTTAGTAGCATGTTTATGTATAACCAAGGTTCGTTGACAAGTAGTGAACACACACACACACACACACACACACACTGCTACCACCACATCAATCTGTACACCCCATCCCCCACTCCCCGCACACAAAACATCCACACACACACACACACACACACACACACACACACACACACACACACACACACACACACACACACACACTGCTACCACATCAATCTGTACACCCCATCCCCCACCCCCCACACACAAAACATCCACACACACACACACACACACACACACACACACACACACACACACACACACACACACACACACACACACACACACACACACACACACACTGCTACCACGTCAATCTGTACACCCCATCCCCCACTTCCCGCACACAAAACATCCACACACACACACACACACACACACACACACACACACACACACACACACACAGCAACCACATCAAACCATTCACCCCACCCCCACCCTCCACACACACACACACACAGCAACCACATCAAACCAATCATCCCCACCCTCCACCCTCCACACACAACACATTCACCCACCCACTCACACACACACACACACACACACACACACACACACACACACACACAGACACAGACACACACACACACACACACACACACACACACACACACACACACACACACACACACACACACACACACACACACACAGCATCCACATCAAACCATACATCCCCACCCCCCACACTCCACACGCAACACATCCATCCACCCACCCACACACACACACACACACACACACACACACACACACAAACACACACACACAATTTATTTTTGGGTAGGGCTGGTAAAGAGACCTGTATGATCATGAGAGTTAATAGAGACATTATTAACACTCTTATGACTCACTCTCAGCTGAATGCTATCGCCCAGCAGTACCTGGAATAAAATACTAGAGTTGCCCCTACCATGAGAGGGCCCGGGTACCATCTAGTGGTTGTAAAAGTAGCTGGACAAGTCTCTCGTCTTGGTAGGCGTCGCTTCTTGGCTACTTTTGCTAGTGGCCGTATGACAGTGGAAGGACGAGGGTGTGTGTGTGTGTATTGCTGTTGCATCATTCCCCTGAGGTAAGTGTTGGATATTTGCTGTTTTTAGCCATTAAGGTGACTACATTAGGACACAAGGATATCGCACTGACAGCCAGGAAGTATCATAGCCCAAAGAAATATTACCTATGAGGCTACTAGACGTAATTCTGATGAGACAAGGGGCTGTTGGCGTGAGGGAGATGAGGAGGCCTTGTACCGCCTCAATCTTGGTGTCTCAGACCAGTGAAATAGCAGTGTGAGTGTCATCCTGTAGATTCTCGTTCCGATCAGACTGGTGGACCAGGTTTGCTTGCCTACCTTGTCCATGTCCACCCAACAGTACAGTTTGGGACCTGAATGTATACTGATAAGTGCGATTCAGGTATGAGAGGGACAATGTGATGGAAAAATTATTGTATGTAAATTATTTTGTCCTGAAGCGCATGCACACACACACACACACACACACACACACACACACACACACACACACACACACACACACACACACACACACACACACACACACACACACACACACACACACACACACACACACACACACAAAGTATATTATGGTGTTGTTCCTTCATTTACCTAGGCCGAGATCGTCGTTTTTTTGCAGCTGATTTCCCGTAGTGCAGTGGTAAATTTGGACAAATATACAGCTCTGCATCATTTCCACGTCCCTTCTTCGTGACTAGCATCAATCTAGTGTTAACCCCTTGTCACAACACAAAATTTAAGAAAGAGATTGCAATTTTACGCCAAGTTAGATTGAACAGGGGTCCTTATCCTGCAGCGGTGTGTCACAGGCTGATGATGATGATAATAGGGTTGTCGGAGATGATATTGATAATGATGATAGTGATGCTGCTGATGATAGTGATGTTGAAACTCCTGAACCAATTAACTGGACCGAGATTATGGTGATTGTAATGATGATGAAGCAGTTGGGATAATAATGATGATGATGATGACGATGATGGAACTTATGTAGTAACTCTTTAACAGGGTTGTGATGATTGCTGTGCTTGACGCTGTTGCTCCTGGCGGTGATGATGATGATGATGACGATGATGATGACGATGATGACTACGACAACGATGATGATGGTGGTGACGATGATGATGGTGACGGCGACGATCTTCATGTCTATGGCTGAGTCACCTCTTGTTTTTCGTTTCTCTTCAAATGTAGTTGGTGACTGTGTGTAGGAGAGAGAGAGAGAGAGAGAGAGAGAGAGAGAGAGAGAGAATGTGTGTGTGTGTCTGTGTGTGTGTGTGTGTGTCCGCGCATACTTGTGTGTATTTGCGTGCGTGCGTGCATGTGTACAGCATTTCCCTCACACTCGAACTATTTATATCATAAGAGCGCAAATGAGGTCAGGGATATTGCTCTTCTTGGCCATACAAATACTAAACATTTACACTATATTCTGAAAAAACATACTGGATTCCTAAGGTCACTCAATGGGTTTCAAAAATCATTGTTCACTGTCTCTTTATTTATCGCAAGGAAAGGGATGGATGTGTGTCCGAAATAGTAGCTCAGTTTTGGTCTTTCTCTGGACCGTGAATTATTTAAATGGAATAATTATCCTTATTTATATTGGTTTAGTTGTGAGGATGCAACACACGTTTTGTTTACGTTTTATCAGGGCACATCAAAGAGCGGCCATGTCCATCTGCTTCTCACTAATGATTTTCGAACGAGGTTCTACATTCCTCTAGATTTTAGGGACAGTGAAGCCGCACAGCACCACAACACGCCATACCATACCATACCATACCATACCACACCACACCACACCACAAAATCCCACACCACAAAATCCCACACCACAAAACCCCACACCACACAACCCCACACCACACCACCCCACACCACACCACCCCACACCACACCACCCCAAACTTTACCTCACGAACCACCCTTCCACACCACACCACACCAAGGGGATTAACCAAAGGGTCCTGAAGCTCCCGCATCTAGTAATTCTGAGCTTGTTTCCAGGTAACTCCACACACACACCTCAGGTCACGTCTTTCACAGAAGAGAGATAACAGAAGGAGAGCGAGCGTAACTGAATGGCAAGCCAGAGATGGAGTGAGAAGAAGAGGTGCACAGAGAACAAGATGGAGAGATCATATGATGCAGATCTACTGAGCAAGGACGGAACTGGCTAACAATCAATGGATCAGAGTGGAGAAAGGTGAGAGGGTCCTTATCATGCAGTGGTGTGTCACAGGCTGATGGTGATGATATTGATGGTGATAATGATGTTGATGCTGATGGTGGTGATGCTTGAACATCTCAACGTATGAGGTTACAGAATGCACAGTGAGGCTGCATAGTCAGGAAATGGAAGAATATGAGTGCATTTAAGTATTTATGTAATTTGATGAATATGGATGGATGATTAGAGGATGAAGTGACAGAAATGATACATCAGGGAAGGAGGGTTGCTTGTTCTCTAAAAAGCATTGATTAGGAAGAGGGAACTGAGGATGAAAGTGTTAAAAAAAAAGGGCACTGCATGCTGTGATTCCCACTTTAAAGTATGGAAGTGAAGCTTGGATCTTATTGAAAGGACGCAAGTCAAGAGTGAGAGCGGTGGAAATGAGCTACTTGAGAGGAGCATGTGGAGTTTCATAGAGAGACAGACAGACAAATGGGCAGGTGAAGGAGCGTTGTGATGCCGATGTGGATGAGACTGAAAGCGTTAAGAGAAACACTTCGAGATGGTTTGGCCATGTGGAGAGGATGGCGAATAAGAAAATGACTAGAAGAGTGCACTTGGAAGGGTAGAGTTGGAAGGGTAGAGGGGGAGGGGGAGACCGACGATGAGATGGAGGGAAAGAGTAGAAACATATGACTGGGATACTTGAGCTAAATGGTAGAGGACAGTACATCATGAAGGCGATTTGCCTGTGGCCACCCCTTACGGGATTTAGGCGTCTGGCTATGGATAAACAGATATAGATAGAAAGGTAGGTGGTGATGATAATATGATGATGATGATGATGATGATGATGAGGAGGAGGAGGAGGAGAATGGTAATGATAATGAGAATGACGGTGTAAATAATGATGATGATGATGATGATGGTGGTGGTAATGAGCACGAGAACTACGATGATGATGATTATGATGATGATTATGATGATGATGATATTGATGATGATTTTTGTCGGCAGGTGGAAGGACGAAACAGCAGGAACTCTACCATCGGTCCAAGCATCCACGATTCCACATCCACCCATCCATCCATCCATCCATCCATCCATCCATCCATCTCGCTTGATGTTAAAAGCTAAGTCTATTTAACTTTAGTATCAATTGCTTCTTCATAAGCTTTCCAGCTGTCTGAACAGATCAGCAGTAGTTTTAAAAACTAAAATAACTCGGTTCTGGTGCTCAGTTTGGTTCGTTTATTTTCCTTTTATCAGAACTGGCGCGGCAAATTTTGAGAAAAGTCCCTCAAGTAACTCCTATTATTTTTTTTTACTAGGTTTCTAATGCTGTCCATAGATCTGTTGTGACTTTAATAGTTTTCTAGACAACGCAGTCTTGGCACATTTCTCTGCCACCCTATTATACCATGTCATATAGTGTTCTCGCTTGCTTGCTCTCTACGCTCGCTCGGTTGAACAATAAATCACAAGAAAAGGTGGTATAAAGCCCCCTAAGCCGCCGTAGTATTACACCCTCGGTATGCAGTTCGTTCCCTGTGGCCTTGTAACTTTGTGTACCCGAAGCGCTTACAAAATAACTTGAAATAATTTTCCTTTCGTAACTATACTCGTTTCACTTTAACTTGGCCTGAGTTGTTGTTGTTGTTCTTGTTACGTCTTAGGCTCCTGTGGATGTGAACCCTGTGTTATATTGAAGGATTGTCTGTGTTGTGGTGGTGTGGTGCAGGAAGTGAGTGGGTGTGCTGTGGTGTGGGGGTGCCACTTTGCAGTATGATCACAGGGGATTGTATGTGTGTTATATTTTGTGTTAGTATTGTAGCAGGGAAGGTTGGTGTACTCGTGTCTCTGGGTTCGGTAGTGTCTGAAGGGTGTATGGCTGGTGGTGGCACATGAAGGATGCTGTTTGGGAGAAAGTTTTGGCTGGCTGGGGTGTCTGTGTGTTTATGTATGTGTTTGGTATAGAATGTTTTGGCTGGCTGGGGTGTCTGTGTGTTTATGTATGTGTTTGGTATAGAAAGTTTTGGCTGGCTGGGGTGTCTGTGTGTTTTTGTATGTGTTTGGCAGAAAGTTTTGGCTGGCTGGGGTGTTTGTGAGTTTGTGAATGTGTCTGGAAAGTGTAGAGTCGGGTGGAGGAGGGGATATGTTGCAAAGATACTCTGTGTAGTGTTGGGCTGTTGTTCGATTTTGTTTGTGGAGAGGATGATGCAACATAAGGTTACAAAGGTGGGACGGATCTTGAGCTGAAGTGATGAACTGTGTGCCTCTCATATTCACTTGGTCTCTGACTGAAATTAGTTATGTTTCTTGGTGTAGGCTGTCAGTACTTGTGGTCTTAGTGTCTTCTGCTATCAAGGTATTGTTTTCTGTTCTTTAAAGCTCCTTCGTGTTTGTGTTGGATATGATTACGGCTCAGCTTGTGCGGCAGTAATTCACGGTTGTTTTAATGTATTACTTATAAGTGGAGGATGGGGTTGGGATGTATATGAGAGAGGGTGTGTGTGAATTAGGGAGTGATGCAGAATGCCAGGGGACAGGGTGGCATAGAGGCGACTTGTTTGTGGCCACCTCTTACGGGATTAAGTCATCTGGCTATAGATAGATGGATAGACAGATAGCTTATAGTTTCCATACGGTTTGCCGAGTAGTAGCGATAGTTATCACTAGAATATGATGCTAGTCACGAATGAGTGCCGTGGAAAGGATGTTGGGCTGTAGTATTGGCTGTTTCTGCTACTGGATCTGCGTGACATTCTCATATGCCTTAAATGAAACTCTGTGACAAGTTGAAGTGAAAGGCGTGTATGTTTGTGTAGGAGGAACGAGAGACAAGGAGGTATTCTGTGGCCTGTTTTCTTTGTGCTTCCTACAAGACACAGTAATAGTTATGACAGGGCATTGATGGCAAGTTTGTGGGTCAGCACACACTTACGGCCTCCTCATTATACAAGGTGGTCCATATATTACGCCACCCAGTTCTTGTGTGTTGCGGGCACGGCTCAGTGAACATTACCAGTGTCTACCTTGCATCATTATCTACTTCCCACAACCCTCTTCAGGCTTAGCTTTATAATATAGGCTTTAATTTAGGTCCATTGATTGCATGGTGGAGAATTCCCATAACCTTTTTTATGCTTAGCTGTATATCATTGTATAGTATAATCTTTTATGTCCACTGATCACACGGCTGAGCAGTAATTTGGTGAAGCGATCAGATTGTTTTAGCTCATCACAAAAGCCGTCCCCACAACACACAAGACTGCAGAGCGCAATATACTGATCACCTATATTAAGTCAAAGCCACAGTTAAAAAGGTAATGAAACAAGACAGAAAATTTAAGTTTTCATTATTAATACTTCAGTACAAAATACATTAACAGAGACAGCAATATAAAATATGCATTCAAAAGTAGCATTTGTCCACAGAACATCCTGGAGGGGAGCGACCCTACTTGCAAGTCAGATCACACTATCACCACCAGGCTTCTCTCGGCAGGTCAGGGCAGATCACCAGCAGCAGCAGCAAGTAATCTCACGGCTGGGGAAGACACGACACCCTGCCGCCGCCACCACCACCACCACCACACCACCAGGCATCTCAGAGTAGGGGAAGACACCACACCACCGTCAGGCTTCTCACGGCAGGGCAGACCAAACTTCAGCAGGGTATGACCAGTGTGGCAAGGAAGCAGCGTCAAGGCAGCAGACTCCAGCATGACCTGTGGACCAGATGTGTATTAGTTCAAATCAGTGTTAGCTTTAGTTATTTAATCTTCTATCTATCTCTATCTATTGCCAGACGCCTCAATCCCATTTGGGGTGGCCACAAACAAATCGCCTCCAAGTCGCCCTGTCCCCCGCCATTTCACTGCCCTGCTCCCAACTCACACACCCCTCTCTCATATACCTCTCCACCCCATCCCTCCATCTCATCCTCGGCCTCCCCCTCCCTCTTCCCCCCTCCACCTCACTCACATACATTCTCTTCGTCAGTCTTTCACCCTCCATCCTCTCCACATGGCCAAACCACCTCAGTGTGTTCTCCTAACGCTTCCTATCACATCCACATCCACACCACAACGCTCCTGTATATCCTCATTCGTCAGCATGTCTCTCCATGTGACTCCACAGGCTCCTCTTAAATAACTCATTTCCACTGCTCTCACTCTTGACTTGTGTCCTTCCAACAACGTCCAAGCTTCACTTGCATACGTTAGAGTTGGTATCACAATACTGTCATGTAGTAACCTTTTCACTTCCATGCTCACGTCCCTGTTTCTTATCACTGCTTTCAAAGAACCAGCAACCTTTCTTCCCTGCTGTACCCTTTCAAGCACTTCACCCTCCAAACCTCCATCCTTACTCATCACACTACCCAAGTACTTAAACGTACTCACATTTTCCAATTCCTCACCATCCAACCTCGCTGTACATTCACTGACTTCACCTCTCTCAAAGACCATCACTTTACTCTTCCCTACATTCACCTTTAGATTCCGTTTCTTACACACTCTCCCAAACTCATCCACCAAGCCTTGCAGCTCTCCTTCGTCTTCACTCAACAACACAGTATCATTTGCAAACAACAGTACAGGGAGTTTCCAAACACTACCCTCTCTCACCAGGGCCACTCCAACATCCACTACCCTACCTTGTACCTCTTTTATTACCCCATCCATGTACAGATTGAACAACCATGGAGACATGACACATCCCTGTTTCAACCCAACCTTCAAAGCGTGGACTCATTAGACTGCTCAGATTCTGTTGGGAATGGCACACAGTTAGGGAATTATATCACCAATATTTTATCCAAATTTCCCATACAGGGTGTTGCATGAAATTTTTGACAAACTTCAGAAAGTTGTTCTTGGGGCAATTTTGAGTTAAGAATTGCTGCATCAACCTGGGCTAATTTCTCGTCTATTATGCTCAGGTTCTGTAGGGAATGGCAGCAGAGTAGAGACTGGTATCGCAAAATTTTATCCCCTGCCACCACCACCAGGCCGTTTATTTTTAAATCCCCGTGTAAAACTGTAGAGATATATCGGCAGGACAGTAAATAGTGATCCTACTCTGGTACTCTGTATGGAATTTGAGAGAGAGAGATGATGATGCCACTGATTCATGGGGTTATCTTTAATTTAACAAGAAACACTTTACTTATCTCTCTATTCAGTTTGCACGAAAATTAATGTTTAAAAGACTGGTAATATATTCACGAAACTTTCTTCTTAAAATTTAATAAGTAAATGTTTAATTTGAAGTGTGACGTCACTGGTGCATTATGGGAGCAACGTTGAGAGATGCTGGAGGTGAGTGAAGAATTTATTCTTTACGGTGTTAGTCTACTTCTTATTATGGTAATTCTTATGCCCATGTGTTTATCAGTGTTTGCTGTCATTATCGAGAGGTGTAGTCGGCTGATGTAAGTTGTAATTATTAGCTATAAGGATGATATACGGCGGTGTGTATCTCCAGGTGACCAAGATGTCCCTTTAAACTCGAGTAAGCAGTGCTACTTAAATCCCCTGATATTCACACCATCTGTTTAGGTTTTAAGGTCGAATGTGATCCCGTACATGGGCAGGCATAGTAGGTTAACAGGATTAAAATACAATACCAGATGCAAAGACCCATGGATTAAGTATTTTATTTCAGTTTTTTCCCCTTCATTCTTTCCTCGTCTTTCTGCCTACGGGTGACTTTACACTCCCAATTCTGTCTTGCATTCCTTCATTCTTTCCTCTTCCTTCTGCCTGTGGGTGACTTTACACTGAGTGACAAGCCAAATGGTTTCCTGTACACCAGGAAACAATTTACTACGCTGGGTGGTAACCATATAACCAAATTTTGGCGCCTGGTGGTTTAGTGGGTAGTTATTGTGCTCCAGTCGGATTGAGCCGGTGAAGGTTCATATCCAAGGGATGATTGGGGTTTATTGCTCACGTAATGCCACTCAGGGATGAGTGAGGTTGGTCACTCTCATCTTAAATGTCAGGACCAACTGCCTAGCCCCGGGCTCCTACGCGCCTCATGGGGCAACATAGGATTGGATGATGGATGGGTGGATGGATTTCAGTTTTAACCGCACACTTGAAAGATGAACTGATTTTATTCATGCTTCCTTCAGATGATAGGCTATTCAGCATGGGAGAGACTTTGAACTGGAGGGGTTATATCGTATCATTTATGAAGGTTCCAACATGCTTGCATGCATTGCCTTTGGTCACCTAACGGCGACTTTCCATGCTGCTCGATTGCAGTAGCTCAGTAGTAGCGCTTGCTCTTCACAACCATAAAGTTGACAGTTCGAGCCCCCACCAGGGTAGCGTATACGAGGCCTCTCCTTGCCCTTCAGAGCTATGTGGTCCATTGATCCTAGCTGGTTGGGATTAGTCCTCTGGCAACCTCTGTGATCAGCCTCCTATCCCTGATGTCACACTCTATGACCTTGTTCCAAGCCATTTTCTGTGTCCAGTTGCCATCCTCCATCCTTTCAACATGCCCCGTCATTCAATCTACCCCTTCTTATTACAGCACCGATACAATACTCTTCAGTTCTGTTCTTTCTCTATTAATCCCTTTAATACAGTACTATATGTCTGTCTCAAGTTAGATATGATGGTCTGGTGGTAGAAATAGATAGTAAATGAGAATATAACTACATCTTTTGGATTACAGGGCACAAACTGCTCCAATGATTAGCCTTTATTCTTGCTAATTTAAGACTGTTATTCAGCTTGGGTAAGACTTTTCAAACTGGAAGGGTCACATTACAACCTTCAGGAACCTGTTCAGTAGGAAAGTAATTAAAGGTTGATAGGAGAGCTTTTGGACTGAAAAAAAAAAAAGGGAGAAATGGAGTTCCCCCGAGCTAAGCCCTGTATTGGACTATATAGCCCCGCTAGGGTTACAGGAGCGAGCTACCACTCCCAGCACGGCAGCCCGGGCGAGGCTCGAACTCGCAATCCCCCGATTACGAGTTCAGCGCGCTACCACTGTGCTACCGCGCCCCCCATTTGGACTGAAGGGGTTAGGGACAGGCTTCATTAAGCCATTCTTGTTACCTTTAAACTATGTTAATCAGCAGAGGAGAGACTTTTCAAACTTAGAGTCCCATATGACATTCTTTAACATGTGTAGGAGAGACACTGGATAAAGCCTGATTGGAGATATAGTATATTGAACTGGAAGGACTGCATACCTTACATCCTTCATTAGCCATTGCTGCTACCTTTAAATAAGAATTATCATACTGAAGGTAATTACTAGCAGCCTTCATTAACATATTACTGTACTGTAATTAGGAGAGAGGTTTCATAAGTTGATTGGAAGTCAGGAGACAGCAGGAATATACCACTACTGTTGAGGGGGATGAATTTGTGTGTAGGCTATGATATAGGAAGCATATCTCAGAATATGGATGTACAAGGTTAATCATATCTTGTATAGTACTTACACTTTCAGATTTGATAGCTTTTCCTTTTGTAATCTTTACTGAATGATGCAACTTCATCTGTGTCATTGTAGTTGGCTCACCTTGACAAATTTTAGTCCTTCTACTGCTTAGTTCCTGTATCTAAGTGGCAGAATAAGACAGTATTATGGTTTTGCATCCTCCCCATAGATCTTCATTGTGATTTGCATGATAATCTAGTCTTTGTCTCTAGAAACAGCTCAGCATTCAAGGTGGAGAGATGCCAGGTTTTCGTAATCGGGGGATTGCGAGTTCGAGCCTCGCCCGGGCTACCGTGCCGGGAATGGTAGCTCGCTCCTGTAACCCTAGCGAGGCTATATAGTCCAATACAGGGCTTAGCTCGGGGGAACTCCATTTCTCACAGAAGGTATAACCACGAGTACTGTACTGTCTTCCTGTGCAGTGTATATTTTGTCATTTGTACTCTCATTGTAAGTTTCATTAAAGAATTTGTATCATATGTTTAGTTTCTGTGTCACTCAGTGTGTTAAGTTTATGTAATAATGGTTAATCGTTTAAGTCCTGCCGTTGGATAGCAGTCTAAGTTGCAGTTTTTACTTTCTCCCTTTATATAAGTAGCAACTGCTCTATATTCTTTCCATTGCACTTGTTCATGATTAGCATTAAACTGCAGGCTTAGGTATTCCAAGTAGCTCAGGAAATTTCGAAATATCTCCTCCTAAAGAGACATTAATAGGTACATGACAATTTAGTTTAGTCTGTGCATGATAGTTCAATTTCCCATTTTTTGTAACATGTAAAGAAATAAAATACAGTAGAAGTTTTAGTAGTTAGCCTAATGGGGCCACGGCGGCATAGTCAGCATGGTGCTGGCCTGCTGATCAGGAGGACCCGGGTTCAACTCCCGGTGTGATAGAGGTTCCTTTAAAATGTGGCTGAGGGAAGTTTGCGTAGCAGGCTTTCCTTAAAACCACAAGGCCCCATACTTACACTTCAGCTCACATACACCAAGACACTTACACACATTACTACATACATACACACAAGACTACACACACACCAAGACACGTACATAGCCACAGCCACCTTCACACACTAGACACACCACACACAGAGAGGGTGGGACAGACACACCACAGGCAGACAGAAAGGGACATATACAAAACACAGGGAGTGAGAGAGGAGGGGGTTTTATTAAAAAGTCCAATTTTGGTATACCTCCTGTGGCAAAATTGATATAGCCCCCCCTTTAATATTTTTTGGATATCTTCATTTAGTGCCCCCCAGGCCCCAGACCCACTCGGCTGAACCAAATTGTCTGGCGTCAGCTGGAACATGATATACCAGAGTTATGCCGGTCATGTGGGGGTTAATGGTGACAGTATAGTAACTGTCAGGCTCCTATGACTCACTCAGCCGAATAAAACCGTCTGTCAGCTGGAATGGAATACTAGAGTTGTCCCAAGCACCAGAGGATTAAGAATCTTAACCCCCTGAGTGATGCTCGGGACAACTCTAGTACCCCATTTCAGCCGACTCAGACGATATTATTCGACTGAGTGAGTCATAGGAGCCTGACAGTGTCAATACCGTCACCATTAACCCCCTCACGACCGACATAACTCTAGCATCATGTTCCAGCTGACGCCAGACAATTTGGTTCAGCCGAGAGAGGATCCTAGGATCCTGAGAGACACTTATAACATCACAAACAAAAACAAAATGCCTTCCCTCCATCTTGAACGTACTATAATTCATTTACATTACTCGTAAGTAAGCTCATATTTTCGTATTTTTGCAGCTTATTTCATGTATCTTAGTTAAAAGAAAAAAATACTACGAGCTCTGTATCTTTTCATAGCCCTTCTTCGTGACTAGCATCGTATTCTAGTTATCTATAGTTACAACTGAGCATTCAAGTTGGAGGGATCACAACTTTAAGCAATTACAGTAAACAAACAAACAAAAAGCAAGTGTCGTCCTCTTGACCTCTCGTCTTCGCAGGAATGCAGCGGTGACGCCATCTTGTGCGTGGAATGCGTGAAGTGCAGGCTCTTGAGTGGAAGGAGCACGGAGCCACGGGAGACTTAATAATATTCGCTAGTCAGCCAGTCTAAAAGCCTGGGACATTTGCCTGAAATAATAATAATAATAATAATAGAAATAACAAAAAAAAACAGTCATATACATAATTCAATATCTTAGTCACTCGATCTGTCCATTCCGCCCCTTCAGTACGAGGACGCATTTCTGTAAGCTATTTTTTTCTAACATGGGAGGTTCGATACGTTTGATTGAGCCTATCCATAAGACTCCTAAAGCTGAGTAAATGCCTCTGAAAGTTGCAAAATATGAAATATAAAACGTCTATATGATATAAAAACCTTTGTTCACCTCCGGGACTCGATTTGTGGCGCCTAGACCAAGCTCTGACGTCATGTTTACACTTTGCTACCTTTAGACGATTTCCTGGAGCTTAAAGAAACCCTCTCGGGATGATGGGACAGACACAATAACCCCTTCAGACAGAGAATGACTTAGTTACTTTGTTCTAGGTAACCGGACGATTTTATTCAGCTTAGGAGATCCCCTCCAGTAAGAAATTTCTCTCCAGAGTTGAAGAAAATCGTCTGGAGGAAGAAAGATGAATATGGAAAAAAAGTGTTAATGTGGACAATGAGTTAGATAAGACTGGTTTGGTTAAGGTAGGGTAGGGATGGGACGGTTGTGGCAGGGTGGGGTAGCGTTGGGTCGGTTATGGCCGGGTGGGGTAAGGTTGGGTTAGTTTTGACAGGGCGGCGTAGGATTGGGCCGGTTTTGGCAGGGTGGGGTAGGATTGGGTTGGTTTTGGCAGGGTGTGGTAGGAATGGTTCGGTTTTGGCAGGGTGGGGTAGCGTTGGGTCAGTTTTGGTCGGGTGGGGCAGGATTGAGTCTTTTTTGGCAGGGTGGGGTAGGATTGGGTCGGTTTTGGCATGGTGGGGTAGGGTTGGATTGGTTTTGGCAGGGTGGAGTAGGGTTGGGTCGGTTTTGGCAGGGTGGGGTAGGACTGGGTCAGTTTTGTCAGGGTAAGGTAGGATTGTGTCGGTTATGACAGAGTATAGGATAGGTTTTGGTTGGTTTTGGCAGCGTGGGTTAGGATTTGGTCGGTTTTGGCAGAGTGGGGTTTGATTGGGTCGGTTTTGGCAGGGTGAGGTAGAATTGGGTCGGTTTTGGCAGGGTGAGGTAGGATTGGGTCGGTTTTTGCAGGGTGAGGTAGGATTGGGTTGGTTTGGACAGGGTGTTAGGACTCCATATTATAATTACAAATCATAATAGTTCCGTCATATCCAACGCCTATTTCACTCAGTTATACTACACTGTCTCATCAAATTTGGGGCGATCTTCTCTACGATTTTTGTTCTTCCCCGCTTAGTTCAGTCCTTTAGTTCATTCATGACCCTTGGCTTTCCTTTTTATTTTTATTTTTTTATGTGGTGGAGCGCAGGTGCACGAGGCTAGACCACCATAAGTCCAGAATATTTAAGGGTAGGCCACCAAGCTACGCCCTGGTAACGTCTACATGTCAAAACATCTGTCCACCTCTGGGACTTGAACTGCGGAGCGCTGGACGCAGAGCTCTCGGTTTGCGAATGTCACTTTTACTCTGCTAGCTTCTGATGATATCCTACAGCTTCAGAAAACCCTCTTAGGATGACGGGACAGAATCATTTAATCTTTCAAGCCGAGAACAACTTATTTACATTGTCCTAGCTGACCGCATGATTTTATTCAGCTTAGGAGATCCCCTGATAGAGATGGGGTTGATGATGGCAGTATTTAACCCTTCCAGTTCGAAATTTCTCTCTACTGTAGAGGTGAAGAAAATCATCCGAAGGTAGAGAGAAGAAAACAGGAAAAGTAATGTAGTGGTGAAAGGGCTGTACAGGGGAGGGTAGGTTAAAGTAGGGTAGAGTTGGGTCGGCAATGGCAGGGTAGGGCAGGATAGGCTGAGGTAGGCTAGTGTAGGGTTGAGAAGAGTAGGGTAGGGTAAATTGAACTGAATAAGTATATACAATAAAATCTGGCGATACAACAACCAGGGTCATATGCCGCCGGACGACAACGAGAATAAAAGCACTCGAAAAGATGAAATACACACACAAACACACACACACACACACACAAAATACAATTCATAATTAAAACAAGAAAAACACTAAAACACTAAGAACACTCAAACCACAGTATACTAAATTTTACACGGTAGTGCAGCTGCCTACACCAAGCAAAGGTTTCCCCCTCCACCACAACAAGCATCCTCTCCAAGTACCAACAGAAAACTACAATCCCTCTCCTGCCCAGTGCTCAGAGAGGTAACGATGGCGCAATTCCTCAACAGTGGACACCATCAGCAAAAGCCGAAGAGTCAGGGGGACGAAGCATTCCACACAGAAAGTAGGAGGAGAGTCCTCCATTAAAAATCAATGAGAGAACCAGGAATGGCCCATCTGGAGCCAGCATAAAGCCGTCTCCCACCTGCATTCAGACCTCAGTAAATGAAGGGGCCCGTTTACCCACAAATATCACACATTTTGTTGGCCCCCACCGCATCCCACCTACTCTGCCAGTGGGAGCAAACAGTGAGTGGTTAGATGAATATCACTGAGCGAGGCAGGGGAGAGGTGAGGATGGGCGAGAGGCAGCAGCCTTTGCCAGAGCGTCTGCATGCTCATTGCCCACAATGGTACAAAACCACAAAGCAGTCCCTAGCAAGCACAGCCATTCTAAAACACTGTAGACAACAAAAGAGGATTGGACGGGAAAACACAAAATGGAGATCGGCAGAGTCGCTAAAAACTGTATAACAAACAGGAGGGAAGCTAAATATCAATTTGACTGCGAGTAAAATAGCAGTAAGTTCTGCGATAAAAGTAGATACGATGGGGGGAAGACTCCTACCACGAATGAAATCGGGAAATATAACACCCAAGCCTGTCCCCTCATGGGATTTCAATCCATCAGTACATATGAGAATCGAGACACTGTGAGAGGAAGCATGTTCTAAAAAAATAGCAAAGAGCTGCCTGTGAGGAAAGAAAGGCCCCTCTCTCAGAAAAGTAAACACACGGTTGCACCCCTGAGAGGAGCCAGGGAGCCATCCTTGGTACACGCACAGGACAAACAAGAAAGGTTGGAACATCCACATCCCCCATGGCAGCCTTCACCCTGTACCCAAACGGATGTGGATAGCGAGGATACGGCGAGGCAGACACTCCCTTCGGAACAGAGCCAACAAAATCTTCCTGAACTTTAGCAAAGACGGTGACACTAAGGACACTAGTTTGAGGCACTCCCTCCTCTTGAGGATATGAGGGAAACAAGGTGGCACCAATAGGGAAAAATTCCATAATCAGTAAAGGCAACCTACCACGCAAACCAAGATGGTGACCTGCAATACCCGGCTTGTGAAACGGTAGGACAACAGCCCCCCGCCAAGAAGCAGGAGTGGACGAATCTCTCCAAATTCTATTTATAAGACTCAGGAGGAAGGACACTGCTTCATCATCCAGGTACCTCAGCACTGCATGGGGAATATTATCGACTCCGGAGAAGTGTCATGACAGGGAAAGGGTAGACCAAAGTTTACACCAAGACAAAGGGATGTTGTAAGTCTCTCCGCCCCCAGAACGGATGTCCAACACCTTAATCTCCTCCACCTCCCTAAGCCTGGCAAAAACCGAAGAACGAGTATCCCTACAGGAGACCTCAGCGGTAGGATAGGGTAGGGAACGCTAGGGCAGGGTAGGTTGGGGTAGGGTAGTGTAGGGCAGAGAAAAGTAGGTTAGGATGGGTTGGTTTAGGCTAAAGTAGGACAGAATAGGAGACGGGTAAAATGTGCCTAGTCCAGGAACGAAAAATATATCAGTTATCCATGTAACTAGCGTTTTCTATTTCGGTAGATTATTTTCTTGTCTGCCTAAAGTATCGTGATGTACGAACAATGAGATTAGATATCGAAACTGTAAGATGCGAATTAGTTACAAAGACGGTATTTTGTTTTGGCTAACGTTACATCGATACGTTCAGCTAAGAGCAACTCGGCAGAACTGAACAGTATATGACGTGCTAGATGAACGCTGTGACCGGAAAATAAATATATATGTATATATACTTCAGCATACAGTAAGCGATTTTATGTTAACTGAAGAGAAGCCACCACAGCTAATGGGTTAAGTTTACACACACACACACACACACACACACACACACACACACACACACACACACACACACACACACACACACACACATACACACACACACACACACACACGTTGCGAAAAGTTTCACTGACGAAGTGGGTGGTTACTGTCCCCCTTGAGCAAGGGGGCTGGTGTGTGCGTGTGTGGTCACAGCCTTGCCCTTAGATCGGACTATATGAGCTCTCAGCTCCCTTCCGGGTGGTTAAAAGCTGACGATCACGACCATCAAGTGATCCTGACCGACCCGGTGAATTACACACACACACACACACACACACACACACACACACACACCATTACTTGCAACTGGCTGGCCTATCATACAGCCATATCCTATATTCATGAAGTACAACACATCTTACATTTATGTAGTATGTAAAAAAAAAAAAAAAAAAAAAAAAAAAATGGTTATATAATACAGAACTGGGAAATATGATGATGATGATGATGATGATGATGATGAGAGGGGAGTAAACAGGGTGAGATGAGGAGAATGAGAGAGATGGATGGACATAACAGTGAATGTATTATGTATATTAACCTGACAAATGCCGAAGTAAGCTGGTAAGGGTGAGGTAATATGGAGCCTGACCCTACCGTGACACCATATAATTATTGATTTATCCACCGATAGATCTATCTATCTATCTATAGCCCGACGCCCTAATCCCGCAAAGAGTGGCCTCAGGCAAAACGCCTCCAAGTCGCTCTGTCACCCACCATTTGACTACCCTCCCCCAACTCACCCCCTCATATACCTCTCAACTCCATCCCTCCACCTCATCCTCGGTCTACCCCTCCCTCTCCCTCCCTCCACTTCACCTACATACACCCTCTTCATTCTGTCCTTGACCTCCGCGGCAGGCAGACGTGCTTCCCAGAGCGCTTCATCACACAGTAATTTAACAACTGAGTTGAAACTGATCGGATGCACTACAAAACCAACGTCCCCTGAAATGGCTAGTGCCATGGCCATGAACGAGGGAAGGGAGGCCCCCTTGGGTGACAACGAGGAAGAAATAGATATGGATACCAGGTTTACGGAGGTCATCAGTACAAGAGAGAAGAGAAAGAGGATGATACGCGGCAGCGAGAGGGAAGCGAGTGATGAAGAAGAGGACAGAGACAACAAAAAGGTAAAGAATAAGTCGTGTGGGGTAGATGGAGGTGTTACTATACCATGTGATACGGGGAAGGCAGCTGGAGTGCAGCCGACTACACCACGTGGGTCAGGAGCAATGCCTAGCCAGGACCGTGACGAGGCCACCCCAAGGAATAGAGTGAGGCTTCTCTTCCCCACCAACACTGACCTAAATTATCACCAAAAACTACTCTGGACGGTGAAGCTTGGACTTGCATATCGACGGTTCGAGGTCCTGTTCAAGGAAGGTAGGCAGAGACCTTATGTCACAGTAGGAAGTCAGAAGGCAGTGGAGATGCTGACCACGACTGGTTTTGAGGGTGTGACACTGCAGGTTCCGGAGGAGAGGGAGAGATGCACCAAGATTATCGTGTTTAGATATCCCATAATACTATTGTGTGAGCAATAGATCATCTAAAGTAATAATGAAACTTTATCTAGCATTAGTAAGGCCACATTTAGACTACGCAGTACAATTTTGGTGTCCTTACTATAGAAAGGATATTAATTCGTTAGAAAATGTACAGAGAAGAATGACAAAAATGATACATGACGTCCGGAACCTGTCATATGAAGACAGACTGAAAAGACTAAGTCTGCATTCGCTAGAGAGGCGTAGAGTAAGGGAGACTTAATTGAGGTGTTTAAGTGGATGAAGGGTATAAATAAGGGAGATATCAGCAAGGTACTTAAAGTGAGCATACAGGATAGAACTAGAAATAATGGTTTCAAACTAGAAAAATTCCGTTTCAGTAAGGAAATAGGTAGAAATTGGTTTGGTAATAGAGTAGTAGACGAATGGAATAAGCTACCTAGTAAAGTAGTTGCTGCCTCTTCCATTGAGAGTTTCAAGCATAGGCTAGATAAGCATATGACTAATAAGGGGTGGATACAGAAAAAAGAAAATCTTATAACCAATACTAATTCATAATTTTCCCTTTTCAGGTTACACTGTGATAGTCTCTATTCTCCTTTCACACTTTCCTGTAAAATGTCCACGCCAGTTTTTCTATACGGCGTGGTGTTCTTTCTGACTTTTTCCTGCCGGCTTCGGCTGGAGGGTTTGGAGGGCGGGAGAGAGCCTTCTTCTGTGCTATCCTTATCTCATTCTAGTAGTTCAGTTACTCTTCTAGGAGCTGCCTAGCATGGAAGTTATCCTCTCTTCTTATGTATTTCACTCAGCACACATTTTGGTGCACACTGTTTTTGGTTTTAATGACATAAAATTAATCCCTCCCTGTAAAACAACTAACTCAGTGTCAAAAGGCCACCCTTTACGGATTATGGTGTCTGGCAATAGACAGATAGATAGAATATAGCCTACACCTTTTCCTGAAACTAATTTACTTTTCCTACTTTCTATCTATCTATCTATCTATTGCCAGACGCCTCAATCCCGTTTGGGGTGGCCACAAACAAATCGCCTCCAAGTCGCCCTGTCCCCCGCCATTTCACTGCCCTGCTCCCAACTCACACCCCCCTCTCTCATATACCTCTCCACCCCATCCCTCCATCTCATCCTCGGCCTCCCCCTCCCTCTTTCCCCCTCCACCTCACTCACATACACTCTCTTCATCAGTCTTTGACCCTCCATCCTCTCCACATGGCCAAACCACCTCAGTGTGTTCCTCATAACGCTTCCTATCACATCCACATCCACACCACAACGCTCCTTTATATCCTCATTCGTCAGCCTGTCTCTCCATGTGACTCCACAGGCTCCTCTTAAATAACTCATTTCTGATAATAATAATAATAATGATGATGATGATGATGATAATAATAATAATAATAATGATAATAATAATAATAATAATAATAATAATAATAATAATAATAATAATATTTATTCATCTCACAAGCAAAAGAGTGTAGCCTACCCTATAGTGATTGTATAACGAGGGTGTGCTGCTGTACTTCTTATACTAGCGGCAAACATCGGGTAGCTATAGTATCCGGTTTTACGTTTTCTACACGTTCCTCTCACCAATAGCAACCTCTTCCTTTACCATTTCCTTAGCGTGATAGTTAAATTAATGCTTAAAACTGCCTACTTCACTGTCCCCTTTTTCTTCCACGCAGTCTGACTGGGTTGGATGAGGTTATATTAATGCTTTGGAGGGTCTGAGGAGCAAAGACACCCAGTTAGGTTACGTCAGATGTGATTAGGTTTGGATACAACATGGGTTTTCTGATTTGTTATGCAATTCATGTGATACTAACCAGCATTTTCCCGTGAAAATACTTCTTTTCTCTGCATGGGTTCCCACATACAATGGAGGGATTGAGGAGGCAGGAGAAACAGGGAAACAAGGCAATTCCAAAAGAAATGAGTCAAAATCAAATGAACCACAAAATATAATCAGAGAACCCTTCTTTTACTAACAAAATTGTGTCTGACAAAGTACAAATATATTCTTTGGGGAATTATAGTTTTAAAATGATAGGATCATGAAGTTAAGGAGGGTGACAGCACTACAGTATGTAGCATACACAAGAAAAATAACAAAATAAAGCAGAAAAAGAAACCCCTTACCCTCTCAAGAAGAAGAAATGCACAGGCCTTAAAGAGGTGACGATAAAACCCTTCACTACGCTGCACGGCCCATGTTGGTGAACGGTTTTGAGTATCGGCCAGAGGTCTTCATGTGAGAGTCATCACTGGTTCACTGAGATGTGGCTTTTGAATCGGCACTTACTCAGAACATCCTGCCAAAACAGAAAAAATAGAATTAGGTCTCTATGAAAAGCTAAGAGAAAATGGGTACTCCAAAGCCTAGTATTCCTAGTTCCTGGCAGCTTTGGCCTTCATCGAATATCATCTTTTCTTACACATTTATCTGATGCCTTGGTTAATTTTACTCACCTTACCAGAGCACGGCTTCTCTGATGCAGCACCCACATAAATACGTCTCCCTCATACTACCAATATTATACATACTGATGCCAGCATGCATATTTCCGCTCTGTATGCATATTCATCTCACCACCACGAACCCTCGGCCAGGAAGGACGCTCTCCCCGTCGTTTCAAAACTAACCATAGTTTTTTCTTGAAAATATGCCCAATGTGTTCCCCAGGCAAAATTACTCACAGTATCCTAACATGGCCTATCCCACTAAGGCTGCTTGGCTGAGGTGGCAGGCAGTTGTATTAAGACTAAAATGCCCGGGGCCGGACCTCCCGCCCCGCCACCCCCCACACCACCGCCGGGCCACCACCACCCGAGGAGGAGATAACGGACAGGTTAATGACCCAGGACAAGAGGGTCATCCAACCACCACTGACCTGTGCCCCTTCTCCCCGCAACTACCTCAACACCAGGTGAGCCCAGACCCGCAACAAGTTACACGGCGGGTTAACCCTCGACAGCATTGGGGTGGGACTGATACGTCAGTCCCTCGTAGTCTTGTGGTGACGACCACAACTTCACCCCAACGGGACAGGAGGTCCCTAGGTGAGCCACGGGGTGTTTCCACCTACTGCCACCGCGAGCCACGAGGAAGTCCCTTCCTCTGCCGCAGTAACCCAGGTGAGCCACGAGGGGCTTGTCTCCTCTGCCACAGTGAGCCACGAAGGCGTAATACCCTCTGCCACTATCAGGACAGGAGGTCCTTTGACGAGGGAAGAGAGCCCTCTATAACAAATAGGGCAGGAGGCCCAATAGTGGATTGTACGGGGCTCACGCCCCTAGCCACTCTAAGGGTAAGAGACCCTCACACACCGCCACAAGTGGGTCCCAGGACCGATCAACCTGGTGCCACGGCAATTATAAAGACAAGAGAGAGAGTCGCCTCTGTGCTACCCTCCATAAGTGTAAGAGAGACCACGGCCTCCGTGTGTCCTCTAGAGCCAGCTAACTCCTGCAGGAGTAGCCGGACATCACCCGGGGGAGTTACCCCTAAAGTGTCACCTGAACAGAGGCCCGGTCCCAGTCGGGACCTACCTCCTACCCCCGGGAAATTCTTGTCTTCCCCAGGTACCAGCGGGAGACGAGGCCGCAGCCCACACCTGACGGCGCGTCCCCCGGTAGACTTCCGCAGTCCTCGGACCCCTAGGCGAGCCCGGCAACCCGTCAACGCCGACCTCCCCCTGCCGCAGACCCTACGACGTCAGGCCCGTCTGCTACACCTGTTTGGCCCCAGTCCCTAGGGCCAACACAGACAGGCCTCCCTTCACAGTGACCAGAGGAGGGCCTACAACAGGTCGAGACCCCAGGCAAGAGGGTCTCCCTGCACCGTGACCAGAGGAGGACCTACAACAGGTCGAGACCCCAGGCAAGAGGGTCTCCCTGCACCGTGACCAGAGTGAGGACCTACAACAGGTCGAGACCCCAGGCAAGAGGGTCTCCCTGCACCGTGACCAGAGGAGGACCTACAACAGGTCGAGACCCCAGGCAAGAGGGTCTCCCTGCACCGTGACCAGAGTGAGGACCTACACCTTACAGTGACAAAGTGATATCGCCCCAGAAACTCGGGCAAGAATAGTGACTTCCCCTTCCCTGTAGTGATCCAGTGACAGAGTGAACCAGCGGGATTACACCAAAAAGTGTCCGTAAATACCTTCCCCTAACAAAGACTATAAGTTCTGGGTTCATCCGAACAGTGCTATCCCAAAGTCCAATCTAGAGTAGTCTCCCCCCTTGTCAGTGTACGCGCGGGCGAGAGTTGCCGCGCCGAGCCTAAACAGTGAACTCTAGTGCTCTACCCCCCTTGTTAATTTATAGTAATAATCCCTCCTCGGCTCATCAAGCCCAGAAATCTCCATTGTCCCGACACGCTAAGACCTTTTGGACTTTGATACCAGTGAATCCCATCCACTTACGGACTCTTAACCTATTATAAAGCATAATTAAGGAGTGTGTGAATATCCCATATTACACTAACGTAACTCTGTATGTCTGCATCCTCTGTTTATAATACCATCTTATGTGATATTGTTAAGGTGTTGTAATTAAGGTAATAGATGTGTTAAAGGTGGACTGCCTAGTTTTTATGTCCTGTTCCCTTGTTAGTGCATTACTTCCGGTCCGGAAAAAGGACCCCGTTCAGTAGCTAGTGTCTTTAGTACGAGGAGTCGGCCTAAAAACACTCAGCATAACAAAGACGAATACCCATACAGAACGGAAAAATGCAGCCCTAAGGGGTCCCCGACAGACTCGGGATTGGGGGATACAGCTTACTTCCAGCCAGAGTCACATAATCATAATACATGACCTACCTTAATGTAATGGTGTCTGTGTCTCCCACAATTCGAAAAAGCAGCCATCCAGTGTGCACCGAGGTGAAAAACCGTGAAATCCACCTGCATCATAGCACATGCCTTCCTGACTCCTTAGTGTTTATTTTAACTTTTTAAGTATCTATACTTCCATCGAAAAGACGATCACACTCGAGTCTAAGAGAGAATCGGAATCTCTTCTCTAATCCCCTCGTTATACATAGGAATTTTCGTTATTCCCTCGTAAGTTCTCTGAATACGCACAAAACTTTTCAAAACCAATGTTGGAATACGTTTTATAATAAAGGGCTAAGCTGATTATGAAGTCTTTCCACTTCATCTCCCTGGAGTTGTACCCTTGTTTATCCGCTCTAATCGCGCTACAAAATGTATATATATATATATATATAAATATATATATATATATATATATATATATATATATATATATATATATATATATATAAATATCACTCGGTGTTTGTCGATTGTTCACTTGGTTAATGTCTCGTATGTATTGTATCCTAACGTTAAAGGATGAAGTGAAATATATACCTTAACTCATAGTGAACTTGCTAAATAAATTGAGATGTAAAGAACGACGGGGAATCGTCCTGATGGCGAATTGTTGCGGAACCGACTATGATAATGAATAAGGAATGTCTATCTGTCAGTTCATATCAGTCTATCTATTTGTATCTATCAGTCTGTCTGTCTACCTTTATATGTATGTATCTATCAGTTGATGTAGTGCTGCCTACTTCTTCCTTAGCCTTATCATTCTTTTTCTGTGCCTGTCCTCCTCTCTTCCTATTTCTCCCATCTTTCCTGTCACTTCTTATTGTTTTTCTTTCCCTTACAGGTGGCTTTACATTGAGTGACAAGCCAAATGGTTTCATGTAAGCCAAGAAACCATTTACAACGCTGGGTGGTAACCATATAACCAAACCATACGTGCTCCCTACGTGTCAACAGGTGGGTTGGTGGAGGGTTAGTGCCCCTCCCCGTAAAACAAATAACTCAAAGTCAGATGACCACCCCTTACGAGATTACGGCGTCTGGCAATAGATAGATAGATAGATAGATCTATCAGTGTCTGTGTCTACCTTTATATGTATCTATTAGTCTGTCTGTGACTACCTTTTTATGTATGTATCTATCTGTCTATCGCTAAATGCCTTAACTTAAACCCATAAGGGGTGGCCACAAATGAATTGCCTCTTTGTCACCCTGCCGTCTACCATCAGGCTGGCCTCTCTCCAACGCACACCTCCTCTCTCAGATAGCTTACCTCCAACCCATCCTGTCCTCTCATCCTCGGTCTCCTCCTCTCCCCCTTCACCTCGATCATGTACTTTTCTAGTCAATTTCTCATTCTTCATTCTAAGTTGTTTGGTGAATGAAGCCCCTGGTCAGACTCCGTATAATCTCATTTATCACAAGAATCAGAGGAGTAAGAAAGTACCAGGTGGAACTGAAAGAATTCCACCCAGCAATGGAGATACTTTTTAAGATGCAATAGTTTCTGCCCAACTTGGATCCTTCTCAGCTATAGTCTCTCTCTCTCTCTCGAATGCTGACTTGTAACAACACTAGAATATGATGCTAGTCACAAAGAAGTGCTATGGAGGGTGTTGAGCTATATTATTGTCTTTTTCTTCAACCGAGTTACCCGAAATGAACTATAAAAAGACAAAAATCTCGTTCAAATTAATGAGAAAAAACTAAAGCAATATGCATCTTTGTCCACTGCATCTCATTCAGGCAGCTGTGACTCCAGCAAAGTGAGAGGCGGAAGTAAATGGGCTATAGTAATGCATAACCCCTGCCCACCAGTTTCTGCACAGTAGGAGGTATGAGACAGCTTGTAATATGATGCTGAGTAATGGGGTGGCCACATCCTTACATGCAGAAACAGCAGGAGAGTCAAGTGAAGTGCTCTGTAATTTGCTGCATATGATTATAAACTCTTGATGATGAAGACTGTTCTTTTGTTCCTTACCCTTGGTCTGTCTGGCCAAGTAGACCCATCAATCAATAGGTAACTGGTTCTGTGGGGCCGTCCTATAGGTTCAGTACAGTACACGCACTGTGCGGCAAACCAGCACCCTCTTGTGGTAGACAATGCCCCACCAAGGTTGGACCAGGGTCCTTCCTATGGCAAGGTGCAGGGAAATATGGAGGATTGGCTCTGGGGTGGATGCCACAGCTGCTTCACCCACGATGTACAGTGCCACTACATGCAGGCTTCTCATCGGTGCTATGACCGCATAAAGTGACACACACATTTTATCCAGGTTCACCTGAACATCAACCCACAGTAGGCTAAAGTTGTCTCACCTGCAGTTCACCATCCCCTTTTTAGGGCACAGAGAGGGAGTTGAAGGATGTTTGTGCAACCAGGCAGTGAAGCATCCTGGTTAAGTTAGTGCCACCACATGCAGGCATCCCTCATCAATGCATCAGAACCCCGAAGGACACTTACAGCAATAAAACAAAGTCTTAAAAACATCTCTAGTTTACTGTACTTGATATTTACAAGGCAAAGTCATTAGTACAGAAATATGGGAGTACTGTAAATGGTAACTCTTACAAACCAGTATTCAAAATAAAAGACAACTGCAACCCCATTCTGCTTCAACTTAGTGACGGCGCGGGATTCACAAACATACAGTTGATCCGTCCTCTCATAAATCTTTCAGCTCAATGGCATCATTTACAGATCAATTCTTTGTTACCAAACAATTCATGAGGCTTACATGAGTCTACAATGTGTTTACTCTTACCTGTCAAAGACTGCTAACCCTTTCACCTTAGTTAATGGCCAGGTGTAGTCAGACTGGATGGCCAATTTGACTAGTAACCCAGAAGACTCATTCCTACCTCATAACTACGACTCATCTTGCTACCTTCCAAATAACTTCTTTCAGTTTACAAAGGCAATCTATAGTGTTTACTCATACCTGACAAAAATCCCTAACCCCCTTTTAGTTCAGCTGTTGGCCAGTAGTCAGACTGGATGGCTGATTTGACTAGTAACAGGGGAGACTCATTTTAACCTCATAACTAATGCTCAACAAATTTCCTGCAACCATAACTAAGTATTTGGGTGTTCGCCAGTACCATCAGGTGAAAAAAAATGATCTATAGTCATGAAGGGGTTCATGAAGGCTATATCAACCTCTCCATTTAGTATACTTTTCCCTAAGCTAAATATAATCATTTGGTAGACTTGTTTCAACCTAACTTGGTCTAAAATTGCCATCTCTCCAACAAGAATGCTGAGTTTTAACAACAGATTAACACAAAAAATTATTCTGTAGTTTCACCTTAACTTGGCCCAGATTTTCCTCCTTTTGCAGCTTATTTCACACAGTTCAGTGGCAGAACAAGTCAGTACTGTGGCTATACATTCTTCCCATAGAACTCTGTGACTAGCATTATATTTTAGTGTTAATATATTTTACAACTAGGCATTCAAGATGGAGAGATGGTAATTTATGGCCTTAATTTTTTTTTTTAATGCAAGGAAGAAGGAACCAAAGGCCACAAGCCTATAAGATTGTTTCCACCAAGAAAAAACAAAAACAAAATAACAGAGAGCCAAGTCCAAGATCTGTTCATTTCAAAATGCCTGGACACACTGCATTTGAAAGACTGGATGTCATAGGCAGTAGGAAATACAGACTGAGGAAGACAGTTCTAGAGCTGACCTGTTGCATACATGAAGGACTGCGAGTAGAGGTTAACTCCTGCACTACTGAGATGGACAGAAAAGGGATGAGAGCTTGTTACTGGACAAGTGCTCTGTGTCTACCATAAAGGTGGAGGGATGCAAGCAGACAGTTCAGAGAAGCAGCAACCACTGAAGTAACGACGGAAAAGAGATAAAGATGAAACAGTGTGGTGAAGAGGCAGAGGTTGAAGGGAGCCGGTAACAGGACGCGAGTTAATGAGACAAAGAGTCTTTCACTTCACCTTGTTGAGATGAGCTGTATGTGGGGAGCCTCCTCACGTGAAAGTTGTACTCTACACAGGGGTGAATAAAACCCATGAATAAAGTCAACAACTGTGCAGGGGTAAAGAAGGCACAGAGTCGACTTAGCACACCTAATCTCATGGATGCAGATTTTACATGAGAGATAATATGATCTTTCCAAGATATCCCGAGAAAATGAAACCCCACGTATGCTTAAAGATGATGCAGGATTGAGTTGGATATGGTTAAAAATTAGTGGATACTCCTGCGGAAAATGTTGTCAGGTTGAATGACGTAAGAACTGAGTTTCTGATGCATTAAAAACAACAAGATTACATTTACCCCAGAGATATGAGCTAAGTCAGACATGGAGATGGATGCTGTGAGAAGCAAATGGAAAGGTGAAGGGTGGAGTAATCAGTGTATGCGTCGATAGGGTTAGATGTGCAGCTTAGTTCACTGATGAAGGAAGAGCTCTGAGGAACACCAATACTGATGGCTCTAGACGAATGGAGACCATCTACAACAGCAGCTATAAAACGGCCAGAAAGGAACCTAGAGATGATGGCACTGATAAAGGTATAGAAACCATAAGGGGGCAGTTTAAAAATTGGAGATTTATGCCAGACTCAAGCAAAAGCCTTTGAGATGTCAAGTGCAACAGCAAAAGGAGGATGACTAGGGAGTCTGAATGGTAGGTAAGAAGATTGCCAGTGGAGCATCCCAGGCAGAATCCACACTGATGACTGGAAAGAGGGTTGTGATAGGAGATGTGCTTTAAAATTTTTTAAAGAACAGATTCAAAATACAGGATGTTAATGCAACTAGGTGATAGTCAGACGACTGGGAATGGTCACCCTTCTTTGGAACTGGCTGAATGAGAGCAAACTTTCAGCAAGATGGAAAGGTACAAGTTGACAGACAAAGGCGAAAGAGTTTACCTAGGCAGGGTGCATGCACAGAAGCACAGTTCTTGAGGACAACAGGAGGGACCCCATCAGGCCCATATGCCTTGTTAGTACTGAGGTCAGTGATGGCAGAAAATGCACTGAGGAAATTTTAATGTCAGCCATGAAGAAAAGAAGTCAGAGGGGAGTTGGAGGAGTGAAATGAGTACAGTCTTGAAGGAGTGCTACAGAAAGAATTAAGCGCCACAATACTGTCTTATTCAGCCCCTGGGCTATATGAACTAGCCTGTAAAAGGACAAAAATCTGGGCCAAGTTAAGGTAGTCATGAAGAAGTGCTCTAGAAAGGATCTGAGCCATAGTACTGTCTTATTCTGCTCCTGACCTACATGAAATAAGCTGCAAAAGGACAAAAAATCTGGGCTATGTTCAGGTGCAATGACTCTAGGATCAAGAATACAAGAGGAAACACATCAGCGAACTGAAACGGGTTGAAGAGTAGATGTGTACAGCTGAAACGCTACTCTAAGTGAATGACCTGGTGAAACATGCTTCTTGTTCCTGACTGAGGGGTTAAATGCACAAAAAATACACTCACTTCTAACTTCAAAACAACTTCAAGAATGAAACACTAGCACCTTCAAGTGAAGATACTATTCATCAGAAACTTAGCAATGAAATACCATTATGTGAAATGCCTAGCCCCGGGCTCCTATGATCCTTATGGGGCAATACAGGCTCCATGCTTCTAGCCATTCTTGTAAAAACAAATCCACCTCGGTGCGAAGGGTGAGAGGTGTGAACTCTGAGGGTAGAGTTGCAAGAGGCAGACCAAAAAATGTCTTGAGATAGGATCATACGAAGTGAACTCAGGGATAAAGGACTGAATAGGGAGGCTAGAGATTAAACAGCATGGTGACCAAGGCTGATACTTGCAAGTACAAGTACTGTACTGTATATTGGAGCTTGAATAAAAGAACAGAATTACTGTTCATCCATTGTAAGCGATGGAGCGTGTCATCCTTTTGCATCTATTTCCTGTAGCTCAGTAGCAGGATATAACAATACTATGACTCAGCATCCTTTCCACTGAACTTCTCCACGACTAACACCATATTCTATTGTTAATCACTTGACAGAGCTCATTATTCAAGATGGCAATTTTAAGCCTAGTTAAAGTGAAGAGAGTATAGTAATGAAAGAAACATTATCCCAAGTTATTTTATTTTCCAAGAATGATAAGGAAAAATGAGAGTAGAATCTTATGTCTCTTAGTCTTCCTGCTGAAAAAAGAATCATAGTTACAACAGGGAAATGTTCGTAAGTTCTGTCTGTGAATCCCGCCCCACTGCTGTAATTGAGCCACACATCTCAAAAGAACAATTGAATAGTAGCATAACAACATCAAAGCTTGTTATTATTACAGATTGGCAATTATCCGGAACAACACTGCCCTTATGGGTTAGATTAGGTTAGCATTGGTTAGGCTACATATCAACCAATTTAAAACTTAACCTAATCTAACCTAACCTAACCCATTCTAGCCTAACTTAACCTTTACTCACAGGGGCAGTGTTCTTTTGGATAATTACCAAGATATTTAATGGTACAGTGTAATCTCTCATTTCAAAACACAACTTGATGAGGAAAACCTGTCTAACGTAAACATGAGTACTGGATAATGCCACCCACACACAAAGAGAGTATGAGAGAACAAAAACAATTAGAATTATGAAGGCAATATCAATATACATTATTTTACAGTTGTCAAAAATATATATTGCAACAACGAGAGCCTGAAAAATCTACACAAAACCAAACCAGAGAAAGACTGAAACATTAACTATCCCAGGGTCATGAAGAGTTTTGCTGAACGAAAAGCTGCGGCAGTTCTGATGTCACAATATACATTAAGCCAACCAAGCCTCACACATCTCTCAGTTCGGATGCCCCGATACACGTTAAACACTACATCTTAACCCTCAAATCTGACGATGCATTTTTCTTCCCATTCCTGTTCCCTTCAGATGATTTTACTCAGCTTGGGAAAGACCTACTGAGCCGGAGAGGTTAGATACAGCCTTCATTAATCCCTTCACTCCAAGTGGTCTTTCTTAGTGAGGATAAAATTGTCTGAAGATAATAGTAGTAGTAGTAGTAGTGGTTGTAGTAGTAGCAACAGTAGTAGCAGTAGTAGTAGTAGTAGTAGTAGTAGAAGTATTGCAACCTCAAGCTCATCTAGTTGTGAACCCAATAGACTGCAGGCTCAAGTTCCCCTTCATGTACAGTCCACCAGCCTCCTTTTTGGGGGGAGGGAGTGAGAGAGTTGAGGGACATCCAGTTCAATCAATGCCACCACATGAAGGCATCCCTCACAGCACATCTGAAGACAGCAGGGATAAAATAAAATAAAAAATACATAATCTGATTTAAGGGGTTAAGCCAACTGACCCTAAAACGCTGGCAACTGTGTGTGTCAGCCTTGCACGGCTTTTGTTTTGAGTGGCACTGCCTTTACCCTAGAACAGGATAGCATCATTAACCCCTCCTATCTGACAATGATATTTCTAGTTTATTTTTGCCACCTCTATATGATTTTACTCAGCTTAGAATCTTCAGAGTCAGTTTGTTTTGATACCTAAACCCCTTTTCAGTTCCGTTTAAATTTATCATTTTTTAAGCAAGCAAGGAAGAAAGAGCCAAAGCTAGAAGCCCACTATAATCTTTCCTTAGAAAAATAAATAAATAAATAAAAGCTAGATATAGTTGCACTGGATGGCTAATTTGACTAGTAAACCAAGCAGACTCGTTCCTATCACATAACTAAGGTTCACTGAATACCACGCACCCATGACTCAGTATTAAAGATGTGAAAGTGGACCAGCTCTATTCAAAAAACCGACTGACTAATACTGAAAGGGTTAATTAAACTGAAAGGGCTAATTATGGTGAAAGGGTTAATTATGAAAGGATTAATTGTAATACTGAAAGGGTTAATCAAACTGAAAGGGCTAATTATGGTGAAAGGGTTAATTATGAAAGGATTAATTGTACTGGAGGGATAATTAATGTTGTTTAATGGCTCAACGTCAAAAAGTCTCCTCTTGGCAGCATAAAACTGTCTGGATATGGGAAGAAAAAATAAATACACATACCACCCGAGAGCAGGTTTAAGTTCGGTCAGTCTTATATACTGATCTAACACAAACCTTACCTAACAAGACCTAACCTAACTTCATCTAACAAGACTTACTGTAACCTAACCTTGAAAGCCACATACTTGTACTGTACTTGCCTTTCGCTTCTCTGCTGAGACTATGGCTGACAGATGCTAAGGTTACAACTGAAGTGTGCGGCTTTCACAGTTACACTAGGCCTCGTCAGGTGTGGTCTGTGTATTATCTGTACGTAAGACTGTGGAACTGAACTTAATCATTACTTAAAGGACATGTTTTTGTATACTACAGTAGCTGTGTTGTCTCCCTACTTAACCTCCTCAGTCTGATGATGAAAGCTGCTATATATTCTTGATACTGGTAGACTTTTTCAAATGAGAGTTACATACATCAACCCCTTCACAATCAGAGGGTTGGCCTAAGCTGAATAAAATCATCTGGTGGCAGTAGGAACAGAATATAAAATTGTCATTGGATTGAAGGGAGAAAAACAAGGAAAAAAAAACTGTATTCCCAACCTAAAATCTTCACCATGAATGCCCCCACAATGGACACCTCTAGGGGACTGTTTATTTTTGTAAGTTACTCTAGTTGTGTTGCCTCCCTACTTACAAACTTGCATTTCACACCTAAAGGCTCCAACTAGGATGAAGCTTCTCAGTTCCTGAAATACAAAATACCAAGGCGAGCTGAACTGCGACCCCCTTACCCTATGCCTCTCAGTACGAAGATGTCTCCTTTTGTTTATGCTCTGCCACCTCTCTGGGAGCATCCAGCTGAAGTGGCCAGTTTCCTGCCGTCCCACCAGGTTTACGTCCAGATAAGCCTGGGCCAAAACATCAGTTACCTACAGTCAGAAGCGAATGACAGTGTTAAGAGAAATACTTGAGATGGTTTGGCTACGTGGAAAGGATGGAGAATGAAAGACTGACTAGAAGAGTGTGTATGAGTGAGGTAGAGGGGAAGGATGACATCAAGGGAGAGAGAAAGAGAGAGAGAGATTGATGGGAGGACAGCCAAATGAACAGGGTGACATGGATGTGGTATGTCTGCAGGCACATCTTATGGAATTAGGGCATCTGGCTATAGATAAATAGGCTTTAGACAACAATCTTATCTTACTCTTGGGCCATGGTAGCCTAGCCCTGGATCCCTGTGTTTCTGATGGGGCAAAAAAGGACTGAGTGGATGGATGGCTGGGTGGATGGGTCTCAGCTACAGAAAACACACAGAGTAAAGGAGCTGTGATGCCTGGTGGTGTAGTGGGTTATGGCACACCAACTGGATGTGGCCCATGAGGGTTAACATCCAAGGGATGGTTGTGGTGCATAACTCACAATGTCATTCAGGAAAAAGCAAGTGGTCATCCTTGCATTAAATGTTGTGATCGAGAAGCCTAACCCTGGGCCTCCACCCTCCTGGGGGGGCAGGGGGTTGAAAAGGATGATAGCCAGAAGAAAGGAACTCTCCCTCTCCAATTTTTTTTCGTGTAGGCAAAACTCTCCTGGATATTACACCATGTACATGTGCAGACAGGTATTCCTTCTCACCTGTCTATCTTTAACCTGTAACTACGGCACCATCACACATGAGCTCAGAACATAATACGTTTGCATGGCAGCTGATACCAGTAAGTATTGGATACATTCATGGAACTTGTGTAACTCTGCCATACTTAAAGTGTAGAGATATCACGGTGGGAAGGAATACCTGGCCACAAGAGTACTTGATGCTGATTTGCTCCGAGTGGGTGAATACCTATATAGTTACGTCCATTTACTGTGTTACCTATTTTGACCATCTTTTTAGCCAATATTCAGATACCTGTATATTAAACCTGACAAAGATCCCTGACCCCTTTCAGCTGATGGCAATGTGTAGTCAGACTGGATGGCCAGTTAACCATTTGCTAAGGAGACTCATTCCTGCCTCATAACAAAGGCTCACTGAAAATCCAGCAACCATGACACGGTGTTCATGATATGAGAGTGGTTGTTTCCTCGGGTGAAAACAAACTAGTTAGGCCTACGGTAATTACACTGGTACCTATAAACCTGACATGTCTACTTCCCTAAAGCAGTATCATCAGGTTTTACAGTATTTCACTATGTAATCCTTTACTGTCCTGTAAGGAGCAGGGTGGCCCAGGACTACATAAACCACCCCACATAGTAAAGGCAAGTGACCAGTTCCTTTTCCTTGAGTGGCATAATGTGACCAGTAAACTCCAACCACTACTTAGATTTAAAACCTTATGGGTAAACTCCAGTTAGAGCACCTCAACTCAGATATCTAGTAATTTACAGCACCAATTCCATTTAAAAAAAAAAATTATATTCTAGAACTTACACCTGGCTTATAAGGACAGCCTGCATATCCTTTGCCACAGTTTTATAACACACAACAACCACGTCGTTCTTCTTTATGACTGTGTATCTCATTACGTTCCCTTGAGTTTTTTCACACCATGTAACCCCAGATCATGGTTACTAAGGTTTTGGTAATAAGTCCTGGCCTAATAATGTACTCAATCCGTGCAGCACCTACAGACCACCTTCTATAGTTCATTCATCTTAACCTGGCAAAGATTTCTGTCCTTTTGCAGCCTATTTCTACTAGTTCAGTGGCTGAATAAGACAATATTATTGCCCTGCACCCTTCCCAATGCACATTTTTGTGATAAGCACCATGGTCTAGTGTTAACCTCTTGCTACAGCTCAGCATTCAGGACGGAGATGGCAGTTTTACACCTAGATAAAATGAACACAGTACAGGCAGCCTAGGCTTCTTAGCACCTCTTCCTGACCATATGTACTTTGGATATTGCACCTTCTCATGTATGTAATTCATACTGATGTAATATCAACCTTATCTGCATGAATAATATACAAGAAAATGGGGTATTTGGCCACAGCATGTGCCCAACTCAGGGAAGATGGACGCCCCCTGCCCTGCTTAGTCCTGGGTCACCCTTGGGCAGGGTGTTGCATCTGTTAGTCCACCAAAAAGGTAGTGGGTGGATGGTAACCATTGTCCCGGGAGGTACTACTATGGAGTGAAATGATAGCTGGCCTTGCACAACACTCCCAAGCAGGGAACTCAACCACAGATACCAAGTAGTCAAAGTCCAGGCTGAGACTACTACTCACACATATCTCCTATACACAGCTCATCCTCATGGGGGTTATACCTCCTTCATTTTTCCCTGCACCTCACCATGTGGAAAGATTCTGTTCCCACCCAGGAGAGGCACTGTCTGCCACAGGAAAGTGGCTGCTTGCTTGTGGTCAATGGGTCTGCTTGGCTGCTCAGCTAAACAGACCCAAGTGGAGAAAAACCAACAACAACACTTTGATATTCTCTTGTATGATATATATCACTTAATACTGGCACTGGAACAAGATTGGAACAATATACTGGTACAAGAGAAGGTAGATGAGGAGAAGCATTTGAGAGAGTGAGAGTGTGTGAGAGAATTAGGTGGTTCAAGGTGTTCCTGTTACAGCCAGGGGTTCCCAGGAGGAAGCACGGCGCTGGAGATGATGATGATGAATTTTCACATAATTGGCTCATGTAGGATAAGTATATAATTTTACAGGTAAGAAACTATTCATTTAATTTCCATTACATGTAGGTACAGCAAGTATTCAATGGGATCAGACCAGCAACCTTATGATTTTGTTAAATTGGTCAGCAGTTTGGTTGCCTATCTGTCCATCACCAGATGCCTCAATCCAATAAGGGAAGGCCACAAACAAATCACCTCCATGTCACCCTGCTCTCTTCCATCTGGCTGCCATTTCTCCAACTCACACCTCCCTCTCTCATACGAGGTCTGCTCAGATAGTATCCAACCAAAGGCTCTTAAATAATAACTAACTTGTTGGGCGAGGACACTATTCCCCCTCAAAGCAGGCCCCTTCTGACTTAACACACTTAGCACAGCATTCTGTCCACTGCCTGGAACATTTTTCAAGGCTGGTTTTTGGTATCTCCTGCAGGAGCTTTGTCGCATACGTCGTGATCTCGTCTCGTGAATCAGGAACCCTTCAGCGGAGTTTTGAGCTTGGGGAATAACCAAAAGTCACACGGAGCCGTGCCTGGTGAGTAGGGAGCCTGCCAGACCTGCGTGGTGTTGCACTTGGCCAAAAATTCCTGAATCAGTTCAGAAGAATGGGCAGGGGCGTTGCCATACTGCAACTTCCAACTTGCCGCTTTCCAAACATCTGGTCTCTTCTGCTGAACTGCATCACAAAGATGACGGATAACGCTGAGACTGTAATGTTTGTTGACAGTCTGACCTTCTGGTGCGTATTCGTGATGCACAACACCCTGGTAATCAAAAAAAAAAAACTGTCAACATGCATTTCACCTTGCTGTGAACCTGTTGTGCTTTTTTTGGCCAAGTTGACCTGCGTGCTTCCACTGGGACGACTGTGCTTTGGTTTCTGGGTCGTACCCATACACCCAAGTCACATCTGCAGTGATTACAGTCTTCAGAAAGTTTGGATCGCAATTTGCACACTTCAGCATGTCTTAAGCAACGTTCATCCGAGAGAAGAGATCATGATGAATGCGACAAAGAACCTGCGGAGTTACCGAAAAACAACTCTGGAAAATGTTTCAGGCAGTAGAAAGAACACTGGGCTACGTGTGTCAAGTCAGAAGGCGTCTACTTTGAGGAGGATTAGTGTCCTAGCTCAGCAGGTTAGCTATTTATTTGTTTTAGAGCCTAAGGTCGGATTCTTTCTGAACAGACCTCGTATACCTCTCCACCCGACCCCTCCATCTCATCGTTGGTCTCCCATTCCCCTTGCCCCCTTCATCTCACTCACATAAACTCTCCTTATCAGTCTCTCACTCTCTATCCTCTCCATGTGGCCAAACCATCTCAAAGTATTTTAACTAAGGGAGTATTAAGAATATTTTTGCATTCATCTGTCTCAAACCTACATGTTAAATTATATTACTTTCATTTTTCACATCAGCCAAGATCAAACAGCAGTGCAAAGAATCTATCGACAGACGTTTGAATCCTGTAAGGGGTGGCCGCAAACAAATCGCCTCCATTTTACCCTGTCCCCCGCCCTGCCCTTCCCCCGGCTAACACTCCCCTCTCTCATATACCTCTCCACACCATCCCTTTATCTCATCCTCAGCCTCCCCCTCCCTTTCCCCCCACCCACCTCAATCACATACACTCTCATCGTTATTCACTGCCCTTCCCCCTGCTAACACTCCCCTCTCTCATATACCTCTCCACTCCATTCCTCTATCTCATCCTCAGCCTACCCCTCCCTTTCCCCCCACCCACCTCAATCACATACACTCTCATCGTTAGTCTGTCGCTCTCGATGCAAAGAAAATGTCGCCAAACGAAAGCAAAAATTTAAAAAAGAAAGAAAAATATACTATACAAAAATTTATTCTCAATCTACATATACTGAATGAAGATAATGAAAGTGACATGAATCAGAAGGATTAAATATACAAGCCAATGTTTTATAAATAACAGTGAAATATTATAAAGGCATAAAAATAACAGCCAATCATTAACAAAAAAATAAAATAAAAAACTAATGGCCAATCATGTAATACCACAAAAAAATAAATTGACAATACATAATTGTACATACAGAAACCAAATTCACAGATTTTGTTTTATACACTAACAACAAACAGAAATGAAAATAATGATCATACTCTAAGCTTGTGAAGGACATGGGGCCAAATTTCTCTCATTCAGGGTTCGTGGGTTTGTGTTCTGGGTGACATACGGGGCTTTGCGGCGCCATTTCCTCAGCCAAAGATTTCCAGTACTACACCTAAACATTCTCTTGGCTGTTGGTGATAAATGGGCGACTGCCGTGGCCCATGGGAGGTACTACCAAGAGCGATATGTGGCTACAGGTTTGGTAACCCGCCACACGAACATCATTCTTGGGCAGGAAACATTCAGCCACAAGAACACTCACTCACTGATTCTTCTGCTGACTAACTGTGCGTACAGTTGAAGTCCAAGCCAAGACTCCCACAGTGTTATGAGTCTTATTATGGACCTCAAATTTTGCTGCAAGTCTTATTATGCATCTCAAATTTTATTACAAGTCTTACTACGCATCTAAAACTTTGTTACGAGCCTTAAGTATCATCATAATCATCCAGTCCTCCTTTCCCATCCATGGGCAGGGGTCTAAAACTCTGTTACAAGTCTTACTATGCATCTCAAATGTCTTTTTTTCCCCAATAGCTTTCAGTGTCTGTTGGGGAGTAATCAGTTGGTTCTGGTCCATAGAAAACATTAGCTGTATCATACCAACCCTAAACAGGATGCGTTATGGGGAAACATGGTGTCATTTTTTAGGTTAGAGTCCCTTGGTGCTGGACAGGGATGCCTTCTTGCGGTGGCACTGATATAGCCAGTCTGCTCCACTGCCTGGTTATACAAACATCCCTCAACTCCTTACCATCTATCTATCTACTGCCGGATGCCTTAATCCCATAAGGGGTGGCCACAAACGAATCACCTCCATGTCGCCCTGTCCTCCGCCATTTCATTGCCCTGCTCCCAGCTCCCACCACCTGTACCTATCCACTCCATCCTTCCTTACCTATCCACAAAAGAGGATGGTGGGCTGATGGAGGAAGGCAAATTCATCCAGCAGTCCACCTAGTTCACATTTTACATGGGCCTGGGGTTAGAACTACTAACATACTACTCCAAGCTACATATATGGCTGTCCAATTCAATCATCATCATCATCCTCATCATCATCCAGACCTCCTTTCCCACCCCTAAAGATCCACAACCTCTTTCAGCTCAGTTGACAGCCAAGTGTCATCGGACTGGAGGATGAATTTAAACAGTAACCAAGGAGACTCATCCCTCCCTCAAAACTAAGACTTGTTCGATTAATTACCTGTATCTCTCTAATACAGTATTTCAATTGTCAGTGTGGCCTAATTCTTCAGATGAAAACAAATCGATATAGAAGTTCACAAGACAGTAATTATGTTGTTGATGGATCAGTCTGCTGATGTGGGTGCTAGTGTGGTGGAGGGAGTAGGATATGTCTGCCAGTGTGGGTGTGGTGTGGCAGAGGAAGCAGGATATGTCTGCTTGTGTGGTGTGGCAGAGGGAGTAGGATATGTCTGCTGGTGTGGGTGTGGTGTGGCAGAGGAAGCAGGATATGTCTGCTGGTGTGGGTGTGGTGTGGCAGAGGGAGTAGGATATGTCTGCTGGTGTGGGTGTGGTGTGGCAGAGGGAGTAGGATATGTCTGCCAGTGTGGGTGTGGCAGAGGGAGTAGGATATGTCTGCTGGTGTGGGTGTGGTGTGGAAGAGGGGGTCAGATATAAATAATTGACACAGGACAGACACTGCTAACACTGTGCCGTCCCCCCAATACACGAACCATTAGTGGGCAGAGTGAAAGACGAGCCTGATAGCATTAAGGTGTGACTGGCAACTCATTATTTATTTTGCATACTAAACTTTCCTCTTCTCTTGGAGATTATTTCTGTTATGTCAGTACTGATATCAACTGAGTAAATAGCATAGAAGTGAGGTAGAGTCAGGATTCCTGGTGCCTGAAGGGTGAGTGTGCAGTCCATCATTTAATTGGATACTGGGTGTGCTAATGATCAGCTCACATTATCCTGTTCTTTTTTATTTTTTCCTTGCTTTCTAGGGGTGGGAAAAAGAGGCACGATGATGACAATGATCATGGTGTATCATGATGACCATGATGATGATGGTCATGATTCATCATGATGATGACAATGGATGTATGATGATGTATGATGTATGATGTTACTGATCATGTATGATGATAATGATTATGATAATGAGATAATTATGATGACAATGATGATGATGATGATGATGATGATGACAATGGACAATAATGATGATGACAATGATAATGACAATCACAATGATGTCATTATCCTCTTGCATGGTACTGCTGCAAGCTATGTCAACATTACTATGATATAAACAGAAGGAAATGTTAAGGTATAATATGGAAAACAAAATGCAAAGGCAGAGGTTTTACGAAGCCTGTCAAGCCACTCAGAACACAAACAAAACCCTCCTGTCATTTAGTGGTTGTTGGTCAAGGTAATGTCTAGGTGGGAGTTAGATGAAGGCCATTGTGTGGGTGTGGGTGTATGTGGGCCTCTGACACCTTGATACACTCAGTTGCACTCACAGGACATTTAGGAAAACGGCCATATAACACATTCATACATTCTCTTTAAATAAGACAGTCACTAGGAACCAGCCCACCACCTCCCACTGTGTTGGTGTTGCTAGTGGTGGTGTGTATGGATGCGAGTCACGTGATGGGTACTGTGTGGGTTGCTGACATCCTGGTACACTCGGTTTTACTAATAAGACCATTAGAAAGCATCCCAGTACCTCCCACAGTGTTGCTGCTGCTGGTGGTGGTGGTGTGTGATGGCGGGGTTTAAGTGTTGGCTAGTGTGTGGCGCACTGAACGCCACGGTGACCCTCAGAGTCGTCACTGTCATTGCTGTCGTCACTGGAGGACCCACCCGTACCAGCGTCACCCCCTCCGCCGCCGCCACCGCCACCGTCACCACCACCATTGCCACCACTTTCTGCCATCTGCTGATACAATGGGGAGTTAGACACTTAAATAAAACAAGGTGGCATTACAATGGTCTCATGCTTGGTATGTTTTCATTTTATGGCTTTCATGTTAAACTCAAGTAATTACTTTGAACTGTATAAAAATGTAACCACTAGTTGGCATCTGAAAGATGGTATTGAGGGGCTATAAAGACTCCTTTCTCACCCTCCCCCTTCACTCTTGTATTACCCTGAAGATGTCATGAAACAACAGACAAAAGTTCAGTATTCCACTCTTCTGCTTTCCAAATGAGTTATAATTCAAATTACTGTATTTATCACACATATTTGTGATTTGTTCTTCATAGACTATCATTTTATAAGGTAGTGTTCCACACTTGTACACAATAATCTGTTATTACATGATGAGTGATGTCAATGGTGCGTAGTATACTGCAGCATATTTGTTAAGTGTCCTAACCCTGAGCTTCCTTCTCATTATCTTCCATATTACAAGCTGAATGGTTTCCTGTACACCAGGAAACCATTTATTATGCTGGGTGGTAACCACATAACCAAATTATGAAGCCTGGTGGTTTAGTGGGTAATTAAGGCGCTCCAATCGGATTGAGCCTTCGAAGGTTTATATCGAAGGGGTGGTTGGGGTTTATTGCTCATGTAATGCCACTCAGGGATGAGTGAGGCTGGTCACTCTCATTTTAAATGTCAGGACCAACTTTCCTAGCCCCGGGCTCCAACGCTTCTTGAGGAGCAACGTAGGATTGGAGGATGGATGGATGGATGGTCCTTTGCTGGGAGGCCAAGGAAAACATGGGATGATGTTCTGGGAAATGACCTCGAGGTTAAGAAACATGAGGCAGTCACGCATCCCCCCACCACACACACACACAACATACCCTGCGTCTGCGTCTGTCGGTGCGTCTAATATGGTGCCATAGAACCATCAGCATCTGTGTGTCTAGGCCCGTGAACTCCTCATTACGCTCCTTCTCTCGCTTCACCAGGTTGTTTTTCACCAACTGCAAGTAAAGTATTTTTAAGGCTGGTGCATCCATAACCTGCATGTCTGTAGTGTCTGCATACAGTACTACAGTGGCCATCCTTAAATTTCCAAGACACCACTGATCAAACCCGACTGGCGAACTCCACTCCAGTGACATTTCTTATCTTATTTTTGCTCCCTCCTAAAGGTTTTACTCAGCTACAGGGCAACTTTCTGAAGTAGGGAGTTAGTTCTATCCATCATGAATCTCTAGAACTGGAGGTCTGTCTGAACTTGAGGAAAATCACATGACAATTGTTATCATTTTGTATCAGTTATAAGGACTCCAACATGCTTCCAAGCATTGGCCTTGGTCCCCTAATGGCGGCTCTCCACACAGTTCGATCTCTAGCAGCCTCCCTATTTAGTCCTTGAGGTCAGACTCAATGACCTCATCCCAGGTCTTATTCAGACTGCAACAACAAAAAAATGCAACTGCAGGCATTCATACTATTACTAGCCAAACAACAGCTACTGTCTTAGGTATTTCACTCCCTGCTGATTTTACTCACCACACAGAAATACCCTGTTAGGCAACAAGCAAAAAATGAGTTATAATCACAAACAAATAGATCAGTTACAATTCATCCTCGTAAAACTTTATCAGACACATACTGAAGATGTGTCCAAGTACAAAGGAGTCACACGGAGCTCATGTGTTATTCTATGCACCAAGAAAGTTCAATATAAGCTTGTTAAAAATTATCACACATGTGGTGAAGACTACAGGCCTATCCATGTAAAGGAAAACCACATGGGCATCACATGTTATTCTGAGCAGAGTGACCTTACAATATACCATAATTCTGTAAAAGTTTATCTGACATATAATGAAGCCCAATTGTCCATATACAGTATATAAGAACCACAGGGAGTTTACATGTAATTCTAAGCAGTGACAACTTACATTATCGAGGTTTGGTAGCGCCGGGTCGTTCTCGCATGTGGGGACCCAGATCTTGATGTCGTCGTCAAGCCCACTGGTGGCCAACACTGGGATGTGTGGGTGAGGCTCAAGTACATTTACCTGTGTTGTAATGGAACAGGTAAAAATATATAATTAGTTTCAGTATAGTTTTAGTAATTCTGTTACAGATGTATGGATGAAGTTCAAGCATCTCTACCTGTGCAGTACTGTGGCAGACTGGGTAAATATACACATCAGTTACAGCCCATTCACGGAAGTTATACTGTAGCTTGTTTATTTCATCCTATATCAACTGTAGTGGCCCAGTGGCTACTGTTGGTAGTGATAAAGCTGCTGACCCAGTGGTGCCTGAGTCTGAATCCCAGTGCAGTCAGCTGGCATCAAGAATCAGGTGTCCATCCACCCTTTGTGGGTTGGTAGGTAAAATGAATATATACAGCAATACCTAAGGGAGGTGCTGTAATCTTTTATGCTGTCTCAGAATAGTGGGTAAACGACCCACCACAGACTCAAATGCCAAAGTTAAAGAGATGAGCACCCTAGCCAAGCACCTCTGCAGAAATCTGGTAAAAGAATGATCTGTTAAAATCATGTCACTTACATTTTTATTTTAGCCATCTCTTAACATTTTATCAACCCTTTTAGTCCAATGATGCATGTTTCTATTATTCTGTCTATCTTACATTAATCCTCTAAGAAGTGGCTACAAACCAATCCCCTCCACATCACCCTGTCCTTTGTCATCTGGAAGCCCTCCCTCCAATTCACACACACCCTCCCTCTCATATCTATCTCCACTCCATCCCTCCATCCCAGCCTTGGTCTTCCCCTCCTCCCCTCCCTCCTCTACTATTGCTACAGAACAATGACTTAACCCTAACTACTCACCACTCCATTCTCATCCCCCGCCATACACTGTACAATGGCTTCTGTCTCTCGGTGCCAGAAGAATATGTTGCCACAGTCCGAACCTGACACCACGTACTGGCTTCCAGGACCAAAGAAATTCACCCCCTTCACTGTGGAGAAAATATAATCATCACTCAATGTCCTCTTTTCTATCCTTTTTACACAAATGCTGGTTAGTCAAGAGAAACCACTGCCACCACCACCACCACCACCACCATCATAACCTTCCTCCTTCCTATCCTCTTCTCATACATGTTGGTTAGCTAACCAGACACAAATATCACTGCATCCAAAACTTAGCTCAAAATTCTCTTCCCAACCTGATCACCGACAAATAAATTATCATCACTGCCAGGAACATTTTTCCTTCTTGAAAAATGTTCGGATGATGTGGATGATTTCTTAAAATCTGTGTTCAAGTGAGGGACAAGAATTTTATTTATGGCCTGAATGCAATTAGAGTATTTTATGTTTGTATTTACTCAGCAACATTGGGTCTGGTTAGTACTTGGATGGGTGACCGCCTGGGAACACCAGATGCTGTTGGCATCCCTAAGTGTCAAGTGGGGTTGGTGGAGGATTAGTGCCCCTCCCTGTAAAACAATTAACTCTAAGCCGTTGGCCACCCCGTTTGGGATACATGGCGTCTGGCAATGAATGAAAAAAAAAAAAAATTACTCAGTTTTAACTAGCTGTTGTGTTTGGGCAAGCAGTAGCATATAGGATTCAGCTGTGCTTGTGTTTTCCTGTCTCCATATCTACTTTTATTCACCTGCTTTTCAGGGGATGTTGTGCTCAGCTCATTGGCCATACTCTTCACAGCTTCAATATAACAGAAACCAGCAGAGATACAGTAGTTGCAGCCTCAGGTTCATCCGAAACTTGAACCTGGTGAACTGCAAGCTGAAGCTGCCTTATCCTGCATTACACCATGGGAGACTGGGAGTGAGCTGAGGGATATTTTAAAACCAGACAGAGGAGCCACTCATTTATTCCTCTCCAGCACCAGCACTGACCCAGAAGCACATCAATAATCTATCAATCTATCTATCTTGCTACAGCCAGATGTCTTTATCATGTAAGGTGTGGTCACAAACGTGTCACCCCCATGTCACCCTGTCCTCTGCACTCTGGCTGCTCTTCCTCTAGTTCCCCCTCCTCTCAACTATCCTGCTTATCACCAATGATCATATCAACCTACCTGTGGCATTATTGCGATGTCCTGAGTATCTATGGGCAGCATCGGCACCCTCCGACCGGGTGGTGTCAAAGAGGTAGATGTCGTCATCATTGTACGATGCCAATATACTGTCACCGTTACTGCTGTACACGGCACACGTCACTGTGGGGGAGGGTGACGCCTCAAACTGCAAACAACACAAACACACAAATGTATATGTGAGAAGTGTTAATATTGGGGGTGGAGTTATGAGGGGTAGACCGAGAAAGACATGGGACGAGGTCATTAAGTGTGACCTTAGGGTTAAGGGACTGAACAGGGAGGCTGCAATGGATCGTGCAGCGTGGAGAGCCGCCATTAGGTGACCAAGGCCGACACATGCAAGCATGTTGGAGCCTTTAAAAACGAAACGAAACGACAACTGACTTCAGTATCTATAGTCCTTTTACTTTAACTTGGCCTAGATTTTCATCCTTTAGCAGCTTATTTCATGTAGCTTAATGACAGAATAAGGCAATAACATGGCTCTACATCCTTCCATACCACCAGCAGTATTTTGTGACTGTCAACGTATTCTAGTGTTAACCTACTGTTGCAACTCAGTGCTCAACATGGAAAGATGGGGATTCTGGGCCAAGTTACAGTAAAAAGGGAATAACTTCATTAATCACCAGGTGTCTATTTACTGGCTACATGGTTACCACATAACCATCCACTCACTCTATGTAGCGCTGCTCTCAAGTGACTGCCCTTTCTCTCTTCCTTCTTGCCTTCCTTCCTCTTCTGTCTTTCTTTCCTTTATTCTTTCCTCTTCCTTCTGTCTATGGGTGACTCTACTCTGTGTGGCAAGCCAAATGGTTTCCTGTACACCAGGAAACCATTTACCATACCATGCTGGGTGGTAACCACATAATCAAAAGTGGCACCTGGTGGTTTAGTGGGTGATTAAGGCGCTCCAAGCAGACTGAGCCGGTGCAGGTGGAGAGATATGGTGGATGAATGTATGAGGATGAGAGGTTTGGAAGTCAGTGAGGCTAGGGAACTGACAGCAGATCGAGCTGGCTGGATGAATTTTGTGAGGAGAAGTGCATAATCAGGGATTTTTGGCACCCCTTTTTAACGTGGCAGCGTCTGGATTGACTCTGTCGGATACAATTATGTGAAGCTACAAAACGTGGTGAATGTTTTTGGCGTATCCGATAGAGCCAGGATTCCGGGGGCTTGAATGATGAGTGAATGGAAGTGTGGCCCATTGGACTGGGCAATTTTGGGCTGTCTGGACATTGCTACTCCTCACCCTGCCCTTGCGTGGGAAAGGAGGTCCGGATGATGATGATCATGATGATGATGATATATATATTTGTATGTATATATATTTTGTATGCATGTTTACTTTCCAGTCCATTAAAACATCAGCTGCATCATGATCAACCTCAAAAACGTACTGTATGGCATTATTTGAACTGACTGATACTGGAATTCGAGATCATGGCTTTGGTTACCCAGGATGTTCTTATTTCACGGCCACTCCTCCCCACGCTCCACCCACTCCCACTCACCAGGTGTCTGGGGCAATACTTGAAGAGCGGGAATGAGCGTGAAGCCAGTCGACGGTCGTACACACGCACATACTGATCGTGGCCGCTGACACAGAACTGGTGCTCATTGACTGGGTGGTTGTGGATGCTGTAGAGTGAGATCCGGCTGCCAGAGATGCCTTTCACCAGTGCAACTCTGGAAACGATGAGGGAGTATCACAGTTATGGCTTTGTATCTAGTCCCTCTTCCTCAGTGATCTATTATGCCAATTAAATCCATGTATCCTCTCTTACGTGTCAAGTGGGGTTGGTGGAGGATTAGTGCCCCTCCCTGTAAAACAATTAACTCTAAGCCCTTGGCCACCCCGTCTGGGATACATGGCGTCTGGCAATGAATGAATGAATCCTCTTTTACATTACTGGTCATAGATGTTATTTGATGGCTACTGAACAAAACAGCCTCCAACAAACTACTCTACAGTACAACACACTTGTTCTACTCTGACAAAGATCCCTAACCCCTTTCAGCTCGGTTGATGGCAAAGCGTAGTTAAATTGGTGCTGTCTACTAACCAAGGAGACTCATTCCACCTCAACAAAAGGAATGAGAATTTCATACAACCGTGACAAAGTATTCAAGTTAAGAGAGTGGCCTACTTCTGTCTTGAACACAAACCAACTACACTCTTTTCACTTTAACCTCACTTAAAACTGCCAGCTCTCCATCCTGAATAGTAAATTATAACAACAGATTAACGCTAAAATACGATGCTATAGTCACGGCACACGACTCTGAGGTTGTTATTATTGTACCCTAGCAATCTGTCATTCAAAATGTGCGTCCGATTTCGTATCATATTATTATGAATGAATATATTATACAGGAATATTATTATACACGAACATATTATACACTAATCACATGCGTCTCTTATTATACACGAAATCAAACGCACTTTTAGATGATAGGTTGCCAGGGCACGATAATAACAACCTCAGAGTCACGCGCCGCGACTTTAGTTATCATGAAGTGCTACTGAAAGGATACTGAACCACTGTACTGACTTATTATGTCACTGAGCTATGAGAAATGGCCTGCAAAGGGATGGAAATTTGGGCCACGTTAAGCTGAAATAACCATGACAACCAACTAACTTGCTGGGTTGCTCCTGTCTGATGTCCACACTGAGTACAAGAGCATCTTCTCCCGCTGAAAGCACCACATGTGGCGAGGTGGGTAGTGTGGCCAATTTGTGTGCGGGGCCATGGTGTTTGGCCAGTTTCCTCGTGTCCTTGCATACACCCGTTGATGACAGCTCGGCCAACCGCACTTGGCCATCCCGAGCGCAGGATACTATGTGGGTGTCATCACTGAATGGCAGGAACTTGCTCTGATGGGAGGGAATATTGGAGCCATCTTTGTGACAAATGATAACCACGACTAACAACAACAACAATAATAAATACTTTATGTGTGTGTGTTTGTGTTTGTATTTGCTTGTTTTATAAAACAGCCTCATCTCACTTCTCATTCCAACACAGATGCTGAAGTACTTGGACATATGCATGAATGTGTGTGTGTCTGTCAACTCTGGGAGCACATTCTTCCTGTGTCCACTGCTGAAGGTAGCTAGCAGCTTCTCCTTTGCCCTGTCTGAACTCCTCACTCAGATATCCACATAAGTTACACTTGCATCTCTACCATAACGGAAAGCCTCTACAACACTCAATATTTCTGTCAAAATCAAACAAACAACTACAGTACAATCTCCCTTATCTGAAAATTGGATTTCAAAAAATCTTCACTTTCCAATACTGTATATTTTTTCATGACAACAGGAGGGTGCTGATATCATCTGTCATCACACAATCAATGTATACTTGAAGACAGTTTATTTATGGATAAGTATAACAACAGACTTGTAGTAGGTGGGGGCGCTCAGTATCCATTCACTCGATGTAGTGCTGCTCTCGGATGGCTGCCCTTTCCTCCCTTCCTCTTCTGTCTTTCTTTCCTTCATTCTTTCCTCTTCCTTCTGTCTATTGGTGACTCTACACTGAGTGACAAGCCAAATGGTTTCCTCTACACCAGGAAACCATTTACTACGCTGGGTGGTAACTACAGTATATAACCAAACTATGGCGCCTGGTGGTTTAGTGGGTAATTAAGGAGCTCCAATCGGACTAAGCCTGTGTCGGTTCACAGCCAAGGGGTGGTTGGGGTTTGTTGCTCATGTAATGCCACTCAGGGATGAGAAAGGCTGGACACTCTCATCTTAAATGTCAAGACCAACTTGCTTTGCCCCAGTCTCCTACACTCCTCATGGGGCAACACAGGTTTAGATGATGATGATAAGAACAGATGACATATTACTAACAGAACATACTTCACTGCATTTAGTGTTCATGGTCTTGTAGGCTAATTTTTTCACATGATTTTCTCATAATTATCAGTATGATTATACTTTCCAAAATATTCCACTTTCCATACACGTTTGGAACCAAGCATTTCATATTTCTAAGTTTGTACTGCAATAAGTTCTCTACTACTGTACCTGGAACACATTATTCCTGTGTCCACTGTAGAATGTAACTAGTGGCTTCTCCCTGGCCCAGTCCCAAACCGCAATCTGAAAGTCGTCGGACCCACTGGCCAGCCTAGAGCCCGACGAGTTGAAGCTGAGGGCGTTGACACAGCCGCGGTGAAACTCCATCTTGTACATCAACTCGAGGCGCTTGGGTACATGAAGGGAGTCGTAGTAGTGGTGGGTGAACAGGATGGAGGACTGGTGGCGGGCGCGACCACCCATTTGCCTGATGGGTCGAGGAGAGATTATTAGAAAGGCATCATAATATTCACCATTAGTTATTATTTTTATCATCATCATCATCATTTACCACCACCTCCTCCTCCTTCCTCCTTGTCCTTCTTCTCCTCCTCCTTCCTTCTTGTTCTTCTCCTTCCCCTCCTTCCTCCCTGTTCTTCTCCTCCTCCTTCCTCCTCGTTCTTCTCCTCTTCATTTTTTCCAATCTCCAAACAACACACTCAGTGCATCCCCCACCCACCTCCTACCAATCTGGTCAACAGAATTCCACTGATGTTTAAGTTTGGACCTTGATCCTATTCCTCCACCAACTCCACCTCCTCCTGCTTGTCTTCTCCTGTTCCCCCTCTCCCTATTCCTCCTACTCCTCTTTGGTTTTTCAAATCTTTTTACTTAGTTTCTCCACTTTTTAATCACTACTCTTCTTCTGTAACTTCCTCCTCTCCTTACTCCTTGTTCCTGTTTCTCCTCCTCTACCTTCCTCCTACTTCTCCTATCTCCAAACAATACACTCTGCATCCCCAACTCACCTCTTAAAAACCTGATAAGAAAATTCCAATGGTGTGTAGGTTTGGGTGTTCTTAATCCTATTCCTCCTCCTCCTCTTCCTTGTTCTTCTTTCCATCCTTTCCTCCTCTTTATCCTCCTCCTCCTCCTTGTCCTTTCCTTCTCTCTGTCCTCCTCCTCCTCCTTGTCCTTTCCTTCTTTCTGTCCTCCTCCTCCTCCTCCTCTTCTTGACAACCTCACTTACCTCCTAACAATCTGATCAACAAAATTCCACTGGTGTGTGGGTTTGGGTCTGTCCTTGATCCTCCGTAGCTCCTTTTCGATGGCCTCCTCCACCCTCCTGCGTGCCGCCTCGTCCTCCTCCTCCTCCTCAGGGCTGTCGCTGTTCCGCCGCCGCCGCCGCCGCTGCTGACGCTGGGGCTGCTGTGTTGTGGCATCCTCATCCTCCGAATCCTCTGAGTCAGTGTCGGAAAGGAGACCACCAAAAATTGTCTGTCGGCCACGGCTTGGGCGGCGGTGTGGGTGTTCAGAAGTCGGGGATTCATCTGAGTGATACAGAGTTTTGTGTGGCAACAGGTTACTTCATTTTTTTTTTTTTACCTAATTAACCCTCTTATGGTTTTCATGCACAGTTTTTATGTTAAATGCTGATGAAACCTGCCATTTTATAATTACAATATATTGTACTGTAGCAGAACAGGGTATGCTGTCATAGCATGTATCCAGCTCATGGAAGATGGACACCCCTGTCCTACATATTCCCAGGTCACCCTTGGGCAAGGAGTAGCACCCTTTAGCCCACCAAAAAGGTAGCAGGTGGATGGTTACCATCATCAAAGGAGGTGCTAACATGGGAGTGATATGATGCCAGGGCCTGGTAGGTGGCCTTGCACAACACTCCCAGGCAGGGAACTCAACCACATTTACCAAGTAGTCAAAGTCTGGGCTGAGACTACTACTCATACTTATCTCCTAGACACAGCTCATCCTCTTTAGGGCTATGCCATCTCCACTTTCCCCTGCACCTGTCATATGGAAGGACCCTGTTCTGGCCCTGGTAAGGCACTGTCTGACACAGAAAGGTGGCTGCTCACATGTGTCAGATAGGATTGCTTGGCCAGACAGACCATGGCAGAGCAACAACAGGAACTTTTATGGCAAAATTAGAAATCAGTTTTGTGGCTGTAAACATTTTTCTCAGCAATTTAATTATTATACCTTCAGACAGTTCTGATATGCTCTGTAGCAACCTAGATCACCAAAAATGTTAGAAACTATCACAATTAACATTTTGGCCATGTGGAGAGGATGGAGGGTGAAAGATTGACGAAGAGAGTGTATGTGAGTGAGGTGGAGGGGGGAAGAGGGAGGGGGAGGCCGAGGATGAGATGGAGGGATGGGGTGGAGAGGTATATGAGAGAGGGGGGTGTGAGTTGGGAGCAGGGCAGTGAAATGGCGGGGGACAGGGCGACTTGGAGGCGATTTGTTTGTGGCCACCCCAAACGGGATTGAGGCGTCTGGCAATAGATAGATAGATAGTATACAATAAAGTGATAGAATAAACCTACAAATACTGTATATAAATTTACCTGTGTTGTTGTCGTTGTCTGTGTTGCCACTTGCTGCGCTGCCGGTCTCCATGGCTGAGGGGCTGGTGGGTTCCATGTGGTCTGTCTCTGTGTCGCGGCTGGTGTCTGCACTTGTGTCTCCCCTTTCTGAGGTTGAGTCTGGGGGTGTATACTCATCAATATATGAGGCTACGTAACACCTTCTCTTTACCAGTTTAATTCTGCATGTGGTACGTTGATATTCTCACTTATGATATTTATATACACAATAAGACCTTGTTTTCACAGACCCGTTTCAGCTGGACCTTGGATATAATGGAGCCCCTGACCCTACCAGACAACTTATGTCATATACTACAGCAAGGTCTGGAATGGGGAAGCCATCCAATGACCTACAAGACAAGTTTGTCAAATACCTAACCCAGGCCTGGTATTTCCTTTTTTTTTTTTTTTTTTTCAGTACTGAAGTGAGGGCCAACATTAGTTATGTATTGCTTACTGGCCTATTATACATCAGAGAACACAGCCCAAACCCATACAATACTGACTTAATTATGTCGAACTTGGCTTATGTTGGGCACCTACAGGATCAATTTTCATGTATATCTAGCCCAGGTTCAGTATAGTGGGTCCATCTGCCTTTTCCCCCAATAAGTCCACAACAACAAGGTCTCACTGTACCTGTAGAATACTAGGATTTTCCTTACAACTTTACATCTGCATCTGGCATATTCATTTTCTAACTTGAAATATTTATATGTTCACTACAGTATTACACAGATATATCTTGGCTATGAAGAGGATATCAATGTACAATATGCAATACAAATCAATAGGAAAGACATGTCAGAATGCCTCCCAATCTCACAAAACATACGAACCTGGGGGTACATCTGATTTTGCATCTGCCTTGGTATCCGGGGCCGTGGCACTTTCCGTAGCACTGTCTGGCAGCAACTCACGAAGTGTCTTGAATTCCTCGTCACTGGAGCTTGACTCTATCAGCCTGGGACGGTAGTTGCGTTGCCGGGAAGGTCGGCTGTTGCTGGTGGATGAACCTGAAGCCTCTCCGGATGCCTCGCCATCATCGCCGTTCTCCTCGCTGGGCTTCAGTTTCTTGTTACCCTCTTCAGTGGACTTCACTCTTCTGCTACCATCCTCACCAGACTTCAGTTTCTTGCCGCCATCCTCCTCTTTGGTGACCATTATTGAATTTGCAATGCTGGATTCTTTGTTTTTGTTTTTCCATTCATTCTGTGTTGCTGAACTACCATTCTCCCCATTAATACTGCCATCCTCCGCTCCCATACTGTCCAGGGAGCTCTCTGCCTCCTCTGCCATTAGGAGAGGTCACTCAAACCACCTGTAAAGTTGGAAGTTACTGTTAATATTACATAAAGGTAGACTGAAAAGACGTGGGGACCAGGAATAAGATGGAGGGATGGAGTGGAGAGATGTATGAAAGAGGGGTATGTGAGCTGACAGGAGGGCATCCAAAAGGCAAAAGACTGGGTAATGTGGATGTGATATATTTGTGGCCACCCCTTACAGGATTAAGGCACCGGGCAACATACAGACAGACAGATGGATAAAAACTGATGGGGGGTATGAAGTGAAGCTGCTGCTAATGCTATATCAAGGCAAGCCCATGAGTGGTGCGCAATGCATGAGTGTGGATACTTATGCTTGTGAGGTGGAGCCAGGATTCCAGGAGCTAGGATGGTGAGTAAATGACTGTGAACCACTCAACTGGACAGACTTTTGGTTAGTTTTGTCTTCTTCTTTTTTTTCTGTTTTTTTTTAATGGATCTAACCTCAAACCAGGGAAGAAATTACAGTGATCCTTTGGTTATATATATATATTTTTTTTTCCCCAATGTGAACTGAAAATCTGAGCTTCTGCCATTATAGTGCATTCCTCTGCTCAAACATATCATCATCCTGCACCTGAGCTGGTTTCTGCCAACAAAGATGGTGCAAAATCTAAGGTTTCTGATGGCTTCGAGGGGTTCAAAGATGAGGCCCTATTTGAGGAGTGAATCTCAGGTGGTGGAGACTGCTACCTCTCCACCCCCTTGCCTCATAACCCCTTAACTCAAGCCCAGCACAGGTCCCTCTATGTTACATGTTTCTTCCTTACTGTGCCCTTTTCATCGCTTTCTACTGACCTAACCAAGCCTGTGTGTGTTTTTGGTGCTTGCCGTAACAGTATGTATGTATTTAGTGGGTCTAAATTGCCATAAAAGGGGTAATCTAGGCTTGCAGTTGGGATGCCTGGTACCAATTACGACAAATCCCTTAGCTTCTGTTATAGTGCAATTCTGTTATCATACACCACGACTGGTACCAATGATGGGCGATAACCAAGCGATCACTGTACTCACATGTCTAAGCTGCGGTGGGTGGGGGCACCTACCATCTACTCATTTGATGTAGTGCTGCCTTTTAGGTGACTACACCTGACAGGCCAAAGGGCATCCCGTAACCAGGGAAGCCATTTCCTACATTGGGTGGTAACCATATAACCAAATGACAACTGGTGTTCTAGTGGGATGAGGTACTCCATGCGGATAGTGTCCACAAGGGTTTACATCCAAGGAATGACTGGGGTTTACTGCTCACAAAATGCCACTCAGGAATGAGTGAGACAGGTCAACCTCACCTTAAATCTCTGGACAAAGCACAATAACCTAACCCAGGCCCCTATGCTCCTGATGGGACACTACAGGATTGGGTAAAGGATGAATTATGAACTTAATAACAAAACAGAACATCAAAGTGGATGACACAACCAGGACTTACTGTAGCCTACACCATGCATATATCTACAACATATGCAAAATTTCCATTAGCCTCTTCAGTACAGTGATACTTTTTTCATGCAGTAATCAGAAACTTTTATCAGTGTTAGGAAGGGCTGCCACAGTCGTTAATGAGACACACCTCACAGTGCCACTTGATTTAATCACCTGGCTCTGCTGCCAGGTTATACAAACATCCCACAACTCTCTACCAATCCCCCAAAAGGAGAATGGCTCACTGCAGGAGGGGGTCAACTTCAGCTTGCAGTCGACTGGGCTCGTGTTCAGATAAGCCTGGGGCTCCAATTACAGTACCACTGCAGCTATCACTGTGATGGGTCACAACTAAATTGCATAAAAGAGTTAGCTATAACCAAAGGGTTTAAAAGATCCGAGATTCTGATTTCTTTGCATGTGGTAACTGTCATGCATTAACCATCTAGTGTCTGGGGGGAAACAACAAAATTAACCCCTTCACACTGAGGGACCTCTCCTCTGTTGCATATACTTGTCTGGCACTGGTCAGGATAAAATGCTGAGCAACATCTAGCCAAGAGTTGAAATTCACCAACATATCTCCGCTGGCTGTGGCAATGGAAGGTGTTTACAAGAACTGTTTATATGTGACAGTGGTGCTGGAGAGGGACCCTTCATGTGGTGGCACCAATATGGCTAAGGGGTGGAGCTTGCCAGGTATACAAATGTCCCTCAACCTCCTCCTTATCCCCCAAAAGGAAGATGGCAAATTAAGCAAGAAGGGTAACTTTGGCGTACAGTCCATCAAGTTCACATTCAGATGAGACTGGGGTTGCAGCCACTAGTACTACAGTACCTGTGTGATAGCAATATGAAAAACACAAAAAAACAGTACTGTATGTGAAGGAAGGATTTCCTCTATCATTAGGGAAGGAATAAGAAATGAAATCTGGAAGGCAGGACACAGTGCAGGTGAAGGATTGTTGGCAAACCTTTGCTCATGGCTGTGCACTCTCATGCTGAAGGGGTTAATACATCATGTTCTTCGTACAATACAAAAAGGAACAATTATTCCTGCAGTCACTACTCTGGCAACCACACAGTGCAAACATTCACAGGATCCGGAAGTAAATAAAAACTATACATGCAACCCTCCATTAACACGAGAGTTACACAAGTCACTAGAGTAAAAAATATACATATACCGGTACAAATAATGTACAATAATAAAAAAATAAATAAGTAAAAAATACAGTACACCCTCACTATACAGTATTGAACCTCATTATACCAAATTTTGGCTGTATCAACCTCTGTTTACCTAGCAAAAAATTATAAATATACAGAACAAAAGGTCATTTTATTGATGTGATGCAGCCACCAGATGGAATGAAAAGGAAAATATGTACGGCAGTTACTTTAGATGCTTTCCCTGTTCTGCTGTTTACTACTAAGTGAAACTATTTATCTATACAGTAACTTTGTACACAGTATAAAACCCACAAAAGATGAAAATATATGTGAAAGCATATAAATTCATCAAGCATCCATCAAACAAGATTTAGTTGGGGGGAGGGGAGTCAAATGGTGGGTGACAGAGTGACTTGGAAGCGTTTTGTCTGCGGCCACCCTTTGCGGGATTAGGGCGTCGGGCTATAGATAGATAGATAGATGAACCAAAGGTCATTATAGTCCCCCCAAATGAACATCAGCTATATCAAATTATCTGCTACCTTGTTACCCTTCCCCCCAATTAATATAATGAGGGTTTACCATACAATCAACTGACTCTTATAACCCAGATTTATTTTTGCACGAAGAACTAGCAACTTTGAGATATTCCGCATCCATACTGAATGTGCTAATGGAGGGTTAAAATCCTAGGGACTACAAAAACTGTCTCCTAGAGTTTGAAGTCTTACACAGCAGAACAGACTGACATAAGCGCGTAGAACCTGTGCTGTACCTTCAATGTTGCATAGAAGTTCCTGTGAAGAGAAGAGTACCAACACTAATTTAAATATATCACTAAATTAGACACACTAGAATTAATTAAAATATGGTATAGCACTAACCTAACCTAACCCACCCAACATAATCTAACCTAACCTAATCCAACATAATCTAACTTAAATTGGCCTGACACAATCTAACAATATGTGAGAAGAGTCCCACCATTAATTTAAGTATGGTACTGTAATTAACAAGTTAATGTACAACACTAATTTAAATACAATAGAGCACTAACCTAACCAAACCTAACCTCACTTAACCAAACCTAACCTAGAAGAGTTCCAGCATGTACGTTATACTATCCCGACCCAACCCAATCTACTGTAATTTAACATAACCTAATCTAACCTAGGCTGTGAAGAGAAGAATACTAACACACAGGCAATGCTCTATCGCCAAATAAGCGTCATTTTATCAACACTAACTTAATTAAACACAGTACTACAGTATATTTCTTTCACCTTAACTTGGTGTAGATTTTCATCCTTTTCCAGCTTATTTCACATAGCTTGGTGAGAGAATAACATGATATTACTGCTCTACATCCTCTCCATAGCACTCCTGCATCACTATTATCATATTCTGGTGTTCATCTATTCTTATAACTCAGCAATCACGTTTGGCAAGATGGATGGTTAGAGGAACCAAATCCCTTAACCTAATCAAATTTAATCAAACTTAACCTATGAAGACAAGGAATGTGGAAAATGAAGAGTCAAAATGGGAAAAGCCCCAGGAATTGATGGTGTGTGTGTGTGTGTGTGTGTGTGTGTGTGTGTGTGTGTGTGTGTGTGTGTGTGTGTGTGTGTGTGTGTGTGTGTGTGTGTGGTGAAATGTTGAAGTATGGGGGAGAGAGAGTGGTAGAATGGATGTGGAAGATGTGCAGATTGGGCTGGGAGGAAGGCTGTGGTAGAATGGATGTGGAAGATGTGCAGATTGGGCTGGGAGAAAGGCTGTGGTAGAATGGATGTGGAAGATGTGCAGATTGGGCTGGGAGGAAGGCTGTGGTAGAATGGATGTGGAAGATGTGCAGATTGGGCTGGGAGGAAGGCTGTGGTAGAATGGATGTGGAAGATGTGCAGATTGGGCTGGGAGGAAGGCTGTGGTAGAATGGATGTGGGTAGAATGGATGTGGAAGATGTGCAGATTGGGCTGGGAGGAAGGCTGTGTCCCAGAGGATTGGAAGTGAGGTATAATTATTCCCCTGGACAAAGGAAAGGAGGAAAAAGAAATGCGTGGTAATCATGGGGGCGTTTGTCTTCTTAGTGTAATGGGAAAAGTGTATGGCAGGATTATTACTGACAGAGTTGGGGAAATAACAGATGAATTGGATGGTGAAGAACAGGGAGGTTTTAGGAAGGGAAGAGGTTGTATAGATCAGATATTCATTCTTACGTCTTTAGTGGAAAAGTTTCTAAAGAAGGGAAAGAAGTTGTATGTGGCCTTCATGGATCTGGAGAAAGCATATGACAGGATGGATAGACAAGGAATGTGGAAAATATTAAGAATATACAGTACGGAGTAAATGGGAAGTTGTTGAATGCTGTGAAGAGTACCGGGATGTACGAGGGTGCTAAGGCTGAAGTGTGTGTAGATAGTAAATTGAGTGAATTTTTCTATTTGAATGTTGGATTGAAAAAGGGAAATGTCATGTCTCCATGTTTGTTCAATCTGTACATGGATGGGGTTATAAAAGAGATACAAGGTAAGAGAGTGGATGTTGATGTGGCCCTAATAAGAGAGGGCAGTGTTTGGAAACTACCTGTACTGTTGTTTGCAGGAGATACTGTACTGTTAAGTGAAGACGATAGGGAACTGCAAGGCTTGGTGAATGAGTCTGGATGAATGTGTAAGGTAGGGAAAAGTGAAGTTATGGTCTTTGAGAGAAATGAAGTCACTGGATGTACAGCGATGTTGGAGGATGAAATGTTAAATGTAAGTGCATTTAAGTGCTTGGGTAGTGTGATGAGTAAGTATGGAGGTTTGGAGGGGGAAGTGCTTGAAAGGGTACAACAAAGAAGGTTGCTGGTTCATTGAAAGCAGTGATAAGAAACAGGGAAGTGAGCATGGAAGTAAATGAGTCACTGCAAGACAGTATTGTGATACCAATTCTAACGTATGGAAGTGAAGCTTGGACGTTGTTGGAAGGACACAAGTCAAGAGTGAAGGCAGTGGAAATGAGTTACGGGTATTTGAGAGGAGCAGTTGGAGTTACAGGGGGAGACAGACTGACAAAATTATGAGGAAGTGAAGGAGGGTTGTGGTGTGGATGTGACAGATAACGTTAGGAGAAATACACTGAGGCGGTTTGGCCATGTGGGGAGGATGGAGAGTGAGAGACTAATGAGGAGAGTGTTTGTAAGTGAGGTGGAGGGGAGGAGAGGGAGGGGAAGGCCAATGATGAGATGGAGGGCTGGAGAGGTATAAGCTATGAGGGGAGGGGGGGGGGTGAGCTGGGAGCAAGGCAGTGAAATGGCAGGGGACCAGGCAACATGAAGGCAACTTGTTTGTGGCCACCCCTTATGGGATTGGGGCATCTAGCAATAGACAGACAGATTAGATAGATAGATTAACCTACTCTACCCTAATCTAACCTAACCTGTTAACTAGAATACCAACACATAGGCACTACTCTGTAACCAAATAAGGGCAATATTTTCAACACAAATTCAGTACTAATTTAAATACATTACTAACTAAACCACCATATGTCTCCTAACCTAACTTTCAGCCTGCAGTCCACAAGGTTCATGTTGCAGATAAAATAAAATTCTCTGAAGGTAGCAAGAATAAAATTAAAGAGTAAGTCATCAGGTCAGTAGTGGCAGTATTAGCAGCTGTTATCCCAGGCTCATCTGAACAAGAACCTGGTGGACTGCAAGCTAAAGTTTTCCTTCTTCTGTAGATAGGGAAGGGATTGAGGGAACTCGTGTAAAACTTGGTAGCATCCCTCTCCAGCACTATATCATCAGACTGAAGGGTATAACTAAGGCCTGACTGCATATAAAATTCCTGACATTGGTACACCCTGTAAATTAACCTACGCCCATCAAAAATTATTAAACTTAAGTGACTATCTATCAATAAAATTAATCTGTGTTCACCTGTTCACCTATTTCTGTCTGTATTTCTGTCTACCTAAACTTAAGTGTCTATCTTTCTCTCTATCAAAGAAACTGTATCCATCGGTATACTTATTACTGTTTCTGGTCGGTCTGCTTGTCTCTATCTATATATCTACCCACCTACCTATAGCCAGACACTTTTTATCCAGAAAGAGGTGGCCACAAATGAAATGATCCCTTATGTCCCTGTCTGCCATCAGGTTGCCCTTTGTCCACCTCACACTCCATTGGTTCACTCCATTCTCCCTCCTTCTTTCACTCATGCTGCCACCACCTTCTAAGATTAAAAAAAAAAAATCTATTGTTAATAATAATTTACAAGCATAATTCACAGAGAATGAGAGATACTCTTTTTACCTTAACCTGGCCCAGATTTTCATTCTTTTGCTGCATATTTCACTATAGGTCAGTGGACAAAAAAGATCATTACAGCTCTACCTCCTTTCCATTGCGCTTCCTCATGACAAGCACCATATTCTAATGTTTATTTTTACAATACAGCACTCAAGATGGACAGATGATAATTTTAGACCAGGTTAGAGTAGCGGCAGTAGAGAAGGCTGCTGGAATATAATGAAAAAGATGTAGGTGGTGGCGACCATTATCCACTCACTTGAGGTAGTGCTGCCTACTTCTTCCTTAGCCTTTACCATTCTTTTTCTGTGCCTGCCCTCCTCTCTTCCTATTTCTCCCATCTTTCCTGTCACTTCTCATTGCTTTTCTTTCCTTTACAGGTGGCTTTACATTGAGTGACAAGCCAAATGGTTTCCTGTAAGCCAAGAAATAATTTACAACGCTGGGTGGTAACCATATAACCAAACCATACGCGCTCCCTACGTGTCAACAAGTGGGTTGGTGGAGGGTTAGTGCCCCTCCCCGTAAAACAAATAACTCAAAGTCAAATGGCCACCCCTTATGGGATTATGGCGTCTGGTAATAGATAGATTAATGTCTTTGGCTGGAAAATAATGATGAAATAAGGTCACTGGAAATGCACATCAACAAACATCTAACCCAACAACCATACTGAAAAATTATATAACCTTTACTGAGGGCTGCAGGTTGCTTGAACAATATTAACATGACGGTTTTGACTGGAAAATAATTATGAAATACGGTTGAGAAATACAATACACATCACACGAACAGCTAACCAACCCCACCTAACCCTAACCAAACCACACTGAAGCACTATGCAGCCTCTATTGAAGCCTAAAGGTGGCTAGAGTATGAAAATGATGTCTCTGGCTGGAAAATAATCCTGAAAAAAGACCCATGGAAACCTCATACAACCACCTAACTGAACTTAACCATACCAGCACTGGAAAATTATGAAGTGTGTAATGAAGTCTGGAGCTAGCTAGGATATAATTAATGTAATTTCCTTCACTACAAAATAATATGGCAAAACTTTACAACACAGGCATGGCAGTTCCACCAGTCTTCTTACATTCTCACATTCTTAAGGAAAGTAACTGTATGTAATACATACCTGCTTGTTAATTTTATACCATAAAGTGTACACAGAAAGCACTAGGAGAAACACATTGAGGTGGTTTGGCCATGTGGAGAGGATGGAGGGTGGTAGACTGACGAGGACAATGTATGCGAGTGAGGTGGAGGTGGGAAAAAGGAGGGGGAGGCCGAGGATGAGATGGAGGGGTAGAGTGGAGAGGTATATGACAGCAGGGGGTGTGAGCTGGAAGCAGAGCAGTGAAGTGGCACTGGGCAGGGCTACATGGAGGTGATTTGTTTGTGGCCACCCCTTATGGGATTAAGGCATGTGGCAACAGATGTATAGAGAACATACATAGAATATAAACATTTTTCTTACTGTAGGGTATTTAAGGAAGTTACGTATATGCCGGCAGCAGCTTGTTTACCGATGAACCCCCAACCTAACCTAACTTAGCCTAACACAGCGCTTCATCACCAGACCCTCTACAATCTTAACTATGTAGGACTGTTGCCTCACCTAACACTGGAAGCCCACAATTCTTATCAGACCAAAACTTCTAACTTATCCTAATCAACCTGTCAATGATCCATCTGAACAAGAAATTTAGAAAACTTGCATCCATATGGTAAAGTGTTAATAATATAAGATCACTAGAAACACACCATACAAACATCTAACCAACCCTATCTACCCCTAACCTAACCAAGGCTAACCTTATTGAAACAGTATGTATCATTTACTGAAGCCTGATGTTAGCCAGAATATAATTAATGTGCATAGTGTTAGCCAGAAGATTAATTAAAGTGACATATTTGGCTAAAAATTAATTATGATGTAAGGTCATTGGGGATATACAAACACCTTATCAACCAATCCTAAACGTACTGAAAAACACTAAAGCCTTTTCTGAAGCCTGAGTTAATAGAAATAAATCAAGTAGACGCCTTGGGGCTAAAGGAGGCTAAATAAAAATAAAAAACTGTGGTGATATATCAAAACCGTCTCTATGGCTGGACAGGTGACACAAGTCAATAAATCATGGGGAATTAATCGCAAAAATAAGGTCACAGGAGCCACGCACAACGGCCATGGGAACCCTTAATCTTCCTGTAAAATAAAGTACATTATAGTAAAGCCTTAATATTGACCTCTAGGAAATACTACGACTCCAATCTGTTAAACTCGACAAACAAAAGTGACACGAGAAGTCCCACATCTCTGCCGTATTTAACCCTGTAAATCATCTTACCCGCCCGATTACTTATGCTCTAAAGGGAGTTAAAGGGTTCACGGATCCTAAAGGGAGGCCAAGGAGCCAGTTAAAGGGTCAGGAACCACTTAAAATGCTACCTTAAATACGAGGAAAGGGTGAGGGAGACTCGGACTTAAGATGGTTTGTTGTCGTCGAGCTGTGGGTAGGATGGGCTGCCAAAACCCAATATATTTATTTCTCCTGATCTCTATATATTCAAAAAGCCCTAATACCAGAAAAGACCCCCAATATACCATTGAATAAATTTCAGGTAAATAAAACCCAGAGATATTACTCCCTTATGGTAAAATAAACTATACGTGTTATATTGCAGGCAACTTCTTCTGTCGTTTCCCAGCTGATTGGTGAAGCTCGCTCCCCTATTTTATTTATAATTCTGGAGTTTACAATAACTTATGGCGTTTTACATTGGATTATTTTGTAGAATAATATTTACGATGGCGATCTAGCGCGATGTAATGCGAAAATTATATGGATGTGGGATAGAGGAAGGCAGGGTTGATATATTCTAGGCAACTTCAGCTGTCTGTTTCCCAGCTGATTGGTGAAGCTCAGCCCGCTAGATATAAAACATATACCTACAGCAAGTTTTTGATATACTATAGTGCTCTAGTATTGTGCGAGGTGTGCTGTTGGTAGCTTGGTTTGTTTTGGAAGGGTATAGTATAGCTGGTAGGCCCACTGGTAGATAGGCATGGTGCAGCTGATATAGTGTTGTAAATATAGTGATGCGACATGCTACAGATACAGTGCAATAGATGATTATAGGGCAGATATTATGCAGCAGATATAGTGTAAATATATAGTGCAAGTTATGGTGTAGGTATAGTACAAGTTATAATGTCGATAGTGCAAGTTATAACGTAGATATAGTGCAGCAGATATAGTGGACACCATAACAGTACAGATACAGTGCAACATGCACAATAAGTGAGTGGACAAAGCCAGGTATAGTGCAGCTCGCTTTATACTGTACTGTACCTGTTGGAAGAGTATAGTGAAACACGGTGATATGGTATTGTGAGATGTGAAGCTGTTGTGAAGGATATAGTGCAACTGGTAGGCAGGTATAGTGCTAGAGATACAATGCAGGAAATACAGTGCAGCTGATATAAAAAATTAATTCAGATCTTAGAATGGAACGCACTGACAATTTTTAACATGTAAGGATAATCTTTTGCTCTAATTTGGCCTAAAATTGCCATCTGTCTTGAATGCTGAGATGTAAAGATAGATTAACATCAGAATATGATGCTAGTCACGAAGAATTGCTATGGAAAGAAGGTAGAACCACAGTATTGTCCTTTCCTGTCATTCAACTACGTGAAATAAGCTGCAAAAGGACGAAAATCTGGGCCAAGTTAAGGTGAAATAACTTTAGTAATGATAATTCGCTTTTTTGTTTACTGGTTTCCTCCAGCAATGTTTTCCTTAACGGTCTATAATCACTATCTATCTATCTATTGCCAGACGCCTCAATCCCGTTTGGGGTGGCCACAAACAAATCGCCTCCAAGTCGCCCTGTCCCCCGCCATTTCACTGCCCTGCTCCCAACTCACACCCCCCTCTCCCATATACCTCTCCACCCCATCCCTCCATCTCATCCTCGGCCTCCCCCTCCCTCTTCCCCCTTCCACCTCACTCACATACACTCTCTTCGTCAGTCTTTCACCCTCCATCCTCTCCACATGGCCAAACCACCTCAGTGTGTTCCTCCTAACGCTTCCTATCACATCCACATCACCACCACAACGCTCCTTTATATCCTCATTCGTCAGCCTGTCTCTCCATGTGACTCCACATGCTCCTCTTAAAAAAAATCATTTCCACTGCTCTCACTCTTGACTTGTGTCCTTCCAACAACGTCCAAGCTTCACTTCCGTACGTTAGAGTTGGTATCACAATACTGTCATGTAGTAACTTTTTCACTTCCATGCTCACTTCCCTGTTTCTTATCACTGCTTTCAAAGAACCAGCAACCTTTCTTCCCTGCTCTACCCTTTCAAGCACTTCACCCTCCAAACCTCCATCCTTACTCATCACACTACCCAAGTACTTAAACGTACTCACATTTTCCAATTCCTCACCATCCAACCTCTCTGTACATTCACTGACTTCACCTCTCTCAAAGACCATCACTTTACTCTTCCCTACATTCACATTTAGATTCCGTTTCTTACACACTCTCTCAAACTCATCCACCAAGCCTTGCTGCTCCCCTTCGTCTTCACTCAACAACACAGTATCATCTGCAAACAACAGTACAGGGAGTTTCCAAACACTATCCTCTCTCACCAGGGCCACTGCAACATCCACTACCCTACCTTGTACCTCTTTTATTACCCCATCCATGTACAGATTGAACAACCATGGAGACATGACACATCCCTGTTTCAAACCAACTTTCAAAGAGAAAAATTCACTTAGTTCACCATCCACACGCACTGCAGCCTTCGCACCATCGTAAATACTCTTCACAGCATTGAACAACTTCCCATCTACTCCATATATTCTTAACACTTTCCACAATCCTTGTCTATCCACCCTGTCATATGCTTTCTCCAAATCCATGAAAGCCGCATATAACTTTTTTCCCCTCTCTAGAAACTTTTCCACTAAAGATCTAAGAATGAATATCTGATCTACACAACCTTCCTAAAGCCTCCCTGTTCTTCTCCAACTAATTTCTCTGTTCTTTCCCTAACTCTGTCAGTAAGTATCCTACCATACACTTTTCCTATTATACTAAGAAGACAAATGCCCCTATGATTACCACACACTTCTTTTCCCCCTTTTCCTTTGTACAAGGGAATAATTATACCTGACTTCCAATCCTCCGGGACTCTACCTTCCTCCCAGGCCAATTTGCACATTTTCCACATCCATTCATCCATTCTACTACTATCTCTCCCCCATGCTTCAGCATTTCACCACACACTCCATCAATTCCTGGGGCTTTCCCCGATTTAACTTTCTTCATTGCTTCCACAACTTCTATCCTACTGATTTCTTCCTGTCTTCTCACCTCCCTCCTTCTCCCAGCCATTCCCCAGCCACTTATACTCGCATTACTTCCATCCTCTACATTCAACAATTCCTTAAAGTGTTCTCTCCATCTGCTCACTTTTTCTCCCTTCTCCACTAGTAATCTACCATTTTTATCTTTCACTCCCATGCTAACTTCACTTCCATCCTATCTTACTCTTTTCACCTCTCTCCAGAACATTTTCTTACAGTCCCTCCACTATACACTCAAATTCCTTCCAAATTCCTCATCCACTCTCTTCTTACTCTCTCTTACTAATCTTTTCACCTCTCTCTTTCTTTCTACATATAACTCCCTCTTCCGCCTCTCAACTTCTTCCACGCCCCTATTTCTCATCCATTCATTGTATGCTTTCTTCTTTTGTGCCACAGCCTGTTTCACCTCTTCAGTCCACCACGCTGTTCCTTGCACCCCCCTCCGTCTTCTCTTCCTTCCACACACCACATCACATGCTGCACATATTTCTTCTGTAAATATGCTACACACACCTTCCACGTCTCCCATCTGCTCCAATTCATATTTGCCCAATCGTTCCTCCACTTCTCTCTTATACTCTGCCTTTTTCTCATCCTCTTGTAACCTTTCCACTCTCCTTGCAACTACTTCCTCTCGTCTTTCCCTTCTTCTATTCCTCCATCTTACTTGAACTCTAATTCTGGCCACCACCAAGTAGTGGTCAGAAAGTCCACTCCCCCAACCTCTATACACTCTTGCATCCATTACACATCTTCGCATCCTTTCATCCACACACACATAACCAATCATTGCCTTCCTTTCATTCAGTTCACCACCCACCCTTCTCATCACTCGCCATGTATACCTGTGGATCATATTATGCCTGAAGAGGGTATTGGCTATCACCAACCCCCTCCCAGCACAAATGTCCACTAACGCACTCCCATTCTCATCTATCTCAGCAGGCACACCCCACTCACCAACTATTCCATCCACCTTCACATTCCCAACTTTACCATTCATATCACCAATCAAAAACACTCTCTCATTCCTTCCAAACTTTTCCATGCACACTTCTACATTTGTCCAGAACTCTTCTCTCACTCTTCTAGCACGATCTTACGTTGGTGCATACACACACACAATCGCCCACATTTGTATTCTAACTTTCAACTTTACCCACACAATCCTTGACCCAACTGATCCATACTGTCTTATGCTCCTCTTCTATCTTTTACTCACAACTATACATACTCCTTCCTTCGCCCTCTCATTCTCACCTACTCCTGCACATATACCCCATCCATACTCCCATTCTCTCACACTTTCTCCTCTCCATTTTGTTTCAGTTATTCCACATACATCCACTTTCGCACCCTCAAGCACCTGGACAATCTCTCTCTCTTTCACCTCATCATTCGCTCCCCTTACATTCCAAGTTCCAATTACCATGTCCTTTGTCCGGTCCTTGGTCGTCATCGTTTGGTCAGTCCTTGTCCGAGGCTTATTGTTTTTTTAGTTAGTTGTTTTCCGGGGAGGGGCACTAACCCTCCGCCAACCCTTTTAGTCGCCTTTTACGACAAGCAGGGATACTGGGGGAGTATTCTTGAAACCCCCCCTACCCCCAGGGGGAAGTTTTGTGATACTGTTCGTAACGATTTATTTTGCATATTACACTTTGATATTCTCTCTCTCTCTCTCTCTCTCTCTCTCTCTCTCTCTCTCTCTCTCTCTCTCTCTCTCTCTCTCTCTCACATGATACACAAGATAACGTAGTGTTTTTTAAACCACAGCCGATATAGTAGTAGCTGCAACTCCAGGCTCATCCGAACGTGAACGCAGTGGACTACAGGCTTCAGCTTCCCTCCTGCAGTCAACCATCCATCTTTCGGAGGATAAGGAGGGAGCTGAGGGACGTTTGTATAACCAGGCAGTGGAGTCGCCGGGTTATATCAGTGCCACCACGTGAAGGGGTCCCTCTCCTGCACCATCCAGAGGGAAATAAATAAAACAATTCTGTGCCTGTCCTCCTCTCTTCCTATTTCTCCCATGTTTCCCGTCACTTCTTATTGCTTCTCTTTCCTTTACAGGTGGCTTTACATTGAGTGACAAGCCAAATGGTTTCCTGTAAGCCAAGAAACCATTTACAACGCTGGGTGGTAACCATATAACCAAACCATACGTGCTCCCTATGTGTCAACAAGTGGGTTGGTGGAGGGTTAGTGCCCCTCCCCGTAAAACAAATAACTCATAGTCAAATAGCCACCCCTTACGGGATTATGGCGTCCGGCAATAGATAGATAGATAGATAGAAAAGTACAGTAACGACCAATTTATTATTTATTATCAAAATGACGCTTCGTAGTGCCTCTTCGGTAGCGATTTATTTTGCATATAACACCTTAACCTTTTATTTTGTAACATATCCGTTTAATTTAGAACCATTTAATTTATACCCGTTTAATTTATACCCATTCAATTTACACCTAGTTAATTTGCACCCATTTAATTTATACCCATTTAATTTACACCCATTTAATTTATACCCATTTAATATATACCCATTTAATTTACACCCATTTAATTTACACCCATTTAATTTGCACCCGTTTAATTTACACCCATTTAATTTACACCCATTACAGTTATACCCATTTAATTTACACCCATTTAATTTGCACCCATTTAATTTACACCCATTTAATTTGCACCCATTTAATTTGCACCCATTACATTTATACCCATTTAATTTACACATGTTTAATTTGGACCCATTTAATTTACATCCATTTAATTTACACCCATTTAATTTACACCCATTTAATTTATACTCCTTTAATATCGACAGCTTCCATTAATAACACACAAGAGGATATTGAAGTGTAATGAATAGAATAAATCGCTAAGGAAGAGGTGTTAAGAGTTTCAAAAACCACTTAGAATACGGCTTATATTCTATTACTTATTTTTTTTTTTTATATCTATAGTTCAGTTTGGTTAGATATTGATTTTTATAATTGTCTTTTTAAAGCATACATATGGATATTAATACGCACAGACACGTACATCCAGAACATATACATACACAAGGATACTCACACACACACACACACACACACACACACATTACAGGAGAGAAGGAAAAGAGGTGACATGATAATGCTACATAAGTGCATATCAGGAAAGGAGAAAATAGACATAAATGATTACTTAACATATGGAGAAGCATCAGCAAGAGGACACTGCAAAAAACTGCATAAGAAGAGAGGTGATAAAGACGTAAGGAAATTCAGTTTCCCAAACAGAGCAATTGATCAATGGAATGCACTACAGAATGAAATAGTGTGTGCCAAAACAATTCACAAATTTAAGGATATGTACGATAAATATGGTCTAAGACACGGGACAGTACGAGCTTGACTCATTCCTGTAAAGATACAATTAGGTAAGAACAATTAGGTAAGAACACACACACACACACACACACACACACACATTGAGTTTCAGATGATAATAGGGAACGTCGAGCCAAGGGACGAGCTTTATAGTCAGGGAAGATACAACTTTGGGAAAGCAAATTTTACAGGATTGAGAAAATTTTTCGAAAATGCGAATTGGAAAATTTCAAAGAAACAAGAGAGACACAGAGGAAGTGGGATATCTTTCTAGACCTCTATAATTTGGGAGTGGAAAAATTTGTACCAAGAGTAAGGGGGAAAGAAAACAGGAAAAAGGAGTGGTTCAATAGAAGGTGTATGATAGCAAAAAAAGAGAGAGATAAGGCGTGGAACAACTGGAGAAAGAGAGGTAAAAACAGAACAAAGGAAGAATATAAAAGCACTAGAAATGAATACACAAGAATACGCAGGGAAGAAGAAAGGAATTTTGAAAAAGGTATAATGGACTAATGCAAGGATGAACCCAAACTGTCTTATAGATTTGTCAATGGCAAACTGAAACAAAAGGAAGGAATCACCAAACTGAAAGTAGAAGGAGAGGTCTATAAAGATGCGGCAGTGCAAGCTGAAATAATGAACAAATGTTTCCAATCGGTTTTCACTAATGAAAGGGAGTTTGTGGAAGGGGAGGGAGTGATTAGAAATGTACCGGTGATAAAAGATATAAAAGTGGAGGTACAGGAAGTGTATAAATTACTGGAAACTCAAGATGTAAGGAAAGCCCCAGGACCTGATGGAGTTTCTAATTGGGTTCTGAAGGAATGCAGAGAATAACTGACGGATAAAATTCGCAGGTTAATTGTGTGTTCTCTGGAAGAGGGGAAAGTGCCTCAAGAATGGAAGAGGGCAAATGTGGTACCAATTTATAAAGGAAGGAAACAGGGAAGAACCCCTGAATTATAGACCAGTGTCCCTAACCAGCATAGTCGCAAAATTGTGTGGGAGAATCCTGAAAGACAGATGGATAAAATATCTAGAAGAGATGAATATTTTGGCTGAATGTCAGCTTGGATTCAGAAGTGGAAGGTCATGTGTTTCCAACTTGTTGAGCTTTTACTCAAGAGCGATTGAAGTGCTACAGGAGACGGTTGGGTAGATTGTGTGTATTTAGACTTGGAGAAGGCCTTCGATAAGGTACCCCATAAGAGACTAATGTGGAAACTAGAGTATATACGAGGACTGAAGGGGAAACTCCTGGAATGGATGAGAGACTTTTTGAGAGACAGACAAATGGGGACAGTAATAAAGGATAGGATGTCTGGATGGAGGGAAGTAACAAGTGGAGTCCTTCAAGGCTCGGTGCTGGCGCCAGTAATATTCCTGATTTACGTAAATGATATGGTAGATGGAGTGAACAGTTATGCAAGTCTGTTTGCTAATGATGTAAAGATCTTGAGGAAGGTAGAGGTTGAGGGATTGTAAAATGCTGCAGGAAGATCTGGATAGGATACATGATTGGAGCCGGATGTGGGAAATGAAATTTAACGCAAAGAAATGTAAAACACTGAAAATGGGTAAAAGTACCATGAGGCCATCACTGAATTATTTGATGGGTAACGAATCAATCACAAAAGCGAGAGAAGAGAGAGATTTGGGAGTGCTGGTCCAGTATAGTTTGTCACCTGAAAATCATATTAACAAGATAGAAAGACGTATAAACTCTTGACTAACATAAGAGTAGCATTTCATTCTATGGATGAGGAAATGATGAAAAAATTGATAGTGGCCATGATCCGCCCCAGGTTAGAATATGCAGCGGTAGTGTGGTGCCCACACAAAAAGAAAGTTATAAACAAGATTGAGAGAATACAAAGAACAGCAACCAAGATGGTTATCACCCAGCGCTGAAATGGTTTCCTGGCTTACGGGAAACCATTTGGCTTGTCACTCAATGTAGAGCCACCTGAAAGGGAAAAAGGATTAATAACAAGGAAACATGGGAGAAATACGAAGAGAGGAGGACAGACACAGAAAAAAAACAAAAAACAAAGGTGAAGAAAGAAATAGGCAGCTCTGCATCAAGTGAGTGGATGATGGTAGCATAGGCATTTGTACAGTTAACTATAGTCATTTATTAAATAGTTATTACTGTAGCAGCAGGTTTTTTTTTTTTTCGATCTTTCTAAAATTTGGTTCTCTTCTTAGCATAAAATAAAGTTCATCCAAATGTACACCCAGTGGACTGCAGACTGACGTTACCCCTCTCCTGCAGCCTACCATTCTCCTTTTGGGGGATAGGGAGGGAGTTGAGGATAACCAGGCAGAGGGTCCGCCCGGTTATATCAGTGCCACCATGAAGGCGTCGTTATCAATACATTACTTATACAGTCCGGCAGCTCGGTCCTGGTCCATGTCCCATTCTCTTGGCAGGTGGTATTGATGTCCACGGATGCGTTGTGTCCCAGGAAACGATGTCCCGGTACGCACCAGTAATGTACCACCGTTCCCACGACCGGTACGTGGGTGTGGTTGTGATGCGTCGGTGATGAGGGCAGTGGAGGAGGGCTGGCACAGGCTGCGGGTGTGGGCAGAGTGGGTTAGAGGGTGGGTAAGGGAGGGTATCAGAGAGAGAGAGAGAGAGAGAGAGAGAGAGAAAGAGGGAGCGTGTGTTGGTGGTAAGGGCAGTGAAGGAGGGCTAGCGCAGGCTGTGGGTGTGGGTAGAGTGAGTCAGAGAGTGGACTTCAGTGTGCCGTGTGTGTGTGACGCTGGACATGGTGTAAGACGTGTTGGGGAGACATACTGTACTAAGACATTCTAAATGCGCGTCCACACGTGTGCTGGAACAAGTGTTGACAACATGTAAACAACTCAGTAAGGAACACGCTGCAAACATGTTGGGAACAGCAGCGTCCAGATCATGTTGGCAACATCATGATGAAGTCCCAGCTTCCCCGTGTGGACACACTTATCCCATCACCTCTGCTGCCAGTGTCTGAAGCTGCACTGAAACATGTTTGCATACATCTGTCCAAATACTGCAGCATATGTGTATCCAATCATGTTGCCAGCTGTGTTGTCAACACATGTTCGAGTACACGTGTGGACGCGAACTAAGACATACTAAGACATTCTAGGACATTATAAGACACGCCAAGGCTTACTATTCAGACACTTGAAGTCCTGAGTGAGTGGTGGCCAGTGAGTATCATTGAGTGCAATGTTGATGCTTGATTCCCCCTCCACACTCATGGTTTGGGGCGAACACACGAAGGTTGCTGTTGTTCCCACCCACCACACACTCCCTCCACCCCCGCCCAAGCCTCCTTCAGGGGGTAGGAGGGTGAGGCCACTGCCGGGGGAGCGGGGGGGGGGCTGTCTACCTCTTTTGGGGGGAATATGGATTTTCCCTGTCGTTAGGAAGGATGGCGTTATAGTTGTCCATATCATCACCATCATCATCATCATCATCACCATCACCATCATCATCATCATTATCATCATCATCATCATCATCACCATCATCACCGTCATCATTTTTTTCCCCACCTATTTTCACTGATCATCATCATCATCATCATCATCATCCGCTTCTGTTGGGAGTTTACTACTGTTTTTATTAAAGGCAGAATTCGAAGGTGGGGTTTTTTACCATCCACTCACTTTATGTAGTCCTGTTTTGTCAAGTTAGTTGGCCTCGCTCACCCTCCACTCACCTCATAAGATTTGTTTTTTCTTATACTACTGATGTGTGGCTAATTTTTCCGAGCATACAGGTGATAATCTCCCATTTTTGACCTTCTTTCTCCTTACTTCTGGATCCTGTCTCACCCACATCCTTAGATAGAAATAATAAGGATGATGTTGTTGTTGATGATGGTGATGATGATAGCAAGAGCACTGTGACTGTGGTAATGTTATAGTAGCTGCTTTGGTATATAAAAGAAGTAATAACCAGTTTCGCAAGACTAGGTTACCGTTGTCCAGCACAATTATGAACAGACGACCAGCTTATATGCTATCTGTCTATCTATTGCCAGACGCCATAATCCCGTAAGGGGTGGCCATTTGACTCTGAGTTATTTATTTTACAGGGAGAGGAACTAACCCTTCACCAACTCACTTTCACGTAGGGAGCACGTATGGTTTGGTTATATGGTTACCACCCAGAGTTGCAAATGGTTTCCTGGCTTACAGGAAACCATTTGGCTTGTCACTCAATGTAAAGCCACCTGTAACGGAAAGAAAAGCAATAAGAAGTGACGGGAAAGATGGGAGAAATAGGAAGAGAGGAGGGCAGGCACAGAAAAAGAATGATAAAGGCTAAGGAAGAAGTAGGCAGCACTACATCAAGTGAGCGGATGATGGTCGCCACCACCTACCACTAGCTTATATTCCTTAATAATTTTACATGCTTGATGGGGTATGGGGCAAGAGCATGTGGCCGGCTCAGGGAAGATGGACGCCCCAGCCTTGGATAGCCTCGAGTTAGCCTTGGGCATAGCGTAGCACCCATTAGCCCACTAAAAGGGTAGTAGGTGTGTGGTTACCACTGTCCCGGGAGGTACTACCATGGCAGTGACGTGGTAGCTGGCCTTGCACAACACTCCCAGGCGGGGAACTCAAACCAAATTTATCAGTTTTCAACCAACTTTCCAGTCTTTCAAACGCAATGTGTCCAGGCATCTCGAAATGAACGGTTCTTGAATTTGGCTCTTTTGTATTACTATTTTTTTTTTCTTGGAAGGAACGGTTTGCGGGCTCCTGGCCTTTGGTTCCTTCTTCCTTGCATTAAAAAAAAAAAAAAATTGAAGTAAAACTCCGGGCTGAAACCATTACTCATACATATCTTTCATACACATGCCTCTTGGGGGTACTGTGGAAGGACCTTGTTCCCACCCTAGCGAGTCTGCCACAGGAACGCGGCTGCTTGCTTGTGGTCGATGGGTCTGCTTGGTCAGGCAGACTGGGGTAGAGGAACAACATTAACATGCTAGAAAATCCTGCAGTCACCTCTTAGGAATCGAACCAGGGCAGTATCGTCTCTCCGACTGGGGCATCGTAACCACTAGACCATCTGTGCCGTCACTAAGTTACATCCTGCCAGCCGTACAGATATTATTATTATTATTATTATTATTATTATTATTTTTAGGGGGGGGAGAAAGATCTGAAAGGCTGGCATTCCAAGACCGCTCGAGACAGAGAATTGAAATTTTCAGAAGTGATGTACTCGTATCTTGATTGCAGGCTTCTTTTGACACAGTTATTATTATTATTATTATTATTATTTTAACCTAGTACTCGCGCCCTCTGTTAAATTTTTCAATTGTACCTCCCGACTCACCTGTGGGGCATAGCAGGGGGGCAGGGTCCAGGTGGGTCCAGGTGCCGTCGTCTTGGCAGGCCACGCTCACCTCAATGCTGCCCTCACTCACCTGTCCACCCGAGCAGCTTAAGTTTACCTGTATGGACAGCAAAGAGTAGACTGAAACTCGCCAGGAAACTTAACTTGACCCAGATTTTCGTCGTTTTGTAGCTCTCATACATAGTTCATTGATAGAAAAACGAAAGTATAACGGCTGCACATCATTTTCATAGCACTGCATCGTGATTAGCACTGTATTCTTGTGTTAAGCTATCATTACAACTCAGCAATGCAGATGGAGGAAGCAGTTCTTGGCCAGGTTAAGGTGAAACAACTATAGTCTCTAGTGATGTGCATTCGTTTTCTTTGGTTGCACAATGTTCATTGAAAATCGCATCAAGAAGCAACGACTCAGAGAAAAAATATGCTCCTGTTTGTAATATTGTACTCAGTTAACAGTTTCTGCCCCTTGTAAGCATCAGTGTATTCCCTTGATCTCATGTACCCTTCCTGCCTGGCCTTCAGCGAAACGATCCTCAAAGTGCTGTGGCTTGTACTGTCTTGTAAATAATCTCTCTCTCTCTCTCCCTCTCTCTCTCTCTCTATAAGAGCATAGTGGAAGAAAGGTTGGGAAGGTATGAGCTAGAGCAGATGGAAGGGGTGGAAGATGTATGTAAGATATTCACGGAAGAGATAGGCGCTGCGTGTGAGGCGGTTTGTGGAGTGAGGAGGAGATCCAAGGGTGTGCAAGGGACAGCATGGTGGAATGATGAGGTGAAACGAGCTGTGGAACAAAAGAAGAAGGCATATAGTGAATGGTTAGCGAGCAGAGGTAGGGGAGAAGATGAGAGAGAGAAGAGAGAGGTATATGTAAGCAGGAGAAGGGAGGTGAAGAGACTGGTGAAGGAGAGTAAGAAGAAAGTGGATGAAGAGTTTGGGAGGAATCTGAGTGTGAAATGGAGGGAGAGTAAGAAATTGTTTTGGAAGGAGGTAAAGAAAGTAAGGCAGTGTGAAAGGGGAAATAGTAGGGGAGTGAAATATATGAATAATAGATTGTTGGTGGAGAAGAGAGAGAAATTGAGGAGATGGAAGGAGCACTTTGAGGATTTGTTGAATGTAGAAAGTGAGAGCAGTGTGAGTATAAGTGGTTGGGGAATGGCTGGGAGAAGAAGCGATGAGAGGAGGGAGGAAGAGATCAGTAGGGCGGAAGTAGTGGAAGCAATGAAGAAGATCAAGTTGGGAAAGGCCCCAAGAATTGACGGAGTGTGTGGTGAAATGCTGAGGTATGGGGGTGAGATTGTTGTGGAGTGGATATGGAAGTTGTGTAGATTGGCTTGGGAAGAGGGAAGGGTTCCAGAGGACTGGAAATCAGGTATAATTGTTCCTTTATACAAAGGAAAAGGGGAGAGAGAAGTATGTGGTAACCATAGGGGTATTTGCCTTCTAAGTGTGACTGGTAAAATATATGGTAGAATACTCATTGATAGGGTTAGGCATATGACAGAGGAGCTAGTTGGAGAAGAACAAGGGGGATTTAGGAAGGGAAAAGGGTGTGTAGATCAGATATTTGTTCTGAGATGTTTAGTGGAGAAGTATCTAGAGAAGGGAAAGAAAGTGTACGCTGCCTTCATGGACTAGGAGAAAGCTTATGACAGAATAGATAGGCAGGGTATGTGGAAGGTATTAAGAATATATGGAGTGGAGGGGAAATTGCTGAGTGCTGTGAAGAGTATGTACGAAGGAGCTAGGGCTACGGTGCGAGTGGATGGTGAGCTGAGTGAGTTCTTTGATCTCAATGTAGGACTGAAACAGGGTTGTGTGATGTCTCCATGGCTGTTTAATATATACACGGATGGGGTTGTAAAGGAGGTGCAAGGTAGGGCAGTGGATGTGGGGATGACTCTAATGAATGAGGGTGAGATTTGGAAGATTCCGGTGTTGCTGTTTGCTGATGATACAGTACTGTTGAGTGAAGATGAATGGAAGTTGCAAGGTTTGGTGAATGAATTTGGGACAGTGTGTAGGAGGAGGAATCTGAAAGTTAATGTAAACAAAAGTAAAGTTATGGTGTTTGAGAGGAATGAAGTCACAGAGTGTGCAGTGAGGTTGGATGGTGAGGATATGGAGAATGTGAGTGCATTCAAGTACTTGGGTAGTGTGATGAGTAAGGATGGAACTTTGGGGGATGAAGTGCGTGAAAGGGTACAGCAGGGAAGGAAGGTTGTTGGTACACTGAAAGCAGTGATGAGAAATAGGGAGGTGAGTATGGAAGTTAAGAAGTCACTGCATGATAGTATTGTGATCCCTACCCTGACGTATGGAAGCGAGGCATGGACCTTGCAAGAGGGGAACAAGTCAAGAGTGAGAGCAGTGGAAATGAGTTCCTTGAGAGGAGCATGTGGAGTGACGTGGAGGGACAGGTTGACGAATGAAGAAGTGAAGGAACGTTGTGGGGTGGATGTGGATGTGGTTGAGAAGATAAGGAGAAATACACTGAGGTGGTTTGGGCATGTGGAGAGAATGGAGAATGAAAGACTGACTAAGAGGGTGTATGTAGATGATGTGGAGGGAGGAAGAGGGAGGGGTAGACCGAGGATGAGGTGGAGAGATGGAGATGAGAGGTATATGAGGGAGTGGGGAGAGAGTTGGGGGAGGGTAGTCAAATGGTGGGTGACAGAGCGACTTGGAGGCGTTTTGTTTGCGGCCACCCTTTGCAGGATTAGGGCGTCGGGCTATAGATAGATAGATAGATATATAATCTTCCTAACTTGTGCACAATGACATATTATTACCTCCGTCAGCGAAATTGGACGGAGGATGTGTATTCACCTGTGTCTGGTTGTATAAAGATAATAATAATAATAATAATAATAATAATAATAATAAACGATTTCAATGAGATCTGGTGGACTGGGGGAATTGGACCAAAGATTATGCTGGATTTTGAGGTGGATCCGGATCTGGATGGACGAATAAACAGGCTAATAATTTTTATTGGTGTGGCGGAGGTATGCGCTCTCTGATTGTGTGCAGTAAGGCAGACGAAGACAGTAGAATTAACTGAATATGTGAGGCCGTAAAAACATTCGTAGGGTAGGAAGAGGAATTATAATAGTAAATCGTAAATTTTATCGGCGTAGGCAGAGGTATGAGCTCTCTGAGTGCTTTCTAGTTGTTTTCGTGCGCTCCTCAGTCTTCATGATCCAATTTTGCACTCCTATACGTTGCTTGTTTTTATTAATTTCATTCTAGCGAAACCCTGGATGGTCCCACATCAGCCTATCTAGTACTGCTAAGGTCTACCTGTCGGAGCTGGAGGGGTTAGTATAGGGCGATATTTTACTACGGTTAGGAAGCTTATTAACACCTCTTCCTTACCGATTTGTTTATGATTCTGCTCCGTTACCATAATCTTGTGTGTTATTCATGCAATCTATGTCGATAATGAAAAGACATACGAAGCAAACCAGGCGATATTAGTGAGAAGAAGCAATTAAACGAGGGGATATTAGGGAGTAGTTTGGAAAATAAATCGTTAAGGAAGAGGTGTTAGGGAGCCTTCTTACCTGATGGGAAATCGGGCCATAGTCTCTGGTAAACCCTCACTGCTACGGTGTTCTGAACTAAATAATCGTTGGTAATGGTAAGAATAAAATGTGGCATTCGGCGGATACCCAGCACTTCTTCCTTATAGTTAGTTTTTGTGTATTGCACGGTCATACTCTCTTGTATGTTATTTTTGCAGTTTGTCGGTATTAAAATTATGTAAATTGCATGAAAGAAAACAAAAATAATACTGTAGAAAATTTACTGAGGAAGAAATGAGAGCTTCACAATTCCCACAGCACGGTAGGAAGAGACTGAGGAGTTCCAATATTCTCCATCATGCCCTTCCAAACCACACGTAAACTCTCGTACTCTCACTGCAACCCCTGTAACTTCCTAACGATATTTTGACGACAGAAGGCCTGATTCAGTAATGAAAAGGCTATATTTGGTATGATCTATGTGTAAAAATGACAATTTCAGTTTTCAACATTCTCAGACAGCACGTCACCGCTTAAAGCCCACTCGTTCGTTTTCTACCATTGTTTACATTGATCAATTTATCATTATATTTCCTCGAATTAGAGTTACTTGCCGTAAATATTGTTTCATTATATTCAATTTGTAATGTTAAATGATAGATTAATATAAGAAAATTGCTTCTATGAAATTTTTAATGTCAAAATATAGATACAACTATTCTTTCGGACACCACCGTCGTCATAGTTACTTCCGATTGTGTCGGCTGGAACGTGTGGGGTTACGGTCCATATTAATCGCGTTTTTCGATAATTAAGTGGTGGATATCGAAGCTTTTAGTGATCCCGTGTGACCTTGGTGAACCCGTGCAGCTGGAGATGACAGACAGGCGGCGCCATGGTGAGTACATGCGGATATATTTGGAATTTAAATATCGTGTGCTTTAAATGGCCGACACCATGTCACGGCATTTGATTAAATCCCACACCACTCCGTTTTCTATCACTCTGAAGCAGTTTGACCTGTTACCTTTTATCTTCTTTGTGTGAATTTTCAAGATAGCCATTGCTTGATTGTGTTACTGTTGTATTAATACGTTCGTGCTTGTTATGGCATGGAAGACAAAAGAAGGTATTTATTAATGAACACAGATTTCCCTGACGCGGTATGTCGGGCAGTCTGAGTGAAGATACTGATGCAGAAGTGCTGTATTCGGCAGTTTGATGTAGTCTAATGCCGGAAGATATAAAACTTGCGCCAACTAAAGCCCCGTTGTGGTTTGCGTTTTGGCTGCTGCTGTGCATTTGGTTGCGCTCTGGCCACTGCGCACGTAGCCTACTTGCTCTCCCATCCCTATCACCATATCCCCCAGACCCTCCCAAACTATTATAGTCACCCACATCATTCTGTATATACCATATTGAAGGCTGGTGAAAAAATAAGTACATAATTTACCTTTATATAAAACGTAGGTTAGTTGAACATATAGAAATTTAGTCGTGTCGTCAAAAGCAGGCACAAGCTAGGTAGAGACAATACACTGAACCTACATCACAGTAGTTCTTTCACGTTAACTTGGCCAAGATATTTCGTAATTTTTTCACCATATATCCTCTAGCTCAGTGACAGGAAACGACATCGCTACTGCTTTACAACCTTTCCATAGCACTTCTTGACTAGCATCATATTCTAATGTTTACTTCTTCCTTTATCCACCTATCTATCTATCTATCTATCTATCTATCTATTGCCTGACGCCATAATCCCGTAAGGGGTGGCCATTTGACTTTGAGTTATTGTTTAACGGGGAGGGGCACTATGCATTTGCCTAAACATCACTATCTTCATATTATAATTGGCTGAGTCTGTGGTTCATTCACTTGAATTTGGTCCTTACTGTCATCCTTTTGCAGCTTAATTCCCATTGCTCAGTTGCAGAATACTATGGCTCAACATCACACAGCACTTCTTCATGACTAGCATCTTATTATAGCGATAGTCAGTGTCACGGCCCAAATTAATGTACTTTTGTAACTAAAAATGCTAATATGTCTTTTTTTATACAGAGATTTGATTAGTTTAATTGTTCGTTTGTGCAGAATTTGCTGATGAAGTTGAAACTGGTATTACGTACTCATTTATTATGCTCATTTTGGCTGAGGAATTATTTGTGTTGAATTTCTAAAAGTTCAAGGTCGGCTTTGTATAGGTAGGCAAATAAAAGACTTGATGCTCTGAGGTAACAAAGGCAGTTTTTCTCCTGTGCTTAGAGTTCTGAGTAAAGTGGTCTTTGAATGAACAAAATGGATCAAGAAATAGCAAAGTTACAGTAGAGTTTGTGCTGAGAAATAGTTTTTGAGGACACCCCCTAGCAATATGACCACACATTTAACCTCGTATCTCCTGATTTAATTTTAGACACTGATATTAAACTTGAAAATATGGTTTTAATGATGGTAGAAATAATTTTTTGATAGACCAAATTGATTGTAAATAGGTTGTAGCAACTTTCAGTAAAAAAAAAAAAAAAAAAAAATAGATGGCTCATTGATAGACGACAACACATTTTCCCATATATCTCCTGATCTAATTCTCCTTAACACATGGATTTTGGCAAGGAATTAATACCGGTATTGTAATATAGGAATTATATATAGATAGATAGATAGATACTGTATATACACAGTGTAAACCTTTTCCCACAAGTTTTGCTTACTGTTTACCACACCACATACTTTCCTGGAATATGCCTGTGAATGCAGGTGCCACAGAAGGTGGGATATGCAGTTGTGTCCTGACTGTGGCTTGACTGGCAGTTAACATGTTCCATTAGCACTGTCTCTCCAACTCACCACCCAATCCTGTTCCTGTCTGACTGTCAGAGAGCCTTTCATAATCAGGGTAACTTCTGTAGTTCTAGAGGTACCAGTATTGATTTTTTTTTGTGCGTGTGAGGATGACTTATATGATGGAGTCAAACATATCCAGGGACTTACAAAGAATAGCTATGCATGTATACTGTGACTTCCCATGGTGTCCAAAGAATAGGGGTTAACATTAGCTTACCACTGGGGATCATAAGAATACCAGCTTTACTGTGGACAGTTTTTTTTTTTTCTTCTTCTCACTCCTTGCCTTGGTGCGTCCCAGCATGACCTGTTTGTAGTACCGGGTAGCTGTAAATGTCTTGATAACCTTTTTAGCTTGAAGCAGAAATAGATCATATGTTCCCAGTACCGTACAGTCTCAGAGTCATGATGTCAGATGGAATTGCAGAACTACACAGTTAAAAATTATTGCCTCTTTTAATTGTGACAAATGCCATATATATATATATATATACAGTATATACAGTAATCACTCCAATATCCGACGTAATAGAGCCATAAGTAGGTCCGGTTATTGGTTTTGTCCAGATATTGGGCCCCAGCTTATGGACTCGTACTTATGGACCCTAACTCAGAAAAACACCTATACAACTCCCTCTGGACATGCATAGCACCTATTTAAGACCCAGATCACACCAATAAGGCACATAAATGACTGAAATAAATGCAAAAAAAACATAAAATGAGGGTTTAGAACTATGTTCATACATTAATAAACGTTCTGGTACTTATGGACCCTAACCTAGCTTAACTCAGAAAAACATTCCTATTGCACATGCATAGCTACTAACACCCTATTCACACCAATAAAGGACATTAAAGAGTGAAATGAGGTAAGTATAGTATGGAAAAAAGTACAGTATGAAACATTCTGGCTACTTACAGCAAGTCCCTGGCCACCTCGATGAATAACTGCCTCCTCTCAGACTCTGACAGTAAGAACGATTTCCTGAAGCACTTGCAGTACACTGTTCCTGAAGTCTTGCACTGAACTTAGTCAATAACACACAGAAGTCCGTTCTCTTCACAGTGTGCACTTTTGTCTAAATAATGCTCCATTGTAACTTACTAAGTGTTGCATTTTAACTTTTCCCATTCTTTTCATTTTCCAAAGCCAAAACAAACAAGTCTATTTACGTTAAATTTTTTTTCTATAGAGTCTTTTCTCTCACAACTTTAAATCCTTAACACAACACACTGTTTTTTTCACTGCACAACACTCAAAATTCCCGTGTGGTCTAGTGGAGAAGTTCTTGCTGTTTATTCACTGTCAGAGTCCGAGAGTATCACTGGCAGGCGACCTAGGGGTGCATTGCTGGGTCGTGGTGATGGCGTACCCACTGCAGAGGACTCTGAAGACAGCCGCAAACTCACGTCAAGAGATGACTCCACCGTGGCTGATGTGCTGGGCTGTGGCTCGGAGCATGAGGGCCTGTCTTGGGGAGGCAACGGAATGGAGCCAGGGCTGGGCACAGCGGGGGTCACGGGCCTGAAAAAACTGTCAATGGTTGATTGACGCAATGACCGATGATTCTGACGATTGATGATGCGCTGCCTGAAAGCACGCACTTCCTCCACGAGTCCCAAGGGCCCCATCTCCCTGTCGCAGTCCGGGTGTTCCAGGTAGTCTAGGACGAACTCTAGATGTTCCCAGAGTGCGCTCAGCTTGGGGATGGCTGGAGTAGTGTCCTGCTGAGAGGAGTCCGCATCATCGTCGCCTTCAGCGTCAGAATCTTCAAGTTCGGTACTGACACCTGCAACCGATGACGCGATCTCGATATCAGATAACGTCTGATACCCAGGATCGCCCTCGTCGTCCAGGATCGCCCTCGTCGTCATTCAACCACTCACGAACATCGTCCACATCTACATCGTCGCCGTGCGTACGTAGCCGTGCATGGAAGTCATCCACGTCAAACCCTAGCAAATCGTACTCCACATCCGTTCCGAGAAGCAGACAAAACCAACCATTTTCCAGAGTTTTCACAGGGACTTCCTTCCATGCACTAGCCCAGTTGTACAGCGCAGACTTGATGTTGTAGCGGCGAAGGTTTCCCATTGGATCCCAGAGCTGCTGGGCGAGGCACCGTGCTGGGAGGGTACTAGGCGTACCGCCCTCCGCCTATTGACTCATAGTCGCGAAGCTCATAGGTCCCTACCCGGGGGTTCCCTACTTTATTGAGATTGGAAGATTCCCAGTTTTGTCCAAAACTGTGGACATTGGGCTCCAACGGGATATATATTTAAATCTTTCAGTTGGGTTTGGGGTTCGTTTGGAGTTATTATTTTTTTATTTTGGGTTTGTTTTGGGTTTTATTTTTGAGTTTTGGGATTGTGTGGGTTTTATTTTTGAGTTTTGGGAGTGTTTGGATTTTATTTTTGAGTTGGGATTGTTTTTTTTTTTAGCTTTGGGGTTGTTTGGGGTTTATTTTTGAGATTTGGGGTTGTTTGGGGTTTATTTTTGAGTTCTGGGTTTGATTAGGGTTTATATTTGAGTTCTGGGTTTGTTACTGGTTTATATTTGAGTTCTGGGTTTGTTACTGGTTTATTTTTGTTTTGGGGTTCACTTGAGGCTTGCTTGGGGTTCGTTTTTGAGTTATGGGTTTGCTTGGGTTTATTTTTGAGTTTCGGGTGGGATTGATTGTTTTAATTTTGGGTTTGCTTGGGTTTTATTTCCGAATTTTGGGTTTGTTTGGGGTTTATTTTTGAGTTTTGAGATTGTTTTGGGTTCTGAGTTTTTTTTTTGGGTTTATTTTTGAGTTTTGGGTTTGTATTTTTGAATATTGGGTTTGTTTGGGGTTTAATTGAACTTTTTACATTTTTTGAGTTTTGGGTTTGTTTGGGGGTTAATTTTTGAGATGTTTTTGAGTTCAGGGTTTGTGGGGGGGTTATTTTTGAGATTTTTTTGAGTGTTGGGTTTTATTTTTGAGATTTTTTTGAGTATTGGGTTTTATTTTTGAGATTTTTTTGAGTGTTGGGTTTTATTTTTGAGATTTTTTTTTGAGTGTTGGGTTTTATTTTTGAGATTTTTTTTGAGTGTTGGGTTTTATTTTTGAGATTTTTTTGAGTGTTGGGTTTTATTTTTGAGATTTTTTTGAGTGTTGGGTTTTATTTTTGAGATTTTTTTGAGTGTTGGGTTTTATTTTTGAGATTTTTTTTGAGTGTTGGGTTTTATTTTTGAGATTTTTTTTGAGTGTTGGGTTTTATTTTTGAGATTTTTTGAGTTCAGGGTTTGTGGGGGGGTTATTTTTGAGATTTTTTTGAGTGTTGGGTTTGTTTGGGGGTTAATTTTTGAGATTTTTTAAGTTTTTGGTGTGTATGGGGGTTAATTTTGAGTTTTGGGGTTGTGATGGGTTTTAGGGACGGTTTTTGGGTTTCAGATTTGTGGGGGGGGGTTGTTTTGATTTTTAGGGTATGGGGTTTTCGTTTCCTATAATTTTTGGGTCCTTGTTTGTTTTCGTTTTTTTTTTTTTAGTTTTTTTTTTAGGTTTTGAGTTGTTTTAGGGGGTTGCTCTCTCTCTCTCTCTCTCTCTCTCTCTCTCTCAGGAATACCCATTGGAGGGAAGTAAAATGAGAAATATTAGGCCAATATATGTCCCCAACTCTGCTATCAATAATAATGATAATAATAATAATAATAATAATAATAAATCATAATAATAATATTAATAATAATAATAATAATGTACTGGTAATAAAATAATAATAATAATAATAATGATAATAATGATAAGTCTTGATAATAAGAACAATAATAATAATAATAATAATAATAATAATAAATCATAATGATAATAATAATAATAATAATGTACTGGTAATAAAATAATAATAATAATAATAATAATAATAATGATAAGTCTTGATAATAAGAACAATAATAATGTTAAAAATATAATAATAATAATAATAATAATAATAATGATAATAATAATAATAATAATAATAATAATTGTGATAAAAGAGATTCTCTGACTTAACATAAAAGACAGATGAATCCAATTAACTTATCCGATTTCCAGCTTGTTGAGAGAGAGAGAGAGAGGGAGAGAGAGAGAGAGAGTGTTCATGTATGTATGCTTGTGTCTGTGTATGCATATGAATTACTCTGAATGCCAGCGAGATATTCTGCTGTGTGTGTGTGTGTGTGTGTGTGTGTGTGTGTGTGTGTGTGTGTGAGAGAGAGAGAGAGAGAGTGTGTGTGAGAGAGAGAGAGAGACTGTGTGTGTGTGTGTGTGTGTGTGTGTGTGTGTGAGAGAGAGAGAGAGAGAGAGAGAGAGACTGTGTGTGTGTGTGTGTGTGTGTGTGTGTGTGAGAGAGAGAGAGAGAGAGAGACTGTGTGTGTGTGTGTGTGTGTGTGTGTGTGTGTGAGAGAGAGAGAGAGAGAGAGAGAGATTCATTTCTATTAGCATCCTCCTTGCTCATGTCCCAGCCTCCTCACCCCCCCTTAGCCTCTCACCCTTCCTGCTGTGCTATCCTTGTCTTTAACTGATTGAAAAGCTTTGTCATTTACACCCCACCCTTTAACAGACAGACACAAAAGGAGGAATACGTCTTTGGCTGTTTGTTTACTTTTGAGCACCCTTTTTCACTCCCTTCCTCCCTTCCTCCACCTCCCCCCTCACCCCCCTCCCTCCCCTCCCTCTGACACCTTACTTCCCTCACCCTCTCTTATTTCCCCCCCCTCTCTTTCCTCCTCCTCCTCCTCCTCCTCCTCTTCCTCTTGCCTTCCCCTCCTCCTCCCACCCCCTGTCTCCCTTCCCCCATCCCGTCCCCCACCCTCATATGACCCCACCCCCTCCCTTCCCCTTACCTCCTCCCTTCCCCTTACCTCCTCCCCTCGCCTCTTATTACCTCCGCTAGGTAGGGTATGTATTAGCCTGCGTTGGTTTGTGTGTCTGTCTGTTAGCAGGCTTACTCAAAAAGTTATGAACGGATCTTGATGAAATTTTGTGGAAGAGTGGACCATGGGCCAAGGAAGAAATGATTAAATTTGTGGGGCAGATCCTGATCCGGCTGCTATATCAACGGATCCGGATTCGGGTCCTTTCTAATTGGCACTGGCGGAGGTATGGTCTTTCTAGTTATTATTATTATTATTATTATTATTATTATTATTATTATTTTGACGGTCTTATTAATTACTACTCCCAATATTCTGAGCGTGTAGCACCATCTGACTGTGTGTGTGTGTGTGTGTGTGTGTGTGAGTGTGTGTGTGAGTGTGTGTGTGTAATCTAGCACACTCAAAGGCCAATGACATTAACACAGCGTAACCTAATAAGCCTGGAGTGCCGTGCAGGGGAGGCCGGCTTAGGAATACTGTATAAAGCTGAGAAATTCCCTAGCACCTTTTCCGTAGCGATTTATTTTGCACATCTTGGTACTCATTTTTTTTATATTAATTTTTTTTTTTATTATTATTATTATTATTTTTTTTTTTTAGGGGAGAAACCGTAACACCTCTTCCTAAGCGATTTGTTTTCCATATTACTACTTGATATTTCGTTTTTTGTAGAATGTATTCAGTTCGTGGTTTGTTTTGCTTCTCTCTCTCTCTCTCTCTCTCTCTCTCTCTCTCTCTCTCTCTCTCTCTCTTCCTTCTTCTTTCCCCTTCCTTCCTCCTCCCTCTTCCTTCCTCCACCCTCTTCCTTCCTCCTCCCTCTTCCTTCCTCCACCCTCTTCTTTCCTCTTCCCTCTTCATTCCTCCTCCCTCTTCCTTCCTCCACCCTCTTCTTTCCTCCTCCCTCTTCCTTCCTCCACCCTCTTCCTTCCTCCACCCTCTTCCTTCCTCCACCCTCTTCTTTCCTCTTCCCTCTTCATTCCTACTCCCTCTTCTTTCCCCCTCCTCTCTTCCTTCCTCCTTCCCCTTCTTCCTCCTTCCCCTTCTTCCT
>NC_136957.1:599778-617278 GCF_032717465.1 Coenobita brevimanus
TCGTCCCTGCCTGTCTCACCCTGCCTCACCCATTCCTGCCTCACCGCTCCCTGCCTTACCCCTCCATGCTTCAGATTCAGCCACCCCACGTGCCTCACCCTCACCCCCACCCTGCCTCATCCCACCCTGCCTCACCCCTCCCTGCCTCACCCCTCCCTGTCTCATCCCTCCCTGCCTCATCCCTCCCTGCCTCACCCCTCCCTGCCTCAGATTCAGCCACCCCACTTGCCTCACCCTCACCCCTCCTTGTCTCCCCCTCACCCCTCCCTTCCTTACCTTCACCCCTTCCTACCTCACCCAGTCTCACCCCGCCCTTCCTCACCCTCACCCCACCCAGCCACACCCTCCCCCCTCCCTACCACACCCTCAGCCCACCCTACCACACCCATACCTTTCCTTCTATAGCGTTAACTCTCCTTGCCCCAAGACCTTTCACCTTTTGACCCTCTGTCCACTGGGGTCACGTTCGGATGGGACGGCAACTCTATACTACCCTAAGACTTACGTAGGGGCCCGCAGCTAGGCCACTCATTCCTGGCTGTTAAGGCGACGGTGACCAGCCTCCCTCTTCCCTGTGTGGCATTACGTGAGCAATAAACTATAACCATACCCCGGATGTAAACCCTTGAAGGCTCCATTCATTCCTAGTGCCTTACAGTGGTAGGGAGGTAGGTTGGTAGGTAGGTAGGTAGGCTGGTTGGTCGGTGGCAGGTAGGTAGATGAGAGGTAGGTTAGTTGGTCGGTGGTAGTTATGTAGATGTGTGGGTGGGTACGTAGTAGGTAGGTAGGTAGATAGGTAGGTAGGTAGGTAGGTAGGTAGGTGGGCAGTGAGGTAGGTAGGTAGGTGGGCAAGGAGGTAGGTAGGTGTGTGGGTGGATAGGTAAGTGGGTAGGTGGGTGGGTAAGGAGGTAGGTAGGTGGGTTAGGAGGTAGGTATGTAGGTAGGTGGGTGGGTGGGTAGGTAAATGAGTAGGTGGGTGGGTAAGGAGGTAGGTAGGTAGGTTGGTAAGGAGGTAGGTAGGTGGATTGGTAGGTAGGAGGGTAAGGAGGTAGGAAGGTGGGTACTAGAGCACCAGGCATCATTAGGTTATATGCTTACCATTTGGCCTAGTCTGTGATTCCTTGGCTTACAGTAAACCTTTGGGCTTGTCACTCAGTGTAGAGTCACCTGAAGGCAGCAGTACATCGAGTGAGTAGTGCATGGACCATAATAATACTGGGTTATTGAAACAGCCGAAAATGCAGGTTTTATAATTGTTCGTCCCATGCCTTAGAAAGTAAATATACCGTTCTTTTTCACTAACTACAGCGTGCTACAAAAAGCTCATGAAGTCAAGTAAATGCCTACTCTAACTAACAGGAATATTACTGGTGTGTCTGTGTCATTATAGAAGCTGAAATCAATAGCACTTCTATTAAATACTGTCACGTTTATTTCCATAGCATTTACACCAGAACAAAACTGTACTCGTGACATTTTCGTACAAATATTCACTCGTTGTTTCAGTGTCCATTGTTATAAAAATGTGGCCATCTTATTTGTTACTATCTAGCATTATTTTATTATTTTTTATTTTATTTACCTCTATACTGCATCCACATGAGCAGAGAAATTCAGTGTGTGCCTAACTGTGTCACCCATTCACTGAGTCACTGTACCTTCTTGAATGATGAAATATGGCAAGTTGGAACCGTAGAGTTTTATGAGCGTCACACTTTCACCTCCATCAGTTTTTGTAGAGCCCTGAGTGGCGTGTCTGCTGGATGTCTGGGGCGTGTGTCGTGTGCATGTTGGGCGTGTCTGGGATGTGTCTGAGGGGTGTGTTCAGAGACTAAAGACACACCTGGGGTTGTGCAGGGGTTGTTCGGTTGGGGTGGGTACGGCTATCTAATGTGTCGTTTGTCTTGTCATATTTTAGTGGTTAATTTCTACTTACATCTCTCACGTTATCAAGGACACTCTTAGGGTTGTTTTGGGTTGTTCGGCTGGGGTGGGTACGACTATCTAATGTGTCCTTTGTCTTATCATTATATTTTAGTGTTTAATTTCCACTTACATCTCTTACGTTATCATGGACACTCTTTCCATAGCTCTTCTTCGTGACTAGCACCATACTCGTGTTAATCTCTGAAAATACCACTTCACCTCTTTTCCATAGCTCTTCTTCGTGACTAGCATCATACTCGTGTTAATCTCTTTGAAAATAATACTTCACATCCTCTGCATAGCTCTTCTTCGTGACTAGCATTATACTCGAGTGTTATTCGCTTTGAAATACTACTTCACATCCTTTCCATAGCTCTTCTTCGTGACTAGTAACATATTCCAGTGTTAATCTCTTTCAAAATACCACTTCACATCCTTTCCATAGCTCTTCTTCGTGACTAGCATCTTGAAAATACTACTTCACTTCCATTCCATAGCTCTTCTTCGTGAGTAGCACCATACTCTAGTGTTAATATCTTTGAAAGTACTGCGTCACCTCCCCTCCATAGCTCGTCTTCGTGACTAGCACCATACTCGTGTTAATCGCTTTGAAAATAATATTTCACATCCTTTCCATAGCTCTTCTTCGTGACTAGCATCATACTCTTAATCTCGTGCCATAGCCTGTTATTCAAGATGGAGAGAGAGGGCCAATTTAGGCCAGGTTGAAGTGAAGAGAATGTAGGATAAGAACATAAGAAGAGAGGATAACTGCAGTAGACTGGTTGGCCCATGCTAGGCAGCTCCTGGAAGAGTAACTGAACTACTAGAATGAGATAAGGATAGCAAAGAAGAAGGATAGCAAAGAATGAGAGGAGGACAGCAAAGAATGAGAGGAGGACAGCAAAGAATAAGATAAGAACAGCAAAGAATAAGATAAGAACAGCAAAGAATAAGATAAGGGCAGCAAAGAATAAGATAAGAACAGCAAAGAATAAGATAAGAACAGCAAAGACTAAGATAAGAACAGCAAAGAATAAGATAAGGGCAGCAAAGAATAAGATAAGGGCAGCAAAGAATAAGATAAGAACAGCAAAGACTAAGATAAGAACAGCAAAGACTAAGATAAGAACAGCAAAGAATAAGATAAGGGCAGCAAAGAATAAGATAAGGGCAGCAAAGAATAAGATAAGAACAGCAAAGAATAAGATAAGAACAGCAAAGAATAAGATAAGAACAGCAAAGACTAAGATAAGAACAGCAGAGACTAAGATAAGAACAGCAAAGAATAAGATAAGAACAGCAGAGAATAAGATAAGAACAGCAAAGAATGAGACAAGGATAGCAACGGACTGCTACTTTAAAACCACCAGCAGGATTCCTAGAGCTGAGAGGAGCAGGGTAGTGGAGAGCAGCGTTGAGGTGGGGTAGTTGTTGTGTTGCATCGCCTCTTGATGTTCACCTGTAGGGAAGAAAGGGGGTTAGGAGAAGGGTAGGTGGATAGAGAGAGGCGGAAGGAGGAAGTAGGTGGAGGAAAATATATTCGTCATTATTGTTATCATCATCATCATCATCATCATCATCAATTAATCTTCATAAATATAAACTGGAGTGCAAGAGGAAAATATTCATAGTTTTATATTCCTTATCTCATTCGAAAATCCGGAAGCAGGAGCTGAGGGGGTTAAAAACTGTTTGTCAATAATAATATCATTTACAAACAACAACAGCATCTGCTACTACTACTACTACTATTACTACTACTACTACTACTACTACTACTACTACTACTACTATCACACTGCTTCTACTGCTACTACTACTACTACTACTATACTATACTATACTACAACTACCAGTGCTAATAGCAATAATAATAATAATATCAATAATAATAATAATAATAATAATAATAATAACATCAATAATAAAATAATAATAATAATAATAATAATAATAATAATAATAATAATTTTCCGTCCAGTTATAACATCTTTATCAAGTTTGCAAAATGGTTGAAGGTGTTCAGAAATAAGTAAATAAATAAATAAACAGATAGATAAATAAATAAATAGATAAATAAATAGATAAGTAAATAAATATATAAATAGATGAATAAACATAAATAAACAAATAAATAAATAAACAGATAAATAGATAAATAAATAAATAGACAAATAAATAAATAAATAGACAAATAAATAAATAAATAAATAAATAGATAAATAAAAAAAATATATATATATAAATAAATAAATAAATAGATAAAGAAATAAATAAAAATAAATAAACAGATAAATGAATAAATAAATAAATAAATAATAGGTAAATAAATATAGATAAATTAATAAATAAATAAACAGATAAATAAATAAATAGATAAACAGATAAATAAATAAAATCTTTCAGTAAATTAATTAGCTACAGTTCTTTCACTTAAATCTGGCCCAGATTTTCGTCCCTTTGCATATTATTTCACATAGTAGCAGATTAAGACAGTGCCACGGCTCCACATCCTCGCCACAGCACTTCTTCGTGACTAGCATCGCACTGTATTGTTAATCTTTCCTTACAATTCAGATTTGAAGTTGGGGGGTTGCAATTGTTGGTCAGGTGTAGAGTGAAAAAAAGAGAGTATAAAAGAGAGTAAAAAAGAGTTAGAGTTAAAAAAGTAAGAGCTAGAGTAAAAAAGAGCGAGAGAGAATGGGGGTAAAAAAGAGTTAGAGAGAGGAAAAAAGGGTAAAGTTAGAGTAAAAAGAGTTAGAGTAAAAAAGAGAGAGTTAAAAAGAGTTAAAGAAGAGAGTTATAGTAAAAAAGAGTTAGAGAGTTTGAATAAGAGTTATAGTAAAAAGAGACTTAGAGTAAAAACGAGAGAATTAGAGTAAAAAAGAGAGAGTTATAGTAAAAAAAAGAGTTAGAGAGTTAGAGTAAAAAAGAGTTAGAGTAAAAAGAGAGAGGGTAAAAAAAGTTATAGTAAGAGAGAGAGAGAGAGTAAAGAAGATAGAGTAAAAAAGAATTAGAGAGTAAAAAAGAGTTACTTAAAGAGAATTAGAGAGTTAGAGTAAAAACAGAGTAAAAAAGAGAGAGTTATAGTTAAAAAGAGTTTGAGTAAAAAAGAGAGTTACAGTAAAAAAGAATCAGAGTAAAAAAGTTTGAGAGTTAGAGAGAGAGAGAGAGAGTAAAGAAAGAGTTTAAGAGAAAGCGCTGTGACTCAAGGGGCCACGAATTCCAAGACTGTCCCGCCGTACAAAACACTAGAACCGTCCCGCGCCCTGGTCGGTGGATATCCTTGCACAGACTTGGCACGACCCCCACACGAGAGGGAGTGGGGGGGGAGTCGTGCGCTGTGGTGGTGGTGGTGGTGTGGTGGTGGTGGTCTTATACGCTGTGGTTGTGGTTGTTTATTTTTATTGTGGTGGTGGTGGTGGTGGTGTTGTGGTGTGGTGTGGTGGGAGTCTTGCTGTTGTTGTTGTTTTTTGTTGTTGTGGTTCCAGGCTTATCTGAAATGTGAACCTAGTGGACAGCTGGCTTAATTTCTCTCTCTCTCTCTCTCTCTCTCTCTCTCTCTCTCTCTCTCTCAGTCGCGTGAAGGAAGCTACAGAATCTCGTATTTTTTGTTCAGTGCAGTGTGTGTGTGTGTGTGTGTGTGTGTGTGTGTGTGTGTGTGTCTCTCTCTCTCTCTCTCTCTCTCTCTCGTGCCGCCCTACCATCAGGATATAACGTAGCATCACCTGTGTGGTTGGGAAGGAGGTCTGTACACGTTAAGACCTCAGTTCGAACCCTTTTAATTCTCTCGCACCTGCTGGAGGGGGCGAGGGGGGTGTATTGGGGGGTGTTGGGGAGGGGTACTGTATTTTTGACGACGGTTTGGGGGGCTGGAGGGGAGAGGAGGACGCTTCTTGGCTCACGAGGACGTTTCTTGGCTCACGAGGACGCTTCTTGCCTTACGAGGACGCTTCTTGACTCACGAGGACGCTTCTTGGCTCTCGAGGACGCTTCTTGGCTCACGAGGACGCTTCTTGGCTCACGAGGACGCTTCTTGGCTCACGAGGACGCTTCTTGGCTCACGAGGACGTTTCTTGACTCACAAGGACACTTCTTGGCTCACGAGAACGCTTCTTGGCTCACGAGAACTCTTCTTGGCTCACGAGGACGCTTCTTGGCTCACGAGAACGCTTCTTGGCTCACGAGGACGCTTCTTGGCTCACGAGGAGACGAGAGGAGGACGATTCTTGGCTTCCGACTCTTCACGTTATTCAAGCAAACTTTACTTGACTCAGTGTAACCCTACCTGATCACACGATCCACCTAATCCTACCTTTACCTGTCCTAATCTCACCTTATCAAACGTAATTTAATCCAATCTAACCCAGCCTAATCTAATTCTAACAACCTGATGCATCCTAACCTCATCCAGTCTGTTACTTCCCCTAGTTTAAGCCAACTAATTTAACCTCGCTTAACCTAACCTAATATAACCTAGCCAAATCTATTTTAACCTAACCTAGCCTAATCTGACCTAATGTAATCTGACCTGACATAACCCTGCCTGACCTAACATGACCAGTCTTCACGGGAACAGGTGTCCGGGAATACGGGAAAAGGGTATGTCAGGGAGACGATCGGAGGGAAGGAGGGGAAGAGGAGGGAGGAGGCGGGAAAGGAGGAGGAGGAGGAGGAGGAGGAGGAGGAGGGAAGCAGGCGGGAAAGGAGGAGGAGGAAGAGGAGGAGGAGGAGGAGGAGGAGGAGGACTGCATAGAATTATATAGAAAGTACGGATATAAGGGGCTTGTTGGTCCACGGTAAGGTTATCTGTTGGGAGAAAGATTGAAGATTAAGCAGCGTGTGAGAGAAAAGGATAAGGAAGAGGAAGGAGGAGGAAAGGAGGAGGAAGGGAGAAGGGGAGGAGTGAAGAAAGAGGAAGGGAGGAGGAAAGGAAGAGGAAGGGAGAAGGGAGGAGGAAGGGAGAAGGGAGGAGGAGGAGGGAAGAAAGAGGGAAAGCAGAGGAGGTAATTTATTCTGGCTGGCGACCTTCCATCTTATTCAAGGTAAAGTAACTTCACAGGAACAGGTGGTGTGGAATACGGAAGTGGTGGTGGGGGGGGGATGAGGTAGCAAGCATCTTATTCTTACGGCGCGCAAATTTATTCATGGTGGGGACGCTTACCTTCCACTCACTTGATGTAGTGCTGCAGGAGACTGTACACTGTGTGGCAGGTCAGATAGTTTCGTGTAGCTCAGGAAACAATTTGTTACGTTGGGTGGTAACCATATAACCTAATGACGCCTGGTATTGGGTTATGGCCTCTGAGTGCAAATTATGTCAACGTCCTCCTTATCAAAATTAAGCGCTATCTATAAACATCAACTATTGTCCCAACACACACACAGAAGCCAGCATCCTCCTCGTCCACCTCAACTCTCTTTGAACCGCCTTTAGTTATATTCTTTTAAAATTACGTACAGCCAGTAAAAGAACATACTAGATCAAAGCGTAGCAACCTTGTATAAAGAATAAGTTCAACGCCATCTGTGAGTGTGGTGTGTCAACCCTTCCCGCAACACACGTGAGCCAGCATCCTCCCCTCCCGCCTCAATATTCCCCGTGCTGGCTTGTCAGCTTGATGGGGATTTATGGTGTGTGCCTGAAGGAAGCGGGGCGGCTGTGAACTCCTCTTCCATCCAGACCAGCACGCCACACACTTGTAGCACAAACTTCAGGGATGAGATGGCAGTTTTCCCCCAAACTTCAGTGGCAAGGGAGGGGTAACTTTTTTTTTTTTTTTAATATATAAACGTCAGGAGTAAGGAGGGATATTTTGTCTTTTAAAATCTCTCTTTAGGAGGGGTTAAGATTATATATATATATATATATTTATATATATATATATATATATATATATATATATATATATATTGTATTTTGTTTTTCTCTTGGAGGGAACTATTACTGCGGGCTCATGGCCTTTGGTTCCTTCTTCCTCATAAAAACATATATATATATATATATATATATATATATATATATATATATATTTATATATGTGTGTGTGTGTGTGTGTGTGTGTGTGTGTGTGTGTGTGTAAAATGTAAGTGCATTGAGTCAAGAAAATCAGGATTTAGCCATTAATTACTAAGGACAGGGATGGACAAAGTCATTGTGGACAAGGACAAAACCACATAGGGCACAGCTGGCAGAAATGGACAAAACCAAGGACAAAACCACATTAGGCACAGCTGGCAGAAATGGACAAAACCAAGGACAAAACCACACAAGGCACAGCTGGCAGAAATGGACAAAACCACATTAGGCACAGCTGGCAGAAATGGACAAAACTGTCATAGATGGGCAGCCAGTAGGACTATGAACATTGGACAGTTTCCTTAGGGATGTGTGTGTGTGTAGCGCTGCCAATCAGAAGTCACGTAGGGAACTATTGACAACTATGGACAAAATTACACTGGCCAAGGACGAAACTGCTACTAACCATTAAGGATGTGGACGTTGACCGTGGCCGTGGGTGCGTCCGTTGGGGTGCAGGCGTAGGTGCCCGAGTCGGAGTGTGAGGCGTCTCGAACCAGCAGACTCGTGGTGGTTCGCCGGCCCTTCTCCGTGACCACACTGACCCCTCCCCTGTCGCTGTCGTAACGGATGACCTGGGTTTGTAAAGGCGGGATGTGGATAGCGTTAGGAGACATACATTGAGGTGGTCTGGCCATGTGGAGAGGGTGGAGAGTGAGAGACTAACGAGGAGAGTGTATGTGAGTGAGGTGGAAGGCGGTAGAGGGAGGGGGAGGCCGGTGTTGAGATGGAGGCATGGAGTGGAGAGGTATATGAGAGTGAGAGACTAACGAGGAGAGTGTATGTGAGTGAGGTGGAGGTTTGGCCACATGGAGAGGATGGAGAGCGAGAGACTATCGAGGAGAGCGTATGTGAGTGAGGTGGAAGGAGGTAGAGGGAGGGGGAGGCCGGGGATGAGATGGTGGGATGGAGTGAAGAGGTATGTGAGAGCAAGAGACTAACGAGGAGAGTGTGTGTGAGTGAGGTGGAAGGACGTAAAGGGAGGGGGAGACCGGTGTTGAGATGGAGGGATGGAGTGGAGAGGTATATGAGAGAGCGAGAGACTAACGAGGAGATTGTATGAGTAAGGTGGAAGGGGGTAGAGGGAGGGGGAGGCCAAGGATGAGATGGAAGGATGGAGTGGAGAGGTATATGAGAGAGGGGGGGGGTGAGCTAGGAATGGGGCAGTGAAATGGCAGGGGACCGGGCGACATGGAGGCGATTTGTTTGTGGCCACCCCTTACTGGATTTATGGCATCTGGCAATAGATAGATAGACAGATAGATAGATAGATAGTAAAAGGGTAATATAACTACTCATTTTACCTTAATTTGGCCCAGATATTCGTCTTTTTGTAACTTATTTCACGTAGCTCAGTGGCAGATTAAGACTACTGTGGCTCTATATCCTTTCCACAACACTTCTTCATGACTAGCATCGTATTCTAGGGTTAATCTATTGTTACACCTCAGCGTTCAAGATGGAGAGACGGTAATTTTAGGCCAAGTTAGAGTGAAAAGAGTATAGTTTGTTTTCATCCAACAGAACTGGGCCAGTCACACAATTCAAATACTCAACTGGCTGCATGGAATTAGATGAGTTTTAGTGGGTAGTATTGAGTCTCCTTGGTTACTAGTCAAATTGCCGAGCGACTTCCACAATTCAGATACTTAACTGTGGCAACATGAAGTTTGATGTCCCCTTGTTTTGAGGTATTATGGAATCTCCTTGGTTACTAGTCAGATTAGGAGGTAGGAATGAGTCTCCTTGGTTACTAGACAAAGCAGCCCTTCATTCTGACTGCACATGATTAACAAGCAAACTGAAAGGCGTTAGGAAGTTTTTGCCAGCTTGGAGTAAACGCACTATAGTTAACATGAATAGCGCATATAGTGTAGTTCCTATACCCCTTTCACCTTAACTTGGCCAAATTTTCTCCCTCTTGCAGCTCCCTTCACGTAGTTCAATGGCAGGAAAAGACAGTGCTGTGGCTCTACATACTTCCCGTAGCACTTCTTCGTGACTAGCACCATATTCCAGTGTTAATCTCTTGTCACAAACCCAGCATTCGAGATGAAGGGATGGCAGTTTTAGGCCAAGGTAGTGTGAACGGAGTATAGGAGACAGCTTGGATCATCTTAGGTGGGTGGGCAGGTGGGTTAGGTGGGTGGACAGGTGGGTTAGTGGGTGGATAGGTGGGTTAGGTGGGTGGACAGGTGGGTTAGGTGGGTGGGCAGGTGGGTTAGGTGGGTGGACAGGTGGGTTAGATGGTAGGCAGGTGGGCAAGGTGGGTGGGCAGGTGGGTTAGGTGGGTGGACAGGTGAGTTAGGTGGGTGGGCAGGTGGGTTAGGTGGGTGGGTAGGTGGGTTAGGTGGGTGGACAGGTGGGTTAGTGGGTGGATAGGTGGGTTAGGTGGGTGGGCAGGTGGGTTAGGTGGGTGAGCAGGTGGGTTAGGTGGGTGGACAGGTGGGTGCTAAACTTACCTTACTGTTATGTGACCAAACGAGGTGGTTGGGTGGACTGGGGGCAAAGTCCACTACGCAGGTTAGGTTGATGGAGCTGCCTCTGTTGATGTACACGTCTGGGCCGCCTAGTATGACCGTGTTGGGCTCTGGGTGGAGAGAGGAGAGAGGGTAGTGGAGAGAGAGAGGGAGAGGGAGAGAGAGAGAGGACTTGCTACCTCAGTTTATGAACAGGTCTGGATGGAGGGGAGAGGGTAGTGGAGGAGGAGAGGAGAAATCAAGAAAAGGTTAGGAGCAAGGAGAGGAAGTAACAGATGGTGAGAGGAGGAAGTGGGGGGAGAGAAGTGTGAGGAAGAAGAGAAAACAGTGGCGAGTGAGAGAAGAAGAAGAGGGCGAGTGAGAAAGTCTGGCAGGGTTGGAGGGTAGTTGGGTATTAAAGTACAAAAGAAGAAACACAGTGACTGGATGGGTATGTTGTCTAAGATTATGGGGTAGGTGGGGGAGTGAAGATAATGGGGAGTGAGAGATGACAGAGGGTGAAGAGATGTGTGACAGTAGAGGATGTTGGAGATTCGACAGTGCCGCGTCCGTATTCTATAATGTATGTTATATGTTTGTAATTTAATCTACGTACCAGCAACTGTTAGCCACATCAAGTCCCTTACGTGTACATTCCCTCACTTGCACGTAGGATACTGTAAAGACCCAGTGGTAGATAGATAGATGGATAGATAGGCAAATAGATAGATAGACTCACCCACGACAGTAAGCCAAATATAGTGCCTGAGTAGTGCTGTCGTGGACACCTGGCATTCATATTTTCCACTGTCTCTCACTTGGGCGTTGGTGATGGTAAGTGCCCAGTCCTCCGACCCTGGGGTGTGTTGTGATCTGTAGGGGGAATGTTTAGAAAGCACTTTAAACCATTTCTCCACGTTAACCCCCTTCAGTAGCACTTCTTCGTGACTAGCACCATATCCTAGTGTTCATCTATAGCTCAGGATTCAAGATGGAGTGTAATATTTCACCTATAGGTCTTTCACACTAACTTGGCCTAGATTTTCGTCCTTATTCAGCTTATTTCACGTAGCTCAGTGGCTGAATGAGACAGCACTAGCTCAACATCCTTGTCATGGCACTTCTTCATGACTAGCATCATAATCTGGTGGTAATCTGCTTTTACGACTCAGTATTCGAGAAGAGATGGCAATTTCAGGCCAAGTTAGAGTGAAAAGGAGTATAGTTTGTGCACTTCTTCGTGACTAGCATCATAATCTGGTGTTATTCTACCGTTACAACTCAGTATTTGAGGATAAGTGACGACAATTTTAGGCCAAGTTAGAGTAAAAAGAGTAGAGTTAAAGAGAAGAGTATATGGCAATTTTAGGCCAAGTTAGAGTAAAAAGAGTGTAGACAGTTTTAGGCCAAGTTAAAGTGAAAAGAGTATAGTTAGAGTGAAGAATGTATGACAATTTTAGGCCAAGTTAGAGTAAGAGGAGTATAGGTGAAGTGTGTAAGGTCAGTGAATATGCAACTGTGTTTACCTGAAGCGTTGATCTGAGGTGTATGTGTAGGGACCGACTGTTAACAGGTGAGTGTCGCGGTCCCTCAACCATGACACCTGTGGGAAGGAGATTATTATTATTATTATTATTATTATTATTATTATTACTATTTATACTGTTATTATTATTATTATTATTATTATTATTATTATTATTACTACTACTACTACTACTACAACTACTACTACTACTACTACTACTACTACTACTACTACTACTACTACTATTATTATTATTATTATGGCACTTCTCATTTTCCTCCTCCCCATCATCGTCCTCTTCGTAATCATCATCATCATCATCATCATCATCATCAACATCCTAACTCTCTTTCTCACGGGAAGAATGAAATATAAAGGGTTAAGATCTATGAAACATCTATTCACTCAGTCATAGATAGATAGATAGATAGACAGACAGACAGATAGATAGATAGACATATTCACTTCAGATCCTCCCTCTCCGCCTTCCCAACTCACCGTTCTGTTGCCAATCCTGTTGACTCTGCAGTTGAGCTTCGCAGGGGTGTTGACAAGGGCTGTGATGTTGCCAGAGCGATCCAGGTCGAAGAAGGGGCCGGGGGGTAGAACGTCCACGAAGGGGGGCAGGGAGCGGTGGGTGTGGGTGGGAGGGATGGTTGTGGGTGGGTGGGTGAGCGTGGTGTCTGTCGTGTCGTTGCTATACACTTCAGCCACACCCCATGCTAGGAGTAAATGAATTAATAGATAGATGGATAGATAGATAGATAGGTGGATGGATGGATGGATAGATAGATAGATGGATGGATAGATAGAAAGATAGATAGATAGGTGGATGGATAGGTAGACATAGATAGATAGGTGGATGGATGGATAGATAGATAGATAGGTGGATGGATAGGTAGACAGATAGATAGATAGGTGGATGGATGGATGAATGGATGGCTGGATGAACAGAGATAGATAGATAGATAGATAGATACGTCCACGAAGGGAGGGGGGGACAGGGAGTTGTGGGTGGGGGTTGGATGAATGAATGACCGGATGAATGAACGAATGGATAGATAGATAGATAGATAGATAGACAGAAAGATTGACAGATTGATTGATAGATAGATAGATATGATGGGGGTGGGGAGTTGTGGGTGAGGGTTTAGGTCTGAGGGTTGGTTGTGTGTGTGTGTGTGTGTGTGTGTGTGTGTGTGTGTGTGAGAGAGAGAGAGAGAGAGAGAGAGAGGTATATAACGTCGGCTGTAGAATGTAACTATACTCTTTTCACTTTAACTTGGCCTAAAATTGCCATCTCTCCATCTTGAATGCCGAGCTGTAACAGTCAGCACTAGAATATGATGCTAGTCACGAGGAAGTGTCGTGGGGAGGATGTAGAGCCGTAATATTTCAACCCAGTGAGCTACGTGAAATAAGCTGCCAAAGGACGAAAATCTGGGCCACGTTAAGGTGAAAGGAGTATAGGATATGAGTTAATTCTTATGCATTACGTAGCTTGCATTTACTGATAAGCTTATGGGAGAATTAGTTTTATAAATTTTGCTCATGAGACTATCAGTAATTGCAGGTGCGTAGTGCTATTAGTGAAAAATAGGTGAAATAGGTCGATAGATAGATAGACAGGTCGATAGATAGATAGATAGACAGGTAGATAGATAGATAGATAGATAGATAGGTAGACAGATAGAAAGGTAGATAGATAAATAGAAAGGTAGATAGATAGAATAGATAGGTAGATATTGAGTGATTTATTGATGGATAGATAAAATAGTTGATATAGGCGAATAGATAGACAGATATACAAATAGATAGATGTACAAATAGATAGGTGTACAAATAGATAAATGTACAAATAAATAGATATAGAAATAGATACACAGTACAAACTAAGTGTAACACCTTAGCACACTTACCTGTAGGATGAAGGCAGCACAGAAGCACGGCAAGTACAATGTGCATCCTCTGTGTACATCCGGCCGTCCACATTGCCTCATCTGTACGGGAGACAAGGACGTGGTGGGGTGGGGTTAGTCTGGGTTGGGTTGGGTTAGGTTGGGTCTGGAATAGGTTAGGATGGGTTAGGCTGGTGTGGGATGGGTTAGAATGGGTTAGGTTGGGTTGGGTTGGGTTCGGTTAGGATGGGTTGCTTATCTTTGGTTTGGTTAATGAAAATCACTGTGCAAGTCTCTCTCTCTCTCTCTCTCTCTCTCTCTCTCTCTCTCTCTCTCTCTCTCTCTCTCTCTCTCTCTCTCTCTCAACTGCAGGCGTTTAGATTTTTCTTACACTTTAGACTCTCCTCTTAAAGACAGTAGCGAAGTTTATGATGCGACACACACACACACACACACACACACACACACACACACACACACACACACACACACACACACACACACACACACACACACACAAATTCCTGCCCATACACATTCATGCAAATATCCCAACTCACTTCACACACACACACACACACACACACACACACACACACACACACACACACACACACACTCATCCACCCACACAAATTCCTACACATACACATTCATGCAAATATCCCAACTCACTTCACACACACACACACACACACACACACACACACACACACACACACACACACACACACACAAATTCCTACACATACACATTCATGCAAATATCCCAACTCACTTCACACACACACACACACACACACACACACACACACACACACACACACACACACACACACACACACACATCCCGGCCAGCGACTCACCTCTCCACGGCCACAAAACCAACATTTTTATCTCAAGTCTTTACTAACTTTTGCCTCTCACTGTATCTCCTGGTGCTTGCCCTTTCTTCTTTATGTTTTTGTGTGGGCTGTAGTTATTTTTTTAATTCTTTCTCTCTCTCTCTTTCTCTCTTTCTCTTTCTTTCTCTCTCTCTCTCTCTCTCTTGACGTCCTTCCTTCCTCCTCCTCCTCACGATCGTCTTTCCTTCCTGACTTTTTTCTCTCTATTTTCGTCAAACGTTTTTCTTCACAACGTTTTTCTTCACAACGTTTTTCTTCACAACGTTTTTCTTCACAACGTTTTTCTTCACAACGTTTTTCTTCACAACGTTTTTCTTCTCACAACGTTTTTCTTCTCGCAACGTTTTTCTTCACAACGTTTTTCTTCACAACGTTTTTCTTCACAACGTTTTTCTTCGCAACGTTTTTCTTCGCAACGTTTTTCTTCACAACGTTTTTCTTCGGAACGTTTTTCTTCGGAACGTTTTTCTTCACAACGTTTTTCTTCTCAACGTTTTTCTCGCAACGTTTTTCTTCACAACGTTTTTCTTCGCAACGTTTTTCTTCACAACGTTTTTCTTCTCAACGTTTTTCTCGCAACGTTTTTCTTCTCAACGTTTTTTCTCAACTTTTTTCTTCTCACAACGTTTTTCTTCTCACAGCGTTTTTCTTCACAACGTTTTTTCTCAACGTTTTTCTTCACAACGTTTTTCTTCTCACAACGTTTTTCTTCTCAACGTTTTTCTTCACAACGTTTTTTCTCAACGTTTTTCTTCTCACAACGTTTTTCTTCTCACAACGTTTTTCTTCACAACGTTTTTCTTCTCGCAACGTTTTTCTTCACAACGTTTTTCTTCACAACGTTTTTCTTCTCGCAACGTTTTTCTTCTCAACGTTTTTCCTCAACGTTTTTCTTCTCACAACGTTTTTCTTAACGTTTTTCCTCGCAACGTTTTTCTTCTCACAACGTTTTTCTTCTCACAACGTTTTTCTTCACAACGTTTTTCTTCTCACAACGTTCTCTCACTGTTTCTCTCACATTTTCTTCTTGAAACGTATTGCTTCATGTTTTTCCACTCAACGTTTTTCTGGTGTTTTATTTACACAACGTTTTTCTCAGATTTTCATTCTGCTTTTCATCTCGCAACGTTATTGTTCTGAACGTTCTTCTTCACAACGTCTTTCTCCACAACGTTTTTCTTGTCAACGTTTTTCTTCTCAGGTTTTTCTTAACGTTTTCTGCGCAACGTTTTTCATATGTTTTTTTTTACGTTTTTCTTCCCAGCGTTTTTCCTACAACGTTTTTCATCTCAACGTTTTTCTTCACTGTTTTTCTTACAACGTTTATCTTCTCAACGTTTCCTGGACGTTTTTCTGCTCACAACGTTTTTCTCCTCACTGTTTTGTACAACGTTTCTCTTAACTTTTTTCTTCACGTTTTTCGCAACGTTTTTCTCATTTTCTCCCAACGTTTTTTCTCGCAACGTTTTTCACTCAACGTTTTTTCTCAACGCTTTTCTCGCAACGTTTTTCACTCAGCGTTTTTTCTCAACGTTTTCTTGCAACGTTTTTCACTCAACGTTTTTTCTCAACGTTTTCTCGCAACGTTTTTCACTCAACGTTTTTTCTCAACGTTTTTCTTGCAACGTTTTTCACTCAACGTTTTTTCTCAACGCTTTTCTCGCAACGTTTTTCACTCAACGTTTTTTCTTGCAACGTTTTTCGTAACATTTTTCTCATCCTTTTTTCTCCCAACGTTTTTTCCTCTCCCAACGTTTTCTCAGTGTTTCTTCCCAACGTTTTCTCTCCAGTACAGTTGACCTATCGATGACACGTGTATTTTGTCATTCGTGTCTTACTCCAGTTTGACGTAAGGAAAAATTAAGTTACTTACAGTTACTTATCTCTATCTATCTATCTATCTATTGCCAGACGCCTCAATCCCGTTTGGGGTGGCCACAAACAAATCGCCTCCAAGTCGCCCTGTCCCCCGCCATTTCACTGCCCTGCTCCCAACTCACACACCCCCCTCTCTCTCATATATATTTATTTTTATTAAGATACCGGTATTTTATTATCTTATTTCCATTCATTATTTTCAATTTTTTATTTATGTATTCGTTTATTTCTATTTATTTATATTATATTTTTAACTGATTTGTATTCATTATTATTTTTTTTTTTGATTGATCTTTATTCATTTATTTATTTTCGTTTTTATTTACCAGTTTCTCTTATTTATACCAATTTATTTTTATTTTTTATTTTGACTCATTTGTATTTTATTAATTTATTTTTATTTATTTATTTTAATTAATTTTTATTTTATTTTTATTTATTTCATTATTTTATTAATTTTTATTTTATTTTATTTTTATTTATTTCATTATTTTTATTAATTTTTATTTTTTATTTTTTTTTATTTCATTATTTTTATTAATTTTTATTTTATTTTTATTTATTTATTTTAATTAATTTTTATTTTATTTTTATTTCATTATTTTTATTATTTTTATTTTATTTTTATTTATTTCATTATTTTTATTAATTTTTATTTTTTATTTTTATTTATTTATTTTTATTAATTATTTATTTTATTTTTATTTATTTCATTATTTTTATTAATTTATATTTTAATTAATTTTTATTTTATTTTATTTTTATTTATTTCATTATTTTTATTAATTATTTTTATTAATTTTTATTTTATTATTTTTATTTAT